>NC_071271.1:20617574-21217574 GCF_023375685.1 Ictalurus furcatus
TCTCCACCGTGTAAAAGTTCCAGACTTTAAACAGACTTTGATGGAACGTTGGCATCCCGCTACTGCCCAGCTTCCCAGGGTCCATCAAGAAAAGACTCCTGTCCTTCTCCAGTCCTTCAGCGTTGTGCAGTATGGCACATGCGGCTGACTGCCAGCTGGAGGTTGTTGAGCCTTTGAGAATTCTTTGTAGGAACTGTAGACAAAAGTCTGCCATCCTGCTTTGCAGGTGTATCAGTGCCCACCCACCTCATTGGGTAGGTAAAGCACACTCTGGGGCATCCAGTGCAGCTTGTTCCAGAAGAAGTCCACCAAGGAGGTTCCACACAGGCCAACTTGTGCCAGAAACATGAAGCTATTAAATTATTGCTAACTAATGTGCGCCCTCTATAAGACATTTCTAGTGTTAACCATTTCCATTTTTCAAGTGGGCCTTTAACCTTCTCTACAGCCCCCTCCAAATTCCTCTGTACAGTCACCTCATCTCCTACAAACACACCTAAATATTTAAAATCTCCTCTTTGCCAGGTCAGACCATAAGGAAGGCTTGGTTTCCCTTCTGTCCATCATCCAAGCAACAGTGCTTTCCTTTTATTCCAGTTTATCCTTGCAGAAGACAAGGCCTTAAAATCATCAAGCAATTTCATTACAACTTGCATATTGCTTTGTCTGCTAATGAAAACTATTACATTTTCAGCGTAGGCTAATAGATGAATTGCATTCTCATGTTTGTTAGATGAAGGCCGTGTAAACATTTTCTTATATTTTATAGAAGGGGTTCTAAGGCTAGAGAATGTAACATTTTTGATAGAGAACATCCCTGCCTTACACCTCTATTAACCTTGAAAGGAGTGCATAAGCCACCATTAACTTTGAATATGCTCTCAACATAGCTATAGAGTACCCTGACCTTGTTTATAAACTCCTGGCAAAAGCCGAAAGCTTCTAGAGTTTTCCATAATTAAAGGTGTTCAACTCTATTAAATACCTTTTCCTGATCTAAAGAGACCAATTCAGCAACACAGTTCAGCAACTTAGAGACATCAAGAATGTCCTGAGTAAGGCATACGTTGTCATATATGGACCTCTTAGAGACAAAGGTCCAGGTGAATATCCAGGTCCAGGTGAATATCCTGGTCCATTATTTTATTCATTACATTTACGACATTTGGCAGACGCCCTTATCCAGAGCGACTTACATTTATCTCATTTATACAACTGAGCAGTTGAGGGTTAAGGGCCTTGCTCAAGGTCCCAGCAGTGGAAGCTTGGCAGTACTGGGATTTGAACTTATGACCAGTAGGCCAATGTCTTAACCACTGAACTACCGCTGCCCATATTTAGCCTTTTAGCTAGAGCCTTTGAGAGCAGTTTGTAGTCAGTACAAAGAAGCGAAACAGGGCGCCAGTTCTTAATGTCAGTATGGACTCCGTTTTTGGGTAGAAGGGTGAGGACTTCCCTACGGCAACTCAGCGGTAGCCATCCTTCAGCCAAACTGTCATTGAGTACATGCACCAGATCCTCACCTAGTTCTTCCCAGAAATACTTCAACAGGAAGGCCATCAATCCCTGGCACTTTCCCAGACTCCATGCCTTGAAGGGCTCTGTGCAGTGTTTCCAGGCTCGGCATACCTGAGAGCTCTACATTAGTTTCTTAAGATGCCTGAGGTAATTTATTAAAGGAGATGCTTTCTTGACTGTGTCCTGACCCGAGTTCGCTTCTGTATATATGTGCATAAAAACTAATTGCCTTCTTTCTTAAATCTCTAGGGTTTAGTAGAAGTGCCCCAGCCTCAGAATGTAAGGTGTGAATGAGACTTTTCTGTCCATTTGTCTTCTCTAGACTAAAAAAGTATTTAGATGGTTCATCCATCTGATCTGCATTTTGAAACCTAGACCGGACCAGAGCTTTTACCCCCCAATTTGTCAGCCAATTGGGTTTTTCTTATAGCGAGAAGTTCCATATAGTTCTGATTTCCTGTAGGCTCTTAACAGTTGCAGTTTAATTATATATGTCTCTAAGACTTTCAAGGATTGGGTTAGTTCTCTAGAGTTGTTGTGAGCATACTGTTGACAAAATTGTTTTACTGGCACTTTGCCAAAGTTCCACCATTTTTGTAAAGATTAAAATGATGGTTTTTTTTACTCTAAAATCATCCCAGAATAATTTCAAAGTATCTCTAAAATTCTTATTGCTTAATACAAGAGTGTTTAGATAGCCAGTAAGCACTTTGAGGTTTGATAGAGCTCAAAATAAAAGAGCACTGCACCATGCTATGATCAGAGAAGCTGATTAGGAAAATAGTACAACTTTTAAAAAATACCAATATGGTGTCTAAAAACAAAAAAAAATCTGTCCAGTCTTGCAAGAGATAAAACATTATCATGTGTATGAGTCCAAGGATACTGTCTTTGATTGCCATGTAAATGTCTCCATACAAATGGCAAATGAGGTTCAACATGGTTTCTGTCTAAGTTGAGTTCTGGACAGTTAAAATCACCACCCAGAAATAAAAAATCATCAATGGAGCAGTTCTGCAGTGTAGAACATAACATAAAAAAACAACATTTTTTCTATTGATGAGGTTGGAACATATTGTCATTTAATGGAGGATCAGATGGAAGCAATTGCAGGTAAGGTAGCTTTAATGAAATGTCAAAAGCCAAATCATAGAGCAAAATCGTAATCAGTATTCAAGCAAGGGTCAGGCAATCAAACAAGCAGATTAGAATAGGATGGGCAGATAATCGTAATCGAGAACGAACAGAATCCAAAACCAGAGCTGCAATAACAAACACTGGCTTGGTAATGACAGAGACAAAAGCTATTGAGCGTAGACTTTGCAAAGTCTTTGTGAATAACCAGTCTCTTTTAAAGGGTGTGTGTGAGTATGTATGTATAGGCAACAGGCGTGTGTGATTAGAACTCCAGAGATTGTGAATGTGCCTGTGTGGGTTGGGAGCTATAGTCCGTGGCAGTCATATTTGTATGCTGTGGTGTATTATTGGAATCAGAGTCCCTGGTTAGCTGTGATATGACACATACACAATTAAAAACAAAACCATTATTTTCAAACTGTGCTTGAACTTTTAGTAGTCTGCCTTTTATGACTTCTTCAACCTGATATGACAACTTTTTGTAAATAAAATGCCAACTTCCCCACTAAGTGTGGTGTTATGGCTAAGGACAGAGATCCCTCCCCATTCTCGTGTCCAGTCAGTGGCATTTTATAACATCACTATGTTTTTCCTGATTAAAAGTAACACCTATTTTTTCTGTTTAATGAGTTCATATAATTCAGCCCCTTTTTGATGGCTCTAGCACCATTTAAGTTCAGTGAAGCAATATTCACTCATAATCAAAAATTATAATTAAAATAAAAACAACCTTAACAGACAACACACCCTGCTGGGGTTCTTCAACTCAGACCTTCTCGCAGCCATCACTCAGTTTTCAGTATCTTCTTTAACCGATAAACTTCTTTATTTGCGAAACACCCTTCAGCCATCCAACCTTTAGATTTATCAGTGAACCGTTTTAAGTCAGGAAAATATTCTTTAACACGTAACTTTAGTTTTTAGTTGAATTAAGAAATAGTTTAATGTCATCTATGTTGTAGTTATGACCTGAATGTTCACACTTGGACAGCACTGTGCTGGATTCAGATCAGAGTTCACTTTCACTCTCAGTGTTGCTCTGGTCATCATTTTCTTCTAAATCAGCTTTCTTCAGTAGTCTAGAGTCATTAAATTTGTCTGAGTTTTTCCTTTTTAGTGGTGCTTTAAACACTACGTTTTCCGTCTCCATTTCACAGCCATCGCCCCCCCGTTTATTGTCCAGTTTTTCCAAGTCGCAATTTAACTGTTTATTGTCTGTACTCTGTGAGGTTGTGATGGCGTTCGTACCTGTGTTTGTCGGGTCCGTTGAGGTCGATCTATCCTCTGCAGGCCCAGCAACACACACATCTTCCCCACCAGGTTCCTTCTCCACAGTGGGCTCTGCTTTGGCCAAACCGACCCCAGACGGCTCTGCATTAACCAGCTCAGTTGCACTATTCTCGTTGTCTCCATTAGTTTTATCCTTACTATTGTTTGGACACACATGGACTAAATGTCCAGTTTTTCTGCATCCGAAACATTTCATTTTATCCATGGTTGCGTAGACCTTGTAATCAAAATCATCCACCCGTAAGTTTAGCACTAGATCTAATTCCACGTCATCTTTCATGATCATGTACACAAACGAAACAACTTTAATAGAGGAGAGTCGCATCTGATAAATCATCGCTAATAAAGGGAGGGTGACTTTGTTCGATGGCAGTGAAAGAGGGAGAACAGGAACAAGCGTTTCATCAGTTGTAACATCATGTTCGACCAGTTCATTTGCTTTGAGAGAATATATTGATGACCCACCACCTTTCCCACAGCTAGGCAACAATCTTCCACACTCACAGCGGATGCCACCTTCACCCCATGGTGCTGAGTGAGAAACCCTAAACCCCCACACCTGGGGCTGCCATGCTCCCTTGAGCTCAGGTAGCAAATGGCCCGAAAACATGCAAAAACACTCTAAACCTGTCTACAGTTTTACTAAATAATATTAAATAAATCACGCAAAAATTAAACAGAAATTATATTAAAAAAGGACAGGAGGAAAGCTTCATCAGAAGCACAAACAGCTACACTCGCGCTCACACTCACAACGCTCTACACACTTGCTCCCAGCATGCACTCGGGGAGAGAGAGAGAGAGAGAGAGAGAGAGAGAGAGAGAGATGAAATGTGAAAATAGCAAAGTGAAAAGTGAAAATGGCGTGTAGGAGAGAATTTGGGAGAAGGAAGAAAGGAAGGAAAGAAAAAAAAACAGGTTGTTGAGAAGTGATGAAAGGGGATAAATGCAGGCCAAATAACCAGGAAGACAAAAGAGTTAGATTGTGTGAGGGGAGAAAGAGAGCGAGAGAGAAAGAGAGAGAGCGAGAGAGAGAGAGAGAGAGAGAGAGAGAGAGAAAGGGGGGATGTTGGAGAGTGATGAAAGAGAAAAAGAGGCAGAGAATAAAGAGAAAAGCAAGATGGAAACATATAGCAATTGATGATGTGTGAGGGAGGAGGAGAGAGATTACAAATGCATGTCATTATTTGGCTTTGCAGTGTGGTCTCGGAGTCATCAGAGACCACACACACACACACACACCGGATTTGTGGGCTTCGTTTAAATCAGTTTGTAGCTCGAGCCACATCTCATCTGTCTCAGCATGGAAGCTCTCGGGCCCTCACACTGCAACAGCACCCCCTAGTGGAGGTAACTTTCTCAGATTGCAGAGCGTCATGGTCCACAAACACACACAAGCACACACAAACACACACATCCTGGCAGAGATATCCGACAGGTATGAAGTCACTGCACTTCTTGATTAAAAGATAGCAATGTGATAAACCGTCTCAATGCTGTTTTCTGTCACAAAACATCTTCATGTTAAAGGGATATTAATCAATTTGTAAAAGCGAAGTATTGTTCAAGTTCATGTTTATTAAACGCTTCATTAAATATCTCGCAAGTGGCATCCTGGAAAACCTATATACTGTAGTTCAGAAAACTACAGACTGGGATGAAATATGTTTCTGATGTGGAAATATCTCATCCACAATTACAGCTCAAGCATTTTACACTCTGCTTACCCGAAATATGTAAAGGGAGAAAACTGCATTTAAAGATTTCATTCTGACTGCAGAGCAGAATCATCCCAGATGCTCTTTTTGACAGCCGGTATCTGATTATAAACTGAATAAATTAGGCTTATGTCTATTTAACGATGCCACGTAGCTATCACACACCTTGATCAAAGTGTGACAGTTCATGTGAGAGGAAATCACATTTAGCTAGCAAGGTTTTAGATATCTTTAGGTGAACTGACTGTTTTACTACTGTGTTTAATAAACTGGCAAACTGGCACTGCATGATCTTTGCAGGAATATAGACTAGGCAAGATTAAACAATATTTACATGTTTTGTTTGTTTTTGGTAACATGTCTTTTATCACACTATATGGCCAAAGTTTTGAGAACACCTGACCATCTCACCTATATGTACTTGAACATCCCTGCTGAAAAAAACAAACAAACAAACAAATACCCCTAAACAATAGAAAGCGTCACACAAATTCTAATGGTTTCCACTACAAATACCATTACAAACCATGAGCTGTTAAACATTAAAACCATTACCATTACTGGTCCTTATTGGTATCCACTAGGCATAACATGCCACCAATAGAAGGCAACAAATTACCAGTAGAGACCCACAGGGACCATTACAGTTATCATTAAAACCAATACAATTCCAATTATAACAATTAAAATCATTACAAATTATATGAACGTTTCTATTGTTTTGTTTCGTTTTTCTTTTTCCAGCAGGGATCCTGTTCCAGATTTAGTCCTCCTTTGTGCTTATAATAACCTCCAGTTTTCTGGAGAGGCTTTCCACTAGATTTTTGGAGCATGGCTGTGGGGATTTGTGCTCATTCAGCCAAAAGAGCATTAGTGAGGTCAGGCACTGATGTCAGGCGAAGAGGACTGGGGTGCACTCTGTGTTCCAGTTCTAGTTCCAGTTTTGTTTTCAGTTTTTTTTTTCTTCCTTTTTTGGTTGTTTGCCAGAATTCAGCCACAGAGACATCCGACCGTTTTTCCCAGGCCACCAAACCCTCAGTATTTATTATATAACAGTTCCTTCATTAGGTCTCTGATATTGACTTTGTGTTTCAGTTCCTCCATCAAATCCCTCCATTATGCTGGACTCGGAGGAGCCGTGGGTGGAGGGGCAGGAGTACACGGTGACCTGTATTGCCCCTGATGCCAAACCGGCTGCTGATGTCACTCTCTTTAAAGGTATGATCACTCTTAAAAGTTAATAAAGACTCCTCAGATGCACATAAAGATTCAGGGCCGGTTTGTCCAATAACAGGTGCAGGAAAGAAAAAAAAAACATATATCTTCAGGTTGTGGATCAGGTACCCCTGGCCTTTAAGTGCTCTAAGGAGCAGCTTAAGGAAACCTAGTAGTTATTCTTTTTTATGAGCTGCTGATCCTCATGACACTTCAGATGTTTATTTAGAGCTTGAAAAAGCATGGAAGCTCTTAATTTTGTTTTGTGTCTATGTATATGAGGTTAATAGAACGTGAATGTTCAATGCGTCAAGTTTCCTGGAGGTTATGAGAATGTTTTATATAACGTTTGCAAATATTACTGCATTGTTGCTACAACATCTGTGGTTGCAGTATAGCTGTTAATATGACTATTATTATAATAAATAATAACTGGAAACATTGTACACACAACAGTATGATGTAAATCATAACAGCAGATTTTTATTTATTTATTTATTTATTTATTTTGAAAAAATCGAATTAGAACACGTTGAATTCTTACTGAATTTTCTAATAATGTTTTCTGTGTTCTTGGATGGTATCTCAGCAGTTAAATATTCAAAACTCATTAGTGTCTGGTGAATCTGTAGCATTACTCTGGACAAGAATTCACACCATGCTTTCATGTGAGAAAAATCTCAAATTCAAGACTATAACTATTACACAGTAACAATAAAAGATTTAGGATAAAATAGAATATATGCGAATATACCTTTGCAAATTCATTTGCATACCAGTTTAATACCACAGCACTACTGAATGCTAAAAATCTGATTGGTCAGCAGCGCTAACAGTAGTTTCAGCAGTTTATGGTTTCTTGGTAACATGACAACCTGCATTTTTTTCTTATTAACATCAAGAAAGAGAAAATACAGAGGCTAGTGAGGGAAAAGTTTATATCTGCTATAATGTAAGCGATAACAGGAAGTTATCAAACTTGTTTCATGTACATTCCACAACATAACTATAAATCGATAAAAAGTATGACATGTTATAATTAAATAAATAGAAATTGTAATAGTTGGTTAATTGCTGTTATTATATTAAATATATATTATATTATCAACTTCTATTGGTGCTAACAGCATTACTTCACCCAATCATTGATTATATTCCTTTAAGGTTTTGTGATTATAAGGGAGTGAGTTCAAATCCCAAGACTCTCAGAAAAAAACATTTTCAAGATATTTAATTGGACCTTAAAGACAGCTTACTGTTGTACATCACATTCAAGGATACATGTACATACCCAGTGCCTTGTAGGTCAGGGAACGGAAATGCACCTTTACTGTATCTTTTTTTTTTTTTTTTTTTTTCCCTGCACTGATCCACTATAGAGCCAATGAGTAATTACTACAACGAAATGTACCTTAGATATGGTGGGGAAAAAATGTTAACTTAATATCTTTCTAATATAAAATTTGAACAGTGTGCTAACTAACAAAACTTCTAATTCTCAGATGGAGAGGAGCTGACAGATACAACATCTTACACTATGTCAGGCTCTGAGGATAAACTCCTCAACACTCACACTGAAGTTAAGTACGTGTTTTCTTTTAATCTTGCTTCCTCTTTAAAATCCAGCTGCCGTTCAGATATTTGCTTGAAGGATAAGATCCTAAGAACTCCTTTTAATGGCAACACAACACTAAGGTTTTAGTTAGAAATACAGTAGCTAACGTAATGTGGGCTGAAGATATATTATAGAATATTGCTACAATTAGGAGTTTGGTGCGGTACTGTAAAACCCAATAATTTATTTATTTCCAAAGTCTTAGCATAATACCAACATTTCCTAAAGAAAAAAATAATGATTTAAACCCAATTCGGTAAGTGCTTGGGTGACTTTTAGTTAGTAAGTGAAGGACTTGCTTAGTAAAAAAAAAAAAAAAAAAAAAAAATACTTGAAATGTATAATTAAGCACTTTTCCCCACTTCACTCCACAATTCAATGAACTGCATTTAACGTGGTAGTCTGTGGAATTTTAATGATGTCTTTTATCTTTTTTTTCCCCCTAAGAGAAGTATGCATTTACATTTATAAGATGGAAAGCTATTAAATGTTGAGCCAGAATCCAATCCAAGCACAAAACAGAGCAATTGATGGTCCA
The DNA here is from genome assembly GCF_023375685.1 of Ictalurus furcatus. Taxonomy (NCBI): domain Eukaryota; kingdom Metazoa; phylum Chordata; class Actinopteri; order Siluriformes; family Ictaluridae; genus Ictalurus; species Ictalurus furcatus. The sequence continues at coordinate 20,626,606 of NC_071271.1, forward strand.
GTTAATATCACAGAATGAAAAGAAAAAAAAAAAAAAACTTTTAAGAAAAAAAAAACAACTTTGAAATGTTTACACAATATGCTACTTTTCTCAAATATAGCTGCATTTACTGGAATTTATTCAAGTTAAAACAGTAATTAGAAAACTAAGCACATTAAAGCATCATTGCAATGTTGTGGTGGAAGAACACGCAAGTAAGAATTTAGTTGCATAATGTACACTATACTTGCGCACGTTAATAACATCTGAAACGACTTGCAGCTGCTTTTCCTAAATCAGAGTGCAGTGGCTAAACTAAAATGATTCTGTCATATGGAAAAATTAATAGCAATCCATCCATTTGCTATTGCACTACCTCACCCTCCTGCTCCAACGCTATCAAAAATAAAACTCCTTTGCAATGTACAAATATGGAGATAATAATAATAATAATAATAATAATAATAATAATAATAATAATAATTGATAGGGACATTTTAACCCTTCCCAGCAAGGGCAATTCACTTCTCCTCGTTTCAGGCTGAAGGGATTCTTGACCTGTTGGGAGAGTTTGTGGCTTTGAAAAAAAAAAAAAAAAAAGCATTGGAAACAGCTCAAATCATCTTCAGTTAAGTGTTTAGTCACAACAGGCTCCCTGAAATGATAGTTTCAGATTAATAGTGCAAATTAAGTTCAGAAAATGGTGCTATTCCCAAATACAGTCACTCGGCCAAGACATATTTGGAGACACATTTGCTTCTTTAATTTTGTGCAGTACATACAGGCTTTTGCAGCCAAAATCACAGCCGACAGGACTTCTCCTTTTGAAGTAAATTCCACAATCTTTATATGCTAGCTTCAAATGACCTTGCTGTGTATACTCTGAGTTTCTAAATGACTGATTTTGTGGGTTTCCTCTGGGTTTTCTGGTTTCCTCCCATGTCTGAGAAACATGCTGGTAGGTGTACTGGTGACCCTAAAAGTAAATTTTTATGTATTTTTCCAGACTTGCTCAGAGTGTTTGATGAAGTTCGAAGGACAGCTCAGAGAACCAATATATAGTCCTCTTGAAAATGGTGGTCTGAGGTCCACTTCCATCAAACCCTGGTGCCATCCGCATAACTTGTGGAAGCTAACCGTTCTCAGCTTTCTGTGCCAAGCATTGAGATTGGTTGAACTTGTTCAACACTTCTTGTTTTAAATTTCATTATGGTGGGGAAAGGGTTGTTATGGTCAGCAGAGAAGATGGACCACCACACTGACACATTATATGGACAAAAGTATGTGGACACCTGACCAATAACACCTATATGTTCTTGTTGAACATCCCATTGCATTCCAGATTTAGTTATAATAACCTCCACTCTACTGAGAAGGCTTTCCACTAGATTTCTGCACATGGATGTGGGGATTTGTGCTCATTCAGCTACAAGATCATTAGTGAGATGATGTCAGGTGAAGAGACCTGGGGTGCAGTCAGCATTCCAGTTTATCCCAAAGGTGTTCAGTGGGGTTGAAGTCAGGGTCTGTGCAGACCATTTGAGTTCTTCCAATGTCTTCATGGAGCTCACTTTGTGCACAGGGTGCACTGTCATGCTGGAACTATTTTGGGACTCTTAGTTCCAGTGATATGAAATTGTAAAGCTATAGCATGCAAAGACTTACTACATTTCTTATAGTCAGGTGTCCACATACTGTACTTTTGGCAATATAGTGTCTATAAAATGAATTTTATAGGACTGGAGTGCTGTAACTAACTCACCTTTGTGGTGTGAGTGCTTGCATGGAGAAAGAACATAACAAAAGACACATGTCTTATACCAGCCTGCATGGCTAAAAATAATCTTGTTTCTAGATAATCCTCCACAAAGATATGCCATGCCTGGAGAAAGTGTTATTCTAAACTGTTATAGGAATTGCATGGTACGGAATCTCCTATCCAAAATGAGACCAGAATTGGTCCTGGGTACTGATTCTGGATCTGGATCCACCGTGTCTCTGACACAGATAAATTACTTACTGAAGATGAATGAATGAATGCATGAATGGATGGTTTATTTATTATTCACAGAACATCTAGGTTTATCGTGTAATTCCACCTTCAATTAATTGTTTAATTACTGTTTACAGATTATGTAATCTTAAGTCACATTGTATTACTATAGAACATGGTTTACAATTTAAGGTGAAATACTTTTGGTGTAACAGGAACACTGAGTCAATTAGAATTTCTGACAAACTTTTCCTTTAATATCTAATCTACCACTGCCAAATATGCCTAGAAAACGGAGCATAACTCCCCCCAAGCCAACTCTACAGTCAAGATTTGCAAATGAAACGGCTGATTTGGAGTGTAATGCGTTTTTAAATGAGAGATTCAATCAGTGTGAGCTTTTTCTCCTCCCTGTAGCAGTAGTTCGTGATCTCTCATTAACAGCAGGTTAGAAATCCATGAGGTCAATAAAAGTTCAATAAGGAAGTCTCGCATTTAATGTGGTTGTCTACCACTACACACACACACACACACACACACACACACACACACACACACAAGTTAAAATACACTGATTAGTATCGATTACTAGATGTGTACCATTAATTCATTAGTTCTGTAGCTGCAGTGGTTTCATCTGATGAATGATACTCAGTGATCTAGTCTTATTAGCATTGATTTACCCATATGATTAATGATAGATACTTTATTTTTTGCCATTTTTGTATTGTTACCATGTAGCCAAAAGGTAAAGAGAATCAACTTGAATTATAATAAATACACAATATCTTTTTTTTGTATTTGTGTTTAGATGGGATTAACACAGAAACTATTTCAACAGTTTGCATCATGCTGTGAAAGTGTTTAGCAGTTCACTTTTAAAACTGCACCTCTGAAAGACGATAACACTAATGAATCAGGTCAGAGATGCACAGGAATGCTTTCCTTTTGTCTAGGATCAGTAAATGGAGCTGTGATCAGTAAATGGAGCTGTGATCATGAGGAATATGGAAATCAAACTGTGAAAGAGTGTAAGACAGTGTTATAAACCATGATCCCATTCTCTCCCCACAGTATCAGGCCTCAGCGTTCCGACAATGGCCGACCTCTGCTCTGTCGAGTGAAGAACCCAGCTCTCAGCCAGGCCTTGGAAACCAAAATTTTAATGAAAGTTTACTGTAAGAAGCATTTTTTTCTCCTTCATACTTTTTTGGTATTTCAATATTTTAAAAAAATCACATTTATGCTTAACTCCTGCAAAAGCCCTTCATATGTTAAAGGATCCACTTTTTGTCCCCTATTTAGCTAGCACAAAAGCTACCATGTGCTTCCAAGTACACCCACACAAAGCTACCACATTGTTTCCAACTGATATTCATGGAACATTAACAAATTGCTTTTAAGGAGTGCACTAACTGTCCATTTTGTATGCACAAGCTTACAAACACCCACAAACGACTAGCATCGCTCAAAGAGTAAGGCTGTACTTCCTAAATCGAAAACCAAGTATGTTTTCTTGAGGCATATTTCTACCGCAGGAGCCTTTTCTTTCTCACGTGTTTCCACCAGAGGAATCAAATACGATTTTAGTTCCTGTTACGAAACAGGACTCAAGCAGGGAGTAAGCGCAGGAGTAAAGTCTTTATTTACACTTAAGTCAATGGAATAGGAGGCAGGAAACAAGGTGTAGACATAAACTCACAGTTGAAACAAGAAACATGAACCCAAACACGTAAACTCTACTCGTTTAACTAAGGCAGGAAACACTCTAACTAAGACAGGAAACACTCGTTTAACTAAGGCAGGAAACACTCGTTTAACTAAGGCAGGAAACACTCGTTTACTATGGCATAAACACTCCTTTAACTCTAGCATGTACACTCATTTAACTATGGCATGAACACTCATTTAACTAGAGCATGAAACTAGGAACAGGAAACTAGACAGAGCATGGACACATTACCGCTTGGCACCATTATACATTCCGTCTTTCCTCTGTTAATCTCTAATACTGCCCAATGTGTGTAGCAATGCAAGAGGTTTAAATAACCAGTCCCAATTACGTTAATTGCTGACAGCTGGTAACCTTTCAAAGCACACCCTCGCACCTACGCCAATAACTGAACAGGGCGGGGACAGAACAGAAACCAAAATAAGTGCACATGTCCGTTGTAAACAAAGTTTTAGCGTCCATGCGCACTTCAAGCACGTGCACGCGCTCTCCAGCTGATTGTGCACGTCATCGCCGCCGCCGCATCGCCTACAATGCATGGTGAAAGAATTTTAATTTTGAAAGTTATAATATTTGATATGTCATAAGCCATTTTATAAAAGCAATAAGACTCTTAAGGGCATTCAGTACAGTGATTTTATCATGAGTAAGGAGGGTTTAGGCAGTCTAAGACAATAAACACCTGAGTTTATTATGCTTAGTCACTAGTCTTAGTCATCTCCATTTCAGTCTTACTCATCTCCCTATATAAAGAGATTAACTTCACATGAACATATTTTCCATACCACTTATCCTGCACAGGGTCATGAGGGAGCCTGGGGATCCCAGGGAAATCATGGCACAAGGCAAACCCCCAAAGCACAGGGAGAACATGCAAGCTCCCCACACACAGGTTGGAAGTGGGATTCAAACCCCCAACCATATAGGTGCGAGGCAAACGCTAATGCTAACCACTAAGCCACCGTGTCCCCCAACATATACACTAGAGAGGGTAAAAGTGATTGTAATGCATTAAATTAGCCTCAGTAGCCTCATTTGCACATGCTGCTATGGAGATTTGTTCAATTCATTTTATAGTCCTGACACAAGTCCACATGAAGTAAATGATGTCATTAAGGCTTAGCAAGATGTGAATAAAATGCGATTGTGAAAGACCACAATAATTAGCAGTGCTAACGTTTTCATGAAGAGACTGAGTGGAGACAAGAGATCTGGATGTCTGCGTGGATGTGTGCGTCGTTAACGTGTACTATTTACAGCTCAAGATGGTAAGAGAAAGGGTGAGTTTGCTTATCTGAAAGGCCACCTGACACCAAATGGGCTGTAAACATGTATTTGTGATTACTGGAAAGGAGAAAAAAAATCTGGCAAGTTCTCTGGATTTCACAGAGATTTAACAAAGAGAGCAGAAAGCAGAATACAAGTTTGTGTGTGTGTGTGTGTGTGTGTGTGTGTGTGTGTGTGTTGCCAACATTACAGACAATGTAAAGAACACAGGTTCCCTAGCACTGCTTATTTATCCACGTATATTTAGGTCCAGATTTTACCAATAACAGGAAGCCGTAGCTTAACAAGTTCAATTTGATCATGCAAATCAAAAATAATCAACATCTAACATCCCTTATATCTTTTATTTTCCCTTCCTTTTCTGTAAGTAATAATTAGCATTAAATACAATATAACACTAGAAGCTTGCTCGCTAGCATATGTACTGGTTTAAATTATACACTTTAATAATTGGCTAGCTTGATAGCATATTTACAATTTTAAAACTACTCACTATGATTAGCCTCATGTTAGCTAGCTAGAATCCTGGTGTCAGTAGCATTGTATAATACTTAGCCTGTTGCTTAGTGAACTTGGCTAGCTATTACAAGAGATGTAACATTATACTTGAGACTAGCTTATATTTTTCATACAGAAAATGATGCTAATCATCCTCTATCTGTCATCAACATGTTTTTATACATTTACTAAGGATTAGGGATTTATTTTTCAACCCTGCAGTGGCGGTGAGGTATTTAAAAACCCCAGCAACAGTGCTGTACCTGATATGTTTGTACATGAAACACACACAGCCATGTTAGTGTCATTTCAGTGCTGAGAATGATCCATCCTCAAAATAGTACCTCAATTTATCGTAAGTGGTGTGGTTATGGTGGTTATTTTCCCATTAATGGATGGTGTAGCATAGCAACAGGAGGGCTATAGTCAGTAACTGTAGCGCTACAAAGTGGCCTATATGGTATATGTACCTGAATAATGACCATTGAGTGTTTTTTTTGTTTGTTTTTTTTTACACATAAACCTAATATTTTGCAAGAACAAAAAGTCCAAATTAGATCTAATTGAATGTAATTATGAAGGAAGAACTGAGCCAAGTAGGGAAGAAAATGTGAATCTGAATGTCATTTTTAAAATAAATTTGCAGTGCCAGGATTGTTTAGAATTAGGGTGAGAAGTGTGCTTCGTGGTCTTTGTTATAAATACAGTTTGAATTTCAAATAAACGCAAATGAAGTGAATTCATATGAATTTGGTGTGAGAATGGCTTGACATAAACCAAAACAGACACGCATAGCATATTGTTAGTTCAGGGTTGTGCAAATTCTTTCAAAATGCAAAATGTTTCTAAACATGAGCATGCATGTATTTTTATATGCTAATATTTTTTTTCCACTCCAAATAAGTACATTCTGATTGGAATGAACTGTTGTTATACTGTATATTTACCCTGGTTTCAAAAATGTATTGAACATCTGCCTTTACATGTATGTAAATGCGGATTTTCAATACATTTCTGAAATCAGGGTAGCTAATTTTAGCTGTTGTCATTCTTGATGCAGGCATTATTCATAAATGCATGAATTACACCAGCTACAGTAAAACGTCCACCAAATATCCCAAATGTAAGACAGAAAAATAATGTCCTGTATTGTTATGCTTTGCATATGCATGTTAAATAAAGGAAAACATACAGACACATTACACTGTGTGTGTGTGTGTGTGTGTGTGTGTGTGTGTGTGTGTGTGTGTGTGTTTGTATATATATATTATATTATATTACAGTACTTTGCAGAAATCTTAGGCACATGCAAAGAAAGGATGCCTTCAAAAATAAAGAAATTAAATGTTTCTACATTTAAAAAAAATACTATAAAGTGCAGTAATAAACAGTAATAAATGAATCATAGTCACTATTTAGTTTGACGACCATTTGCTTTAATAAAAAAAAATGCCGTCTCAGGTGCACTTTCTACAGTTTTATAAGGAAATGAGCTGTAAGTTTTACTGAGCATCTTGCAGAGCCAGTCACAGTTCTTGATTTTGACTGTCGCACTTGCATCTTATTTTTGCAGCAAAACCCAGCAGACATCATTATGTTTTTTTTGTCAGAAAAGTGGTCTCTCAAGTAATATGCCGTTTTCTTTACTGACATACAAACTTTTTTTTTGTAACATTTAATTTTGTGCTGGAAAAGTAAGGTTTGGAAATAGAAAATGATTTTGTACTGACTCGTTAAAGTCATAAAATAAAAATCTATAACAAAGTTTGTATTAAATAAATATAGTGCCTAAGACTTGCACATTACTGCATATATATATATATATATATATATATATATATATATATATATATATATATATATATGTATAATGTATGTATACAGTGCCCGCCACTGATATTGGCACCCTTGCTAAATATGAGTAAAGAAGGCTTGAAAATGTGTTTTTTGTTTAACCTTTTGATCTTTTGTTAAAAAAAATCACAAAAATACAAAATACTCAACACTCAAAGACAACACAAGTTTAATTAAAAAATCGTCTTCTCAAATTCAACTGCTTTCATTTCCAACAAATTTCTTAACATGTGTAAATATTTATATTAACATAAGAACATTCAACAGCTGACACATAAACTAAACAGGTTTTACAGACATTTGACAAACAGAAATGGAATAATGAGTCCCTGAACAATGAGTCCCTGGTCAATATTAAAAGGAACAGTCAGTCTCTGGTGGCCTCCAGCTGCTTTAAGTACTACAGTACTCATCTCATCCTCATGGACTGCACCAGATTTGTCAGTTCTTGCTGTGAGATGTTACTCCACTCTTCCACCAAGGCTTTTGCAAGTTCTTGATCACGTCTAGGGGGACACATCGTTACACGAAATTTTCCACTGCATGGACGATCGTCCTTCCTGTCTCCATATAGCACTGTCTTAGGCGTCTTACATTCCAGTTTATTGGTCTGGCTACATCTGCAGTCCTCATGCCTCCCTACAGCAGGCCTACGGCATGTTCACGCAGGTGAGCAGGCACCCTAGGCATCTTTCTTCTGGTGTTTTTCAGAGTCAGCAGAAAGGTCCCTTTAGTGTCTTAATTGTCTACCGCCTGTAAACTGTTCGTGTGTTAAGGAAGGTGCATGTGCAATACTTGTTTATGGTTCATTGAACAAGCATTAAAAACACTGTTTGAACCCTTTCCAATAAAGATCTATAAAGCCTATTTGGATTTTACAAAATTATCTTTAAAATACAGTCTCCTGAAAAAGGGACATTCCTTTTTTTGGAGATTTATATATATATATATATATATATATATATATATATATATATATATATATAGTATCTCACAAAAGTGAGTACACCCCTCCCATTTTTGTAAATATTTGATTATATCTTTTCATGTGACAACACTGAAGAAATGACACTTTGCTACAATGTAAAGTAGTGAGTGTACAGCTTGTGTAACAGTGTAAATTTGCTGTCCCCTCAAAATAACTCAACACACAGCCACACAGCCATGTCTAAACTACTGGCAACAAAAGTGAGTATGCCCCTAAGTGAAAATGTCCAAATTGGGCCCAATTAGCCATTTTCCCTCCCCAGTGACATGCGACTTGTTAGTGTTACAAGGTCTCAGGTGTGAATGCGGAGCAGGTGTGTTAAATTTGGTGTCATCGGTCTCACACTCCCTCATACTGGTCACTGGAAGTTCAACATGGCACCTCATGGCATAGAAGTCTCTGAGGATCTGAAAAAAATTATTGTTGCTCTACATAAAGATGTCCTAGGCTATAAGAAGTTTGCCAAGACCCTGACACTGAGCTGCAGCACGGTGGCCAAGACCATACAGTGGTTTAACAGGACAGGTTCCACTCAGAACAGGCCTCACCATGGTCGCCCAAAGAAGTTGAGTGCACGTGCTCAGCGTCATATCCAGAGATTGTCTTTGGGAAATAGACCTATGAGTGCTAGCAGCATTGCTGCAGGGGTTGAAGGGGTGGGGGGTCAGCCGGTCAGTGCTCAGACCATACGCCGCACACTGCATCAAATTGGTCTGCATGGCTGTCGTCCCAGAAGGAAGCCCCTTCTAAAGATGATGCTCAAACAGTTTGCTGAAGACAAGTGCTGTGGTCTGATGAGACCAAGATGTAGTTATTTGGTTCAGATGGTGTCAAGCGTGTGTGGCGGCAACCAGGTGAGGAGTACAAAGACAAGTGTGTCTTGCCTACAGTCAAGTATGATGGTGGGAGTGTCATGGTCTGGGGCTGCATGAGTGCTGCCGGCACTGGGGAGCTACAATGCATTGAGGGAACCATGAATGCCAACATGTACTGTGACATACTGAAGCAGAGCATGATCAGTATGCAGTATTGCAGCATAATAACGACCCCAAACACACCTCCAAGACGACCACTACCTTGCTAAAGAAGCTGAGGGTAAAGGTGATGGACTGGCCAAGCATGTCTCCAGACCTAAACCCTATTGAGCATCTGTGGGACATCCTCAAACAGAGCAGCACAAGATCTCTAACATCCACCAGCTCCGTGATGTTGTCATGGAGGAGTGGAAGAGGACTCCAGTGGCAACCTGTGAAGATCTGGTGTACGCCATGCCCAAGAGGGTTAAGGCAGTGCTGGAAAATAATGGTGGCCACACAAGCTATACACTCACTACTTTACATTGTAGCAAAGTGTCATTTCTTCAGTGTTGTCACATGAAAAGATATAATCAAATATTTACAAAAATGTGAGGGGTGTACTCACTTTTGTGAGATACTGTATATATGGCTATTAAAAGTCTACACACCCCTGTTAAGGCAGGTTTTTGTGATGTTTCACGAAATGGAGGTACAGACAGAAGCAAGTGCAGGTATGACAGTTTAATAAAATAACAAGTCCAAGGGATCAGGCAGAAATTATTTATAACAAATGTACAATAACCTGGATGCATAATTGTGAACAACCCTAAACTAATACTGGATTGGATTGGATTTAGATCTGGATTCTGGCTGGGCCATTCCAAAACCATGAACTTGTTTTGGTGAAGCCATTCCTTTGTTGATCTGGAGGTTTGCTTCGGGTCGTTGGCATGCTGAAAGGTGAAAGTCCTCTTCATGTTAAGTGTTTTAGCAGAAGGTATTTTGTGCCAAAATTGACTGGTATTTGGAGCTATTCATTATTCTCTCCTCGCTGATTAAAGCCCAAGTTCCAGCTGAAGAAAAACACCCCAATAGTATGATGCTGCCACCACCATGCTTCCCCGTGGGAGTAGTGTGTTTTTGATGATGCAAAACATATCTTTTGGTATTATAGACAAGAAGTTCAACTTTGGTGTCATTTATTTATATATTTTTTAAAAAGGCTTCTGTCTTGCCACCCTAACCCTCACCCAAGAGATATAAAGAATTCGGGAGATTGTTGCCACATGTAGGAGCAACCAGTACTTCTCAGAAATTGCTGCAATTCTTTTAATGTTGCTGTAGTCCTTTTGGCAGCCTCCCTGGCCAGTGTCCTCCTGATCTTCTCATCAATTTTAGAGGGACATACTGTTCTTAGTAGTGTGACTGTCATGCCATATTTTCTCCACTTGTTGATTATTGTCTTTACAGTGTTCCATAGTATATCCAATGGCTTGGAAAAATATTTTGTAACCTTCCCCTGATTGATATTTTTCAACAACAAGATCACATATCTGCTTTGTAAGCTCTTTGCAGCCCATGGCGTTTCCAGTTGGATGTTACCAAGAAGAAAAATCCTATAGGAACAGCTGTACTTTATTTGTGGTTAATCAATTACTTTAATTGAGGGCAGGTGTATACTAATTCATATTTAACATTAGTTTGAATGTAATTGGTTGATTCTGAACACCACCACATTCCCAATTATAAAAAGGTGTGCACACTTATGCAAGTTAGGTATTGCTAGTTTTTCTTTTTCTTTTTTTTTCCAAAAGCATTTCTGGATGTTTGTCACTTGATATTTATATATAGCAATTTCACAATAAAGGCAGAAAAGGTTCTGACATGATTTAACTTAGTTAATTTTTTTTACATTACAAAAACCTGCCATTTTAACAGGGGTGTGCAGATTTTTTTATATATATGTTCACTGTTACATTTATATAATTGCTATAAAAAGAGATTCATTTGCATTCTCTATTGATTATGTTTTGGACGTACTGACCGTGTTTTTCCGAATGCTTAAGCCAATCTTAATTTATTCCATTGGCAGACACTTAAGAGAGGACGTGACCCAAGGATTTGAGTGTTAAGGGACTTACTCAAGGGCTCAACTCCTCTCTAGATTCAAACTCTCAATCTTTCAATCACTATTTCAGACCCTTAACCACTCCATCATCGTCCAACCCTGCTGATCATTTTAAATCTGTTAAATTCTGCCAGCTGAACCTCAAAGGAACAGCGTTTGTGCCCTCCAGCATGTTTCATGATGTAATTGTTCTTGTGAAGAACATGTGTATAATTCTACTTGTGACGGTTATTGTATTGAAAAGACCTACATGGCAGTTATCGTCAATTTAACAGAGCATTAAACATTTTGCATCTCGTTCTGCCCAATTTAGAAATATACATTAAGGGGTTTTAGTCAGATTGAGCTATGAGTCAGATTATTAACACACTATTAGTCTACATATAAACATAGTTAATGAGTCGTTTAAAGGTGATGTATTCATTCTGCCTGTATTTGAATGTTTTTAGGCTATAAGGAATGTGCCATTGGTTAAAACACTGGATTTCTGATTGGAAGGTTATGAGTTCAAATCCCAGCACCACCAAGCTGCCACTGCTGGGCCCTTGAGCAAGGCTCTTAACCTTCAACTGCTCAGCTGTATACTTGAGATAAATGTAAGTCATTCTGGACAAAGGTATCTACCAAATGACATAATTATAAATATAAATTATTGGCAAACTCGTGTGGTTGTAAACAGCCAGCAAGTGCAAAGTAAAGTTAGGCACACAATTTTATTTACAAAATACAATATTACAATATTAAGTCTATTACTTTGTTCCTCAAAGACAGAACTCTCCAGAACCAGTCGGAAAAGTTGGTTTCTGGTGAATTTCCACGTCCTCCAAACCCATTTCCCTGAGGAATGCATTGCGAAAATGCACCCTTTGTTTATTACTATTTTTCTTATTTAAATAATTCATTTAGTTTGGGGTTTCATTACTTTAAATACTGGATCGGCACATTCCTGCTCAGGTTTGGAATAACAGCAAGTCATAAAACTGTGATTTCAGCAGTGCTAGCTGGTTTACATGGGCTAGCAAGAAAAAAAATTAATAAAATAGGGCTACGTTTGTTTGTTTGTTTTTTCCAATTATTTTATTTCCTGCTAATAATTGAATTCAAATATTATTATTATTTTTTTATTTTTTACTTTTGTGGAACCAACCACAGCAGCACCACCACCAATGGTTTCATAAGTAAAAATACACAGAATGATATGAAAAAGCAAGAGGCTGATTTCTTTCTAGCGCAGACTGTTCTTTTTTCTTTTTTTCTAACAGTCGTGTCAAGCTTTTACACAGATTGAATCACTTCCTAGATTTCATGTGGCTTGGGGCTAATTTATTTAATCACATTTTGCTGACAAGTCCATAATAGGTCATCAGCAGTGATTGAGAAGATACACATGGAATACAGTAGCGAAAATAATAAACATGGACAAGGTGGATTACTTTTCCGAACACTGATTTTTCTAAATGTGTTTGCTAAATACACTAAGAATACATTGTCCAATCAAAGAACATATTACATGAAAGTACAAATAACAGAACTAAGTTTTGTGTAGTTTGAATGAAAGAGCTGTCTAACTGCAAACATAGCTTTCCTGTTTATCATGATTATCATGATTCCAGACTTCAAAAGTAGCAATCACAATTATTCTTACCTTTCTGTGAACATGTTCCTATGTCTATTGCACATGCACAACAATAATGAAAGCAAAATAAATAAACAATTACTAAACACATTCTAAATAAACACTCAATACTCTATGGCAACAGGTGCATTAAAACTGGAAAAAAAAAAAAAAGCAATATATTATTTTTTAACTAATTTAGATTTTTTTTTTTACATTAATTTACTTAAAAACAATTACTTAGCTGACATTTTGCTTGTAAAAACCCACCACCTTCAACTCGTCTTCACGCAATAATTATTTATTTATTTAAGCCTGAAAAAACGTTGATCTCAAATGGTCACTGTATATAGTCACTACACAGTGTACTACTATATACTGGATAGAAAAGAGCAATTCTCATTTCCTGAGTGATGGAACTATGACAGCATTTTAAGGTCACTGTTTAAAAAATAAAAATACAAGGCTTCAAGTAAAAATTTGTAATATTTTGAGGAAAAAAACATAACATTATGACAAAATCTAGGGATAGCATACTCCTTCTCCTGTCAATCACATTGACACTAGCCAATTGTGGGCATTTGTAAGCATATGTATGCTGAAGAGGGCGCTTTCCCCCAAATGAGTTATGCCGCCCTGTGACATAACAAGAGCAGTGCACGAAGTTTGAAGAGATGCATTGGCTGTTTTTACATGTCTCAGATAAAGCCATGATGGGGAGAGGTGGGTGGGAAATGGGGGAACAAAAAAAGGGCAACTGTCAATTGGACATTGTTTCATGGATACATATTAAATCTGCTTTATTTTATTGTAGTTTATGCATTAAGGTAGCTTTTTTTTTTTTTTTTAAATCAGTGGTCCATTTGTCTGTACTGAAATATGGAAATCATTTTTGCAATTTGTTAGTTTTAAGCTCTCAAATGTGCATTGTAATTTAAAATAATGTGTATCCAGTAGCGGCACTTTCTCCTCCTCTGAGTTACACACAGCTGAAAAGTTTCCAGTGAACCATGATGCAAAATTATTCTTCTTTTACTGTGAAAAAGCATGCATGTTTTATTTAAGCATTCCTCCGATTCATATGTGTTTGCAAAGGCGGCTACTGTTAATGTGTGCAAAGGCACTATGAAAGGTTGTACCATCCTCATAGTTGAATATTTTCCCCCTCTTTGTTCTGTAGAAACTTGTGTTTGTGTCTACTAATGTAATGCTAACAGTCACTGGGGATGCCTGTGAATATTAATGATGAGTGGGTGATCTCAGTGATTGTGAGATGGAAAAGCAGAGAAAGGCATCTTTTTATAAATTTATCAAGTAAGGAATTAAACATGATGGGGGTGGGAAATAGGAAAATAATCAAAGAAGGGGTTGTGTGATGGTGTTACACCTGTATATACCTATAACAGCGCTTTACTAAATGTTTTGTTCTGTTACTACAATGGAAATTTAACAAACAGAAAGAAAAAACACAAGCTGGAATACATAAAGGAACAACTTTGCATTAGAGTCTCATAAGCAGACTACTTCCATAAATGTTACATGAACATTCTCTGTCCAAAGCTTCACAATATTTATTTTATGATTAAAATTGTTGCTTTCTTTCAGTGCCATTTTGGTTAGGTTTTCTACCCACAATGCCATTTGACTACCTCCTGATATTGCCACCAGTAGGATTTAGCTTTGTTAATTTCTACATAGAGCGATGCAGCGGCTCTTTAGTCCTTAAGTCTATCCAGCTCTCTCACTTCATTATCTGTACAGAAACAGATCAGTTTCCAAAGCTGGAACTTTCAAGCTAATACTTCCATCAACACGATTGTGCTCTCTATCTTGTACATCGCTAATTAGCGGAACTCTCAAGTCTCTGCTATAACTCAGCGCAACTGTGATGTATAGCTGCATTGCATTCTGGGAGTCCAATGATTGCTGTCTGTGCTACTTCTATGTTGGATTTCTCACTAATAATGACAGTGCTGGAAAATGTTGATTGAGAAAAGATGCTCTTGCTTTTTTGTTTTTTAGGACGTATGTTTGAGATTTAATTTTTTTCTATTATTATACTCCATTGTTAGTCTTCCTGTGACATCCATCCATCCATTTTCTGTACCGCTTCTCCTACACAGGGTTGTGGGGGAGCCTAGAGCCTATCCCAGGGAACTAGAGGCACAAGGCAGAAGACACCCTGGACAGGGTGCCAATCCATCTCAGGGCACAATAATTGCACACACATTCACACATTATGGACAGTTTGGACAGTCAGTCAACACCAAATACAATCAACGCATGTCTTTGGACTGGGGAAGGAAACCGGAGTACTCGGAGGAAACCCCCGAAGCACAGGGAGAACATGCAAACTCTGTACACACAGGGTGGAGGCAGGATTTGAACCTCTAACCCAGGAGATGTGAGGCAAACGTGCTAGCCACTAAGACACTTCCCCAGCAACCATTACCCATTTATGTGAATAATGAATATAAAAGACCAACCAACAACTTAGCACTGGAATCACTTATCACTTCACAGATATTTTGATATATCTGATATAAATGTAATGTGTTTCATGATGGAGGGTTTCCTTTCAATCTTATATTTTGTTAAAACTGATAACGTGTTTCAGATCTGCAGTGTATCACACTCTTGTACTGGGATAAATCCTTTGACTTACTGATGCAGGTGTTCACGCTAAATTATCTCTGACACATCTACCTCTGAGCATATTTACACTAGTGAAGTTCAGCTCCATCCTAAATCCACCAGCCTGCTTCACACTGATCTAAATCCATGTCATCCCCATCTTAAATTCTCGCTTTACTTATAATAAGAGCAACTCGCTACAAGTGCTAGTCAATTTTCATCAACCAAAATGGCAACCGAGCAAGACTGATACGCATCGTTAATTAAAACTTTTGTGCAGATTGTGACACTTCTTGTCATTTGCTTGCGTCCTTCCATTTGCATGCATTACCATCTCCTCTGCTTTTCTCCCACGGACCTTAATGATCTTTTCTGCCTTCATCTTCCTCCTTCACTCTGTCTTCTTCTTCTCTCTCGCTTTCTTTCTTCCCCAACCCCCCACCTGCTCCCACTTGCATTTATACTCGACCGATGCACTAAGTGCTAATCTTGCAGAAAAGAGGTCCAACGTGGTAGCCTTACTCAGCACACCCGGCTCATCAAATCCATGCCTGTTTCCACCCGTGCCAGATTTCGAGTGAGACACCACTTTGTCATGCAAGGTCCTCATCTGTCCATCGGCAATAACAAAGGCCAAGATTTGTTTTTATGGCACAATGTTTTATTCAGGAGCCACCCAGTAATTTATTCATATTCCACCTCACCTTATTACTAGTTAAACATCTGTTATTTTACTTTATGGACTAGCGCCAGGATGCAGCTCACTCTCGCTGCTTAATGCTTTCATCAGAAGGGCGAGCTTTCCTCTCTGCAGCGGCAGCATTAAATGGCTCCCAATTTAACGGCGCTGTCAGGGAATAAAATGAGCTGCTCTCTCTGTCTGTTTCCTCAAGCTCATATTTCCTGCTTGTTTACTCACATCCTTGTTCCCTGGTACACTTTGCTTACTCAGGTAAACTGTTTGAAATAGACCAGCATCTTTTTTAAATTCCTTTTGTTCAAAAATTTGCCACATGCAAAAGGATATAAATCAGGTTTGCGCTACCTGTCTGAACAAAGCCATCGCTTTTAAGCAGACACAAAGATATAACAGTGTTTCTTGGAAATAAACTATAAATGAAAACTAAAATTAATTCGTTAGGCTACTATTTATTTCAACTGGTTTGGGGATTGAAATATGCCTCTCTCTCTTGGTTACAGATAATTAAAAAAAAAAAAAAATGTATGAAACACAATTCCACATTAGTACCTGGTGTGTCGATCATTTCATCATTTCCTTTGTGTAAACTTGATCAAGCTGTTGAATAAACAGTGATATAAAATCATTTTTCTTCCATGTTGCCAACCACTACCAGACAGTACATCTTATTTATTCTTTTAGCTCTCCTCTTCTGCTATCAGTGCTTCCTCTGGACATGTAAAGGATTACAGAATGGACTGAAATGTCAGAATGTCATAATGTATATTGCCTCATGTCTCACAGTCTTCTCTCTCTCTCGCTCTTTCTCTCTCTCTTTCTGCCCTATTCTCTTTCAGTCCCACCCCAGGCTCCAGTGATAGAGGGATTGAGGAGTGAAGAGGTGAATGCTGGTACCCATCTCCAGCTGGTCTGTCTATCATATGGCGGGAACCCTTTGGCTACTCTGCACTGGACTAAGGTGAGATAGAAAAGAGACATCAGTGACTGCAGTATGCCTCCATGACATTAGGTTATTCCTCTGCTTTTCCTCTTGGGTATTTTTCTCTGTAGATTTAGAAAGGTTCTTGTTCTAAAAATATATTTCCATTGGGGTAAAGTGCTTTAGATCAGAATAAGAAATACATTCAGTAGAAACCCATTTTCTTGAATGGCACAATCTACAAGGACATTTTTCCTCACCTGTCTATATTTACCAAACTGTATATATTTTAGAAACAAACTGTAGCTGTAGATGTTTAGCTTACTTACCAGGACTATTATGTAAGCACTACTAATTTTCCATGTTACTCTTTTATACAGAATAAGCACACAATCCACAAGACTTTTCTATAATAATTATCATTTACAGTTGCAATCAAAATTATTCACCCCCCATTGCAAATCAGGTTTGTTGTCAAAATTTACAGACTTTCAGCTGTTTGCAATGAACAAATCACACAAAACCAATTGAAATAGTTCAACACAACGAATGCTTCAAGTGGTTTCCCCAAATTCAACTGAAAATGCAACTTATAATGACTTCTCCAGTTTCAAAATTATTCAACTCCTTCATGGCAAGCATCTTTAGTACATAATAGAGCACCCTTTTGCTGTTATGACCTGCTGCAAATGAGATGCATAGCCAGACACCAGCTTCTGGCAGCGTTCCTGAGGAAACTTAGCCCATTCCTCATGAGCAATGGCCTCCAGTTCAGTAATATTCTTGAGTTTGCTTGCTTCAACCACCTTCTTCAAATCCCACTCTCTATCTTCATAGAGTTTTTCTATGGGGTTCAAGTCAGGTGACTGTGATGGCCCTGTAGAATCTTCCAGGAGTTCTTCTGCAACCAAGCCTTGGTGGAATTTGAGGTATGCTTGGGATCATTGTCCTGTTGCAAGGTCCAATGATGCCCAAGCTTCAGGTTCCTCACAGATGGCATGACGTTTTCTCCTAGGATTTCCTGATACTTCAATGAATCCATCTCGCCTTCCACATGCTGCAGGTTTCCAGTGCCAGAGGATGCAAAGCAGCCCCAGAGCATCACCGAGTCACCACCATGCTTGACTGTGGACAGAGTGTTCTTTCTTCATTCTTCTTCCTCCAGACATACCACTGATCCATTGTGCTGAAAAGTTACAGTTTTGTTTCATCACTTCACAGAACAGAATCCCAAAACTTCTGTGGCTTATTTATATGATTTTGAGTAGACTTTTATTGTGCTTTTGGGTCAATAGTGGTGTACTTGGAGTTCTGGCATAGAAACCTTCTTTGTTTACTACGTGCCTTACTGTGCTCATTGAAACCTCAGTGCCTGTTGCCACCAAGTCTTGCTGCAGGTCCTTTGCAGTCACTTGAGGGTTTTTCACAACCTGTCTTCTCAGAAATCTGGTTGCAGCCATTGATAGCTTCCTTTTTCTGCCCCATCCAGGTTGTGTACACTCAACAAACCCCTAGCCAGTTCAGGTATTTCACGTGTTCCAGCTCAAGCACAACTGATGCAACTAATGAAGCCCTTGATTAGTTGCATCAGGTGTGCTTGAGACAACACCTGTTTTGCATATTTGTGCTGTTGTGAGGGATTCTATTCAAGGGGTTGAATAATTATGAAACTGGAGAAGTCATTATAAGTTGCATTTTCAGTTGAATTTGGGGAAACCACTTGAAGCATGCATTGTGTTGAACTATTTCAATTGCTTTTGTTTGATTTGTTCATTGCAAACAGCTGAAAGTTGATTTGCAATGGGGGTTGAATAATTTTGATTGCAAATGGACTAGTGAATGTGTTTCAAATTTATGAAAACAACTCCCACCAATTTCTCCTTTTGTTAGTGGGGCAGAATGTTATTGGGTAACTACATGTGTGCCTTAATTATGGCAGCTCACATTACAAACAAACATGGTGTTTAAAATGTTGGAAATGTGAATTTCTTTGCAAATCTGTTATCTTGTATTTAACAAAACACTATCCAACACAACTAAAGGTCCATTCCAAGAGCTTTTCTCAATGAGCTACCATGTTTCAGATCAGTGATGTCAGTGAAAAACTATTTTAGACTTAAACTTGAGAGGTGAGATGGATGCAGGTGCAGTAATGGCGTTTTATTTAAAGAGCAGGAAGACAAATACAAATGTGAATCAAACTCAGGAACAGTACACAGGCAGAGATCAGGCGATGAGCAAATGGTAATAGCAGGAGCTATCCAAAATACACAAACAAGGGACAGAACAAGATCAGGAACCAGAATATCACAACACAAAACTAATAGCTCAGTAAAGACAGGAGGGTTAACACTAAACACTGAAGCATGAGGGTTTATATATACAAACTAATCAGGAAACATGAGGGAGACAACCAGTGACAGGACGTGAATGGAGACAAGATACAAGTCAAAACTAAAACATAAACAAAAATGACAGTTTGGAAAAGTGCGACATAGCACTGTGGACTGCTTATGTTCTCTGAGCACCTCCACACGCAGCACTCGGCACTTTAAATTTTTATTGAACTTTACCTGTTTAACCATTAGAGACCTTGCATAATGCACATTTAACTCCTATTTTCTAGTGCTGTCCTGTGGTTTGACCCAGGCGAACATACCACACATATGGACATCTGAAATGATTTATTGATGATTTTATGATGCAAAAGTATATGCAAAGTAAGTCAATAGTTCCAGCTGCAGGACATACAGTAGCTAATGAAAATAGTCATCCTCTGTGGCTAATGCACTTTATAATGATTTCCCCAGCAAAATTACTAATTGGTGTGTTTGTGATGAATTTAATGTTGTGAGTGTTTAGTTGTAAACACAACTTTGGAATTTATTTATATACAGGGTGTCCCAAAAGTCTCTGTACATAGGGGAAATTAACATTACTTAGCTAAATGTCTTAAATATTTTTTTTTCAGATAGCCTTTAAGATTGCCTTTGACAAAAGAAGGCTGTATTGAAATCATTCTAATGGCTGGATAGGGAAGCTGCCGCAAGGTTGCGATGGACTTTAATACGAAACATGGCGAGTACATCACACACGACACTGTTGCCAAACTTATAAACAAATTTAAAAAGCCTGGAAGTGGTACTGGTCCCCTATGTATAGAGACTTTTGGGACACCCTGTATTATGCACTTTCATGCCTGCCTTCTGCACTTACTCTAGATGTATGCTTTCTCTATAACACTGACCTCTGCTTTATAATTCTATTTACTTGGATTGATTTTGACATTAGCCATAAGCTAACAGGACAAGTGGTCGTTCAGTGTAATCGCTAAACTGCCAAAGAGACATGGCTGAGCCTTTGAGCAAGGCCCTTAAACGTTAACTGCTCATCTCTGTGCTTGGACTGGATTCCACTTGGTTTGTATGTCACTTTAGATAAAAGCATCTTCCAAATTAACAAATAGAAATGGAAAGCTAATAGTGCATTATCTACATCAAAATGTCAGGGCCACAGGCTTAAATGTTTGACAATGACAGCTGTGTATCCTAGCATGGCTTTGTAACTGGATGAGTAAGAATTGCGGTCGGCAATTTACTGTTGCTGAGGCCACGCTGTATTCTGTGCATCTCAGTCAGTGGCTTCTCTCCCATCACTCACGGACACAGCCTTACAGAAAAACAGGTGAATATATAAACAAAGGCAAACACACACACACACACACACACACACACACACAAACTGGAGTTCAACCAAGGACACCAGAAAGACCAAGTGAAGAAAAAAAGCAACAGAAAAAGAATGCAGGTTTGTGCTCTCAACAGCCATAAAGGTGTGTTTTTATGGTGTCAAACTTTGTGAATAGGATTTTGTGTGTGTGTGTGTGTGTGTGTGTGTGTGTGTGTGTGTGTGTGATTGTAGTATATGTGTTGGTCCTGAAAAAGGCTAAAGCTAGCATTCAGGGCTAAAATCTAACAAATTCCTCTCAGCAGGAGGTTGCTTCAAAGCAGAAATGTCTCGTCATTCTCCCTCTCTATCTATTTCTCTTTCTCACTCCTTTATGCTCTCCTTTGTCTTAATTTTGTTTTCTCTTCCCACCTTTTCGCTCATAACTCTCTCTTCCAGTACCTCAATGTTATTCTCTCAGTCACTGCCTGACTTGCCATCTCTCACTCACTCTCTTATATCTCTCTTTCACACTTGCCTTTTTTGTGTCCTCCCCAATCCTGTTCAATTAGACAACAATTTCACAAATGTTGAAAAAATATAGTGGGTCGTATAGAAGCCCATATCTGCCAAGAAAAAATAAATAAATAAATAAATAAAAAATTTAATTTTTTCACGTTATTTCCCACAATGGTGAGTTTAAATCTCACTGCCTTTTTTTTTTTGCTCACAAATTACTAGTAAACATCTCACAATTCTGAATTTATTTCGCGCAATTTTGAGTTAACATCTTTCGATTCTGGCATTTTTTTTGTCACAACTGCGAGTTCACATCGCACAATTCTGTCTTTTTTTCCCCTTATAATTTAGATGTACACTTGACATTTAGTGAGGTACAAGAATGCACCGACAAAGCATTAGTCATTCTCTATAAATCTGTTATACAAGAACAACATTCATCAGCTAGTCAAGATCAGGAAAACCAGACACTAGCATGTGTTCCTTACCTGGTTAGTCACATGTCAGGTACTGTGTCAAATGGATGTTTAAATTGTGAGGCAAAAAGTTAGAATTGTGAAATGTAAACTTTTGATTTTGAGAAAAAAATATCAGAATTGAGAGATGTAAACTCAAAATTGTGAGAATTCTGAGATATAAAGCCGCAATTACCTTTTATTTTATTTATTTATTTATTTATTTATTGTAATCTGTGGTGGAAACGGGCTTCCATATGGTGGAATTGTCTTTCTGCCAGAGGAATACGTTTATGTTTAAATGTAAGTTCTGTTGTGTGTCTAATATGTAATTTGCCAGAAGTTATATGGCTAGACTTTTAAATAGCATTTATTAGCTATTTATTACAATATGTTAGCTAGCTTACTCATCATGGAGGAATACATTTACATACATCTGTAAGTTAGCTGTCTGATTCATAGCTCACATTTTGACATTTGTTTTGCTTAACCAACACACCGTTTGACAGAAGTTGTTCCTTTGGTTAAATGTAGCTAGCTGACAGGCAGCATTTAGCATTTTGTTTGTATGGCTAATAACAAGCTATGTGGGTTAATCAGACTCTTCAGTATGTCAGTAATGTCAAATGACTTGACAGACACCATATGGAAGATGTTCATTAATTAGCTAGCTATTTTAGTTGCCTCACTTTTCTCTCCTTGTATATATTTGTCTTGCTCTAAGCATTTCTTTTGCACTCTCCATTCTTATTTTCCCTCTTCATTGTAACATTTTCTTTCTTTCTTTCTCTTTCTTTCTTTCTGTCCCTCTTTCTTGTATTCTTTATCTCTCAATCATTTTCCCCTCTCACTTGAGTCACCAGTTGTCTACCTTCCTCTCTCTGTGTTTCTGTCAGACTAGTTTTCTTTCTTTATATTTCACACTCCCATTATATCTTCCTTTTTCTCTCACTCTATCTCTGTCTCTCAGAGAGTTATATGTCTCTGCCTTTCACACTATCCCCTCTTTCTCATTCTCTCACATCTCTTTCTGTCTCATTCTGTCCTGCCCAATTTCTTTTTTAATCTCTCTTTCAATGCTTTGTCCCTGTTCTTACCTTTCTTCTCTCTTTCTCTATCTTGTTGTCTCTTACACTGATTCTTTGTCTCTCAATAAAAACTCCACTCCAATTCAGTTTTATTCAGTAGAATGTTACAGGTCTACCAAAGCCTCACAGGGATAAGAAAAACTGTTATTAACACATGTTATTAGTTATAAATATCAAAGAATGTCCATTGAAGGGATAACAACAACAACAACAACAACAATAATAATAATAATAATAATAATAATAATAATCGTCATCATCATCATGTTAAATAATAAATTCGCGCTCTCTCTCTCTCTCTCTCTCAGAATGATGAGGTGTTGTCCACTATCTGGGAAATGGACACTGACTCCCTTAAGGCCAGCAGTACGTTGGTGATGAAGGTGAAGCCAGAAGACAATAAAGCTGTGCTGCGCTGTGAGAGTGTTAATCGGGTGTCCCGATCTCCTATGACCATCACTCGCACCCTCTCTGTCCTCTGTGAGTCACCAGACTTCATCTTCAGTTCATATGACCTTTATTTCATTCTGCCCTTTTTGTTCTCTGTGTCTAAAGAGCCAAAAAGTGCAGCATTATTCCCGTCTTGATCTGATGACATTATTTACAAAACAAATAAACTGATTGGCATTATCAAGAAAATGTAATTAGGTTACAGACGATTCTTCATTTAATTTATTATCAGCTTTATTATTAAAAATGTCTGGGTTACCTAACCCTGTTCCCTGAGAAGGGAATGAAACGTTGTGTGAGCTTTACGCTGTGTGAAGCGCCCTCGCGCGTGACCGGTATCTGAAGCTTGTGTAACATCATGCCTATTTATAGGCCTGCCGTGATCAATTAAGCGCGTCGCGTGATATAAAAGCAGCACCTGTGAACCATGCCTCCAGCCTCTGTTATCTGAAGCGAAGGCACAATTCATAGGCATGCTCAAAAGGTCCGGGCCCGAGATTCACCGCAAGACACTCGAGCCCGGGGTGGAATGTATATCCAGGTTGTAATATTGGATGAGTGTGTGTGGCATAGACCACCTCACCGCAGCACATACATCCTGTGAGGGTACACCTTTTGACAAAGCCTTCGATGAGGTGACCCCCCTAGTGGAATGAGCCCTTATGTCCAGAGGTGTAGAGAGACGGCACGCCTCATAAGCGATAGATTGCTTTCACTATCCACATAGAGATGCGCTGCTTCGACACAGCATCACCCCTACTGTCGCTGCCAAAGCAGACCTTCGAGGACCACAGAAAGGTCCCAGGAAGGTTTGCATGGTCTGCAGATGGGCCTCAGCCACCGGACACCATGCATAAACCTCGAAGTTAGAGGATGTTTCCCCACAGAGGCTCTATCAATAGAAGCATGGCTGGACGAAGTGTCAGCCCTGTAGACCCTGATTGTAAGAAGAGCCAACCCTGCTGAGAAACATCCTCTGTTCCGGCCAAGGGTGATAAATCAACCCTCCGGCTTGAGACAGCAGATCCCTGTGGACAGGAATCTCCCAAGGAGTGCTGTCTAGCAGGGATATTATCTCTGAGGACCATATTCAAGCTGGCCAATAAGGTGCTACTAGCAGCAGATGTAGATGGTCTTGGGAAACTCTTGCTAGAACTTGTGGGAGCAGAGTGATCGGGGGTAAGCATACAGATGTGACCTCGGCCACGTGTGCACCATGGTGTCCAGCCCCAATGGTGCAGGAGGAGTGAGGGTGAACCACAGAGGGCAGTGTATTGTCTCCTCTGAGGCGAACACATCCACTTCCGCTTGGTCAAACCTCCACCATACAGACTGAACCATTTGAGGATCGAGCCTCCACCCCCTGAGCCTCAGCTTCCTGCCTTGACAGGATGTCTGCCCCCACATTCCGGTTGCCCAGAATGTACATTGCACTCACTGAAAAGAACTTTCCCTCTGCCCAGAGAAGAATTACTTGTGCCTGCCTGAACAGGGGCCATGAACATAACCCTCCCTGGTGGTTGATATATGAAACCACCGCTGTGTTATCTGTCGCAAATAACACATGGTGACCTCTTAATTGAGGAAGAAAGAATTTCAGTGCTAGAAATATGGCCCAAATTCCTAGGTGATTTATATGCCACTCCAGATGAGGACCGCTCCAAAGACTGCGAGATGAACAGCCATCTAAGACCGCGCCCTAGCCCGTGATGGAGGTGTCTGTCATTACCGTCTCGCAATAATGAGACACCCCTAGAATGTGACCCAAGGTTAGAAACCGGGGACACCTCCAAATTTCTCCAAATCTGCAATAGGCCCAATGGTACGATGTTGGCTGCTGCTGCAATAATGCCTCGGCAGCCAGCCGGTCCAGATCCGCGAGGCTCTGAAACCCAACTCCCTTCAGCCAAGAAGTGAGCGAGCTGCAAGCGGGGATGCCTAATTGTAAGGCGTTCACAATGCGCACAGTCAGACCTCTCAAGGGCTGCTCTGGCGTGCTCCAACCCTACACACTTCAAACAGAAAGTGTGTCCGTCCCCCCATGATGAAACGGGAGCAAGGGGTGACACACTTCCTGAATTCTCTCTCACTCATACTTTTCTCTCTTTTTTAAAAGATAGAGAGGAAATGAAGAGTCATTTTGTGAGGATTACACAAATGACTGACATGCAGTCTCGCTGAAGATAATAGAGGCTGACGGTGCAGGTCACGGGTGCCATTTTTACATCACATGACGCACTTAATTGCAACGTCACCTGATCACGGCATGCCTCTAAATAGGCATGATGTTACACAAGCTTCAGATACCGGTCACGTGTGAGCGCACATCCCACAGGGTGAAGTTCATTTAACACTGAGTTCCATCTGAAAGGGAACACCTTTTATCACAGTGCTTTTGAATTCACAAATCTGATTGGTCAGAATGTTTTCATTCAGTTTCTATAATAGCAGCTCTAAAAGTTTTGTTGACGGTAAAATTGCAGGTTTATGTAGAGTATATTAACGCACTAGTTCTAATATGTTACAGTTTATATAGTAATACAGGAACTTCAATGGCAGATGCTCTACATAATCTAAAACTAATAGTAAATGCATTTAATAAATATGTGCTTTATTTATGAAAAATAAACATATAATTGCTGATGTGGTGAAGATTTCTGTAAGGTCGTTTGATTAACATTTAGCATGTATGTATACAGTACATCTTACATACGCTATACATTACAGTGCATGTACCATCCATTTTATTAGGAACACCTGTACACCTGAACATTCATGTGGTTATCTAATCAGATAATCATTTGGCAGCAGCACAATGCAAAAAAAAAAAAACATGCAGATACAGGTCAAGAGCTTCAGTTAATGTTCTCACCAAACATCAGAATGGGAAAAAGTGTGACCCAAAATGGACAGTTGAGGATTAGAAGGGGGGGGGGGGGGACTTTTTCCAGTCTTCAACCATCCAATTTTTATGAGTTTGCGCCCATGATGGCCTCAGATTCTTGTTCTTGGCTGACAAGAGTGGAACCTGATGGGATCTTCTGCTGTTGTAGATCATCCACCTTGATCTGTTGTGCTTTCTGAGATGTTTATCATGGTTGTAAAAAGTAAATATTTTAGTTGCTATGGACTTCCTGTCAGCTCAGGCCAGTCTGGTCATTCTCCTCTGATTGCTCTCATTAACAAGGTGTTTAGCCTGCAGACCCTCTGCTCACAGGATGTTTTCTTTTTCACACCATTCTGTGTAAACTCTAGAGACTGTTGTGTATGTGAAATTCCCAGGAGATCAGCAGTTTCTGAAACGCTCAAACCAGCACATCTGGCACTAACAACCATGCCACGTTTAAAGTCACAGAGATCACATTTTTCCTCATTCAGATGTTTGATGTTAACTTTAGCTGGAGCTCTTGACCTGTATCTGCATGATATGATGCACTGAGCTGCTGCCACATGATTGGCTGATTAGATAACTGCATAAATCTGTAAGTATACAGGTGTTCCTAATAAAGCGGATGGTGTGTGTATGCACTTCACCATAATTTCTCCATTTATGATGTAAAGTGGGTTGTCTAAATTAGGGATAAAGCTTGTGTACTTATACTCACTAATCACAATGCTGATGTCCGTTCAACACACATTTTATTGCATTCACATTTTTACATTTAAGCAGTTTATTTGCATCTCTGCAACCTGTTGAGTAAAAGCTCACTAGTAGGCGAAGGCTAACCTTGCAATTATAGCTTACTATAATCATTCTCTAACTGAGCAAAGCAGATCTGTATACATTCTGTATGCAGAAGGGGGAACAATCCCAATTCTCCAAATTGCATCAGTGTATCAGGTTCTTCTTGAGTGAATAACAGGTTGGGAGTCTCGGACAGATGGATGTCAATCAGTTGTGCACATTAAAGTATCAAGGCAAGCTCACTCAATTCTCCTAGTTTCCCAAAAAGCCTCATAAAGCACAGAGAGTGTTTAATGTAATTCTTGATTCACCATTTAACAATGCACTTTGTGCTGTGATGCTTTTGGAAACTCATCCCTGATATTTTATCAGATTTCTATCTCTTTATTTTTCCTTGGAAACTGTGCTGGATGTTTAACACTAAAGTTTGGTGTCATTAAACATTTTCTTAAGATTTTACATTCCCTGCCATCTTAATGAATCTACTGTTCTTTAATGCTCACGTTTCATCAAGTAATTGTCTCAATCCTGGGGTGAACATTAAATGCGAGTAATTGTTATTGTTTCCGCAGTGGCTTTTAAACTGCTTCATCAAATTTGTGAAAAGGAAAGAAAAAGGAAATCATGCCGACGCAGACATTTGGGTTGCCTCCAGAGACTGTTTTAATTAGTGCACCTTTTAATTGTAGCAGTCTGATTTGTAAACATCTATGAAGTTGTAAGTGATGCGTAGGGAGAAGAATCAATTAGTAGAGCAAAAGACTGTGGTTTACAACTAATTGAATGCTTGTTAAAAAGTTACAGTATGTTGTAGCCAATACTGGAGCTCATGAGCATCTAAATACTAGTTAAATGTCATGTGAAGTAACTTGTTCAGGAAGATTTTTGTAAAAAGAATGGGGCAAAAGTTCTCCAAAATGATGTGAGAGACTGATAAACTCCTACAAACAATGTTTACTTCAAGTTATTGTTGCTAATGGTTCTAAATGTTACTGAAGTGTAGGGTGCACTAATATTTTCCCACCTGGTTTCTGAATGTTGGTTTACTTTTTGGGAAAATAATGACTACATATTCAAATCTGTTGAGTTTATTTGTTTGTTTATAGAAATTGATGAGAACCACACAATTGTTATTTAGGCCCTGATAACTAAAATTCAGGTTTTGATCTTTTTTTTTTTTATCTGCTTATGTAGAAATGTTTTTATTAACTAACATCTAAACATGCAAATATCATGTTAGGTAGATCAGGAGGCAATTTAATAAATTCAGTGTTTTATTTGCTAGTCTGCTAGTTAATTGTGATTTCATGCAGTGAATAATGTGTTTTGAGCAAGTTGTTGGTTACCTTCCATAGCGAAATGGACATAAATAGATGCAGCATGTAAACAGTATTAAGGTGAGCAGCCGTTTACAGTGTAGATGGTCATGAACAGAGGTTAAATGCTAGTTTAGCCAACAGAACACAACTCACTGAATTAATCAGTGATTATTTCAGTACCACAGTAATAGTGAACAGTGATCAGTTCCGTCACGAGCGATGACGAGGCTCCTGTATAAATTCTGTGACTTATACTGTATATTTACCTCAGATAAATTAGATTAAAGAAAATGAAATGGATGATGCTTATCCCTCTACTGCATGAATTATTATATTTACATGAACATTTGTTATGGATTTTTATTACTTGAAGTAGTTAGTAATAAAATATCTAGAAAACTGCTAATATTTTTAGGGGGTAGTTTGGTAAATTGTTCCTGTACGGCAACAATGTGCAATGGTGTGAAGTATTAAATAGTCAAAAATAACATAGAATGTAGCATCTGCAATCTGCATTTTCCAGACTATAAGAGGTTTTTTGCCGCTTAGTAAGCATTACATTTACATTTATTCATTTAGTAGATGCTTTTATCCAAAACGACTTACAAATGAGAAAATACAAGCAAAGCGATATATCAAGCAGAGAACAATACAAGTAGTGCTACCATACAAGATCCATTAATTGAGTTCCAGAAGAAGCAAAGTGTTCAGAGTAGAGGTGTAAGTGCCAGAGTAAATTTTTATTTTATTATTATTTTTTTTATGGGTTGGTTAGGTGTTCACGGAAGAAGTGGGTCTTTAGCTGTTTTTTGAAGATGGTGAGAGATTCTGTGTTCTGGATTGAGGTTGGAAGTTCATTCCACCACTGAGGAAAAGTTAGCTTGAATGTTCTTGAAAGGGACCTTGAGCCATGCTGAGAAGGTCGGTGATAAGCGTCGGTCGTTGATCGATTGTAGATTGCGTGAGGGAACGTAAGCCTTCAGGAGAGAGTTGAGGTAGGAGGGTGCTGATCCAGACAAGGTCTTGTAGGTGAGCATCAAGGCCTTGAATTTGATACGGGCGACTACAGGAAGCCAGTGGAGGGAGATGAAGAGGGGTGTGACATGGGTTCTCTTGGGCTGGTTGAAGCATGTATAAGTTATTCTAGAAAGGAATTACAGTTGTAAAAAGTATGTGGATGAATTTACTCACTCAAAATACAAAGTACACTTGAGATCTTTTTCTTCTCAGAAGCAACACTGACTTGCATTATCTGTCTTTTTTTCCCTCTGTTGTTCTCAATCTACCAGTTGAGCCCTCTAATGTGAAACTAAGTGGCTCATCTGAAGCCATAGAGGGAACAGAGGTGAATGTGTGCTGCTCCACGTCCTCCAGCAATCCACCGGTTCATATCCGCTGGTGGCTCGGCTTCAAGGAGCTCAACACCACCGCCATCACTATCACTGAGGTAAAAGACACAGGGTTATTCTGAGAATCTGAGTCACCTACCAAGAACTGTTTTTATTACAACACTTTTGGGGGGAGGGAAAACAAACAAACCCTGAACAAGGTTTTTTCTTTATTCATTCAATTAAAAAAACAAAAACACACAGTCATTACACTGTATGACATGTGCATATACACATAATACTAATCGAGTCAATATCAGGTGTTAGACCAAAGAGGAATTTTTATAACATTATTTTCATTATTTATTACATTAGAATAATACAGTAGTATTACAGTAGTGAGTACAAAATGGCAGTTTCTGAGAAACCTGCTCTCTTAAAATATATAACAAATATAAAACTACAAAAAGAAATGACCTCTCAGGTGTCACATATCGAGGTTGAGGCAGAAGCAAGTGCAGATAATGACATTTATTTAAACAAACGTACTATGAAACAAAGACACTAAGACAACTTGGTATAACACTGTGGCATGAAACAAAACACCGAGACATAAACAACCAGAGTCTAGGACAACGAAAGACCAGCAAACAGTGCAGACAATGACTATATATACACACACACACACGAGTGCTCATTAACAAAATGTGAATCAGGTGCAGGTGGTCATGTGACAGCTAGTGCAGTGCAGTGGCTGATGGGAACTGGAGTCCAGAGTTTCTTGATACATGACAGAACCCTCCCCCAAGGGCGCTACTCCCGGAGCGCCCAAAATTATACGTCCTCCATCTGGTGGTCCTGGCCCCCTGGGCAAAATGTCCTCAGCAAAACCAGGAGGCCGAGCGTCTTCCACAATGGCACAGGGAGGCAGAGATACTTCCTCAGCAGAACATGAAAGCGGGGCGACGTCCTCGTCGGTGCAGGGAGGCGGAGCGACGTCCTCGTCCGAGCCGGGAGGCGGAGCGACGACCTCGGCCGACCCGGGAGGCGGAGCGACGACCTCGGCCGACCCGGGAGGCTGGGCGACATCCACGGCCGAACAGGGAGGCTGGGCGACGTCCACGGCCGACCAGGGAGGCTGGGTGACGTCCACGGCCGACCAGGGAGGCTGGGCGACGTCCACGGCCGAACAGGGAGGCAGGGCGACGTCCACGGCCGAACAGGGAGGCAGGGCGACGTCCACGGCCGAACAGGGAGGCTGGGCGACGTCCACGGCCGAACAGGGAGGCTGAGCGACGACCTCAGCTGAACAGGGGGAATCCTTGAGTCCGGTAGGAGATGGAGCGACGTCTCTCACGGAACGTGGAGGCAGAGCGACATCCTCCACTGAACATGAAGGCTAAGCGAGAGCCATAATAGGGGAGAGAGGGTGGGAGTTGGTCTCGGCCCCGACCACAGACTCCCCCTCCTGTCGGCATGGCATGGCGTAGTCCTTTGTGAACATTGCCGGTGGTGACCTGGTGCCTGGTCTGTCCCGCCGCGGCAGCCCGAGCATGCGGTCATTCTGAGCGAGTAGTTCATCTGTCCTTCTTCCCTGCTCCAATAGTCCTCTATACCACTCCTCATATGCTGCAAACCAGGCGTCCATCTTGGTGATCTGCTGCTTCTGATAAAGGGTCTTTTGTTCTGTCACGTATCGAGGTTGAGGCAGAAGCAAGTGCAGATAATGACATTTATTTAAACAAACGTACTATGAAACAAAGACACTAAGACAATTTGGTATAACACTGTGGCATGACACAAAACACAGAGACATAAACAACCAGAGTCTAGGACAACGAAAGACCAGCAAACAGTGCAGACAATGACTATATATACACACGAGTGCTCATTAACAAAACGTGAATCAGGTGCAGGTGGTCATGTGACAGCTAGTGCAGTGCAGTGGTTGATGGGAACTGAAGTCCAGAGTTTCTTGATACATGACATCAGCCATCAGTCTGTGAGTTTATGTGCTGGCAAGAAGGACTACAAGAATTTGATGTATTAAATATTTAATATTTAATATTTAATTTAAAAAAATTGATGTATTAAATATTAAATACAACCTGAAATGAATTATTTTATTTTTTTACATTGTTCATTCATGTCAAGGTCATATTGTGCATAATGAATTACCGTTAATCTATGAAAAGACAAAAAAATCACTGAAAAGAGAAAACAAAATCATTAATGATGATGACTTAAACAAATACTAACCAATATCATCGGATTTAGTAGTCCATCAAATATGCACAAACTAATTCCACTTTTATGTTCCACTTATATAGTCCAGTAGTGTCCAAGCTCCAATCCTTAAAGCTGGTCATTACGAGTGTTATACAGAGTTGAGTTATGAATGCATAGAGAAATTGCACACTTCATATTCAGACCTTAGACATAACCACAGACTTAAGCATTACTTGGACAATATAAGTTACTCAAAATAGCATTATAAAATAGCTATATAGTAAAAGTGCGATAAACTAGCCTACATGCTGTGCACACATTATGATTTCATGACCTCAATTTAGTACAATTTATGGCCAAAGGCAGAGGTGGGTAGTAACATGCTATATTTACTTCATTACATTTACTTGAGTAGCTTTTTGAAATAAAAAGTACTTTTTAACTCTCAAGTTAATTTTTAATCACAGAAATGTACTTTTACTTTACTACATTTAGTGGCGTTCCTCCATTACTGTTAAATGTTAACGAATATATATAGTTTTAATAATTAGTGCATATCAGTGTAAGACAAATCTCGTGGTAAGCTGCAGTGGTCTGAATGTGGATGCAACAACCATTTACTTTTTTAGTGGTTTTAATCCTAGAAGATAATGGGCGAAGGGGGGAAGAAGCGAGCGTGTTGACGGAGGCAGGACACCCACACGTGCGCACACACGCACACACACAAACATGCTAACACACAAACACCCACTCTCTTCATACTAGGGCTGTGCGATTAACCAAATTTTCGATTTCAATTACAATTATGGCCTCTGATGATTATGAAAACAAAATAATCAATATAAAACTATCATTGTACCACATTCCATTTCGCAATGTTCTCGTTTTGTCTTTTTAATAATCGTGCGCCATTTTTCTTAATTAATGCCCCTCCCTAAAAGGCCAAACTCACTCCCCACCAGGCTGTGGCATTTTTAGTTCAGCTCGAGCCAAGATGACAGATAGACAGCCTGTAGTCAACAAGAAAAATAAAACCATTACAGCCTTTTGGAAACAATTTGGTTTCAAGGAGTCTGATGTGGAACAAAAATAATGTTTGGTATCATTGGGCTTATTTGGGGTCATTTCCTCTAGCATCATGACAGTTGGTCTAAATATGGCCATTTCCTTTATAGAGCTCACTAATAGTGAGAAACTAGAGACTGATCTAAACCAGGAGACAGAATTTCATTGGCTAAGGAAGTTTAAAGTTTATTTCTGGCAATGCGATTCGCCAAAATGAGTCACATGACATGCTCCGCTAACTTACAAGAGTGACATCATTACAGTAAAAAGAGATGTGGAAAACGCAGAAATTTCATGCAAAAGCATAAAAAAAATCAATGTAAGCAGCGAATAAGTAAGGAAACTATGTAGAGGGAAAGTGACCTAATTAATTTTTATTTTGGTTTACATTATTTTTTCAGTTGAATTATATTCAAGGAAATCCACTGTTAAAAATACAATAAAAAGTTTTTTTTTTATTTTTTAATGCTCAATAAATGCATTATGTTTCCAAAGTCAGTGAGTAATCGTGTTTAATAATCATGATCTCTATATTGTCCAAAATAATCGTGATCATGTTTTTTGCCATAATTGAGCAGCCATACTTTATATACACTTTCTCTGCTGTTCTGTTGCATAGTCTGTTCTTTTTTCTGTTGTCTTGTATAAATGCAGATGCTCACAAGTTTGTGTTGTTAAATTAAAGACAGTCAACCGTTGGGAAAATGTTTGTTTTTTGGGGGTGTATGTGTGAGATTTTGTGTTGAAAATGACAGGTTCTATGTTATGGTTCCCATCACAGGACTGGGATATGCTGCTTTGTCTTGAACCTAGGTTTTATATCATATAAACAAAACAGACAGACTTTCAAGGAGAGGTGTGACTTACAGTTCTCTGTCTAGACTGAGATTCAGGATTTTCACTTCATTTTAATCATTATCAATTCATTACTTTTACTGTTACTTGAGTAATTATTTTTTATAAATACTTTTACTTGAACTTGAGTAAAATATTTGCCTACTCTATCCACATCTGGCCAAAAGTATGTGGGCACCTGACCATCACACACATGTGCTTGTTGAGCATCTCGTTACAGGTTTAGTCCAACTTTTGCTGTTATAATAACCTCCACTAGATTTTGAAGTGTGGCTGTGGGGATTTGTGCTCATTTAGTTAAAAGAGCATTAGTGAAGTCAGGCAGTGATGTCATGTGAGGAGGCCTGGGGTGCAGTTGGCGTACCAGTTCATCCTACCCAAGGTGTTCAGTAGGGTTGAGGTCAGGGCTCTGTGTAGGACACTCAAGTTCTTCCACTGCAACCTTGGCAAACCTTTCACTTTGTGCACAGGGGTATTGTCATGTTGGAACATGTTTGAGCCCTTTAGTTTCAGTGAAGGGAAATATTAATTCAATAGCATACAAAGACACCCTATGCAATTGTGTGCATTATTAATTACAAATAACAACGAATAATGAGTGTGGAAGCCATAATGTTAAATTAAGTCAAATTTGCAGTGATTTATATGATAATTGCTAGGACTAGGACATCTAACTAGGACTATCCATGCAGCAGTAGCCTATATTGGTAATATAATAGACTCTTATTAGATATTGATTGTGATGCTTGTTGAAAATCCACTATTATGTGTAACCCGATTCTGAATATGCATAACCTTCTTCAAATAAATATGTGCATAATCTTTGTATTGCTGACTCTAAATACAACCCTAGCTGATGAGTTGAATTACGTCTGTTAAATGAGGTAGAATTCTAAACTCTGCTAAACAGTAGTCCACAAGACCTGATACTTCTGTTTTAGTCCTTTCTTAATGTGGAATATGTCTTAAGCCTGCTTTTTTTGTCTAAAGTAAAAGCAAGCATCACTTTAGAAGAACATTCAGCACTACAGTTCCATGACTAAATGTTCAGAGAAAACTATCATTTGCAGGCTTTGTGCCTTTATGCTCATTAGCTCTGAATAATATAGACACGTTATGAATCATTGTGCTCCTTTTAAAGTAAGACTTTGAGCGTTTCAGACCTTTGAGCACATGATGAGTTCAGTCTTGATGTCGGGGATGGTATGAAATGCTGTCAAATAAAAACCTTCTGGGGTTTGTGCACTGACACTCAACCACTTCCTAGAGTGAAGTATTTAATTAAACTCAAGTTCTTCTATTATACTACAAAACTAATCCTGCTGCCTTGACCATAGCAGAGCTTGAATGACTCATCCTTTAGTTTGGACCCTTTTTGCTGCCCCTTAATTTCCTTTGAGAAATGTGTTCTGTCTAATTTTTTCTCATTATTTTTTTCCCCAGTTCTTTTTGGTAGAGTTTCAGTTTAATGAAATGTAAGTGAATAAAAGCCAGTGCAAGGCTGCCATGTGCCTCTCCGGACCTCTTGTTCATTTTGATAAATTTTCCATTTGATTACATTTTTCATTTGCATGCAACCACTGCGATTTTATTATACTTTGATATATATTACGAGAGAATAAGAATGACCTTTTTGTGCCTTGCTGTTTCAGTCCTTGTATTTTTGTCTCTACCTGTGCTTTTTGTGATGTGTTTTCTCTTCACTTGACAGTAATTAACATGCAGACTGAGGTTGCAAAGGTTAGGCCGAGGCCACCTCTCCACACACGCAAATCAGACCACTTGCAAATGAGCTTGACATTAAAAGGGGCGAAAAAAAACCCAATGAGCTGCTTGTTCTGGAGGGGAAAAAAATAAAACACTGTCAGAGGCGTTTTGGGTCTTTTATCTATAAAATGTATCTTTCATACCTCGTAATTATTCTTTTTAAAACTTGTCACTGTAAAAGTCCATAGTGAAAAGCAAGTACATGAACAAATGCGTCACATTTGAACTTCTGAATAACTAAATTATTGACGGGACATTAGATCAGTCACCTTTGCCTATAATTTACTTTAATTACTGACCTATTGCAGTGGTGCTGCAAACATGAATAGACATGATGTTAAAAGCCATCTTTATATTGAAGCTTTACAAAAAAAAAAAAAAAAAATCAGAGTCAGAGTACTTGGAGGGACAGCAGTGCAGAGTACAGTAGACAGATTTCTTATTGTAATCAGTGATTGAGTTACAATTGAACATTGGTGCCAAGAATTATAGCACTACAAAAGTAAGCCTTGACGATGAAATTACTTCTTTAAGTAGCCTGCACATCAATCTTAAAAATAAAGGTCTCAATTAGAACCAAAGAGGGGTTTTCAGCCTGATGACATAATAGATCCCTTTTAAGTTGCACAAAGAACGTTTTTACTCTCAAGCTCTTTAGAGAACAGTCTATTTACTTTTGCTTTAAAGAATCCAGAAATGGTTCTTCACAGCAGCATCATGTGCCAAGGAACCATGTTATCATAAGTTCTCTAAAAAACCCTTAGTTAGTGCTTCAAGGAACCAAAGCAAGGTTCTTAAGAATTATGTCATGAAAACCTTTTCCAGTCTCACAAAGAACCTTATAGGGTTCACTTTAAGCTGTTAAGGGATGATACCTTGAATAGCAAATACACTACTCTGAAGAACCTATAATGAAACATAAAGCATTTCTTTAATCTCCAGTGAACCATATAGCTCAACTCAAGAACCCTATACAATGAAAAATGGTTCTTGACAAGAAGAAGGTTCTTTACAGAACATATGGTACTGTAAAGAACCATTGAAGAATCTTTATTTTTTAAGAAATAGAAATTCATTCTTAATTTGACATGCTTTGAGTTTCTATTTCTAAATATTAGCTGTTGGACAACAGCAGTTGCACATCATCTGTCACAGGACGGATGCTTTCAGAAGACAGTGTCGACAGGAGACATAATATGTTTAGCCAAGTTAGAGTTTTAGCTGCCTAGACATGATGATGATCTCAGTGTGTATTTCTTTTATTAATTAAATCGCCCTCATGCTGGAGTGCAAGTGAGCTTTGAAAAGAGAATTAATTTAATGAGTAGGTCATTGGTGTCACTGTATCAAATAACTGTCAACTACAGTGTACTGAAAATAAAAAAAAGAATTGAGCAAACAAGATAAGCTATTATGACATTTCAGTACAACGGCTGCAAAAATCAAAGTACAAATCAAATCCTTACACAGCCACTACATAATATGTATTTTATATACCATAATAATTTATTTGCTTTGGGACATTATCTTGTTGAAAGACATTAACCATATGGCAGAGGAGTCCAGGTTTGGGCTAAAATATTCAGGTACAAAATCCATCAATCTTCTCAAGACAACAAGGTGCGAAACAGCCCCAAAGGTGACAACTGCCATTTATTGTAAGAATTCTCATATGTTCCTGAAAGATTTTTTTCAAAACAGAAAAAATAAGAAAGTAAATCATAGGGTAGTGTGATGAGAAGTGGATTATTTTCCTATAACAGCAGGTCCCAAAGTGTTTTTTTCCTGTTTTATTCCAACAACAATTTGCCCATGATTACAGCTTAATCAAAGATAAACATGTTGTGCTTTTGATCGATTTACATTTATTGTTGTGTAATGTCAAGACAAGTTCCCTCACCAGCCTCTATTTTTTTTCTCTCTCTCAAGAAATTGATCATTTTGATCACAGAAAGTGCAAACTCCTATGTCCTGAAGACTTTCTCAAAGCAGAAAACATATTGAGAGTTACAAAGTCCTGTCACTGTCTATATATATCTGTTATAGAAACAACAATGTATTACTATTAGGAGTGCATAAATATAAAGCTGTCATAGATATACAGATACAGAACCACAGTGAGGTCCCGTTACATCTGGGTTGAACCAAACACAGAAATCCACAAGAAGAACATCATACCTACGGTCAAGCATGGTGTTGGCAGTGTGATGGTGTGGGGATGCTTTGCTGCTTCGGGGCCTGGACAACTTGCAATAATTGAGGGAAACATTAATTCTGCCAGAAAATCCTAAAGGAGAATGTCTGGTCTTCAGTCCGTGAGGTGAAACTCAAGTGCAACTCAAGTGCAACAAATTATGCAGCAAGACAATGATCCAAAACATAGGAATAAGTCCTGGTCCTAGAAGTAAGTGAGACTGATCTCCAGTTATCGGAAGAGTTTGGTTGCAGTTATTGCTGCTTAAGGTGGCACAACCAGATTTTAAGTTCAAGGGGGCAATTCGTTTTCCACATTGGTGACAGGTATTGGATAACATTTTTTGCTTCAATAAAAAAATGTAAAAATGAAAACTGTATTTTGTGTTTACTCAGGTTGCCTTTGTTTTATGTTGTATTTTATTTGAGGATCTAAAACTATTTAGAATGAGAGATGCACAAAAACAGAACAAATCAGAATGGGGCAAATACTTTAGATAGATGGATAGATAGATAGATAGATAGATAGATATGCAGACAGAAAGACTATATGGTAAAAAGACTGTGGACACCTGACCATCACACCTGTACGTGTTTGTTGAACATCCTGTTCCAGATTTAGTCCCCCTATGCTGTTCCACTGTTCTAACTCATCCCAAAGGTGTTCAGGGTTCCACACCAACCTTGGCATGTGTTCATGGAGCTCACTTTGTGCGCAGGGTCATTGTCATGCTTGGGCCTCTTCGTTCCAGTGAAGGAAAATTGTAAAGCTACAGCACACTAAGAAATTTTATGCAATTGTACGCTTCAAACTTTGTGGCAACAATTTGGGGAAGGAGCATATACTTGGGTGTAATGGTCAGGTATCCACACACTTTTGGCCATATAATATAGGGAAATTTACATGTTAGCATACTTGTTGTAACTGTTGTTATTCTATTGTTAATATGAAATCCTGTTTTTTGAAGGGTGAGAATGGTGGGATGATGACGATGTCTAACCTGACTCACAACGTGTCCAGGGAGGAAAATGGACTGTTGCTCACCTGTGAGGCATTTAATAAAGGCACACGTTTCTCCCGCATCCAAACCAAAATCCTCACTGTGTACTGTGAGTGTGAACCATGCTTTTCTCCTCTGTCATTTCCACTTTTTATTGTGACTGAGCCAAAAATGCTCTTAATCAGACTAATTGATTTCTTTCTTTCTCTCTCTCTCTCTCTCTCTCTCTCTCTCTCTCTTTTATTTCTCAGATCCTCCTCAGAAGGTTTGGTTAGACGCCCCACCAGAAGGAACTCTCCTGCGTTCGGGGATGACCCTTCGGCTGGTGTGTTTTTCCAGTGGAGGAAACCCCACAGGCCGCTTGACGTGGCTGAAGGTCTGTGTATACAGTACATATATAAAAGTCCTACTATATCAAAAAGTAGTACCATTTTAAACTAATTTCAGAACATTTCAGAACAATACCCAGGATGACTGATTTGTCACTTTTCATGTGATGCCAGATGAAACAGTTTCGAGACTGTAGGTGTGTGATATTGTATTTAGATTTCCAGACACGTATTGCTAGTGTGACTATCACATCACTTCATCTCATATCAATTGCTAAAACAGTGTTAGTGACTGCCAAATTAAATTAAAAAATCCTTCTCAAACAGCACTATTCTGTGTAGACCAAAATGGAAATACATTTTTAAATGTATTTATTAAACACAGAACTATGTATATCTACATCCCAATTGGCAAAAATATGTGTGCTTTCTATCAAAATAGATTAGATTCAAGTTCAAAAACAAATGGATGAGAGTTTAGATGGAGTTAATTGTCAAATAACAGTTAGATAAGTAAAAAATAGTTAATCAAATACCAAAAAAAGGCTATGGTGAATGTTCAGTCAGAGAGGTAGCAACAGAACTGTGTGCAGGAATATCACACCACAAATCCTGAATCCACCCATACAATAAGCCAACACTTCAAGATGGTGCCTCATTGACTCATTTCAAGATGGTGCCTCAATGTTTTAATTCAAGATAGTGCCTCATTGGCTCATTTCAAGATGGTGCCTCATTTCAAGATGGTACCTCATTGCCTTAATTCATGATGATGCTTCACTGCCTTATTTCAAGTTGGTGCCTCATTGCCTCACTTCAAAATGGTGCCTCATATCCCAATTTCAAGATGGTACTTCATTGTCTTAATTCAAGATAGTGCCTCACTGCCTTATTTCAAGATGGTGCCTCATTGCCTCGATTCAAGATGGTGCCTCTTTGCCTTAATTCAATATGGTGCCTCATTTCAAGACTGTGCCTCATTGTCTCATTTCAAGATGGTGCCTCATTGCCTTAAGTCAAGATGGTGCGTACAGTTGGTCTTCGTTATGGTATCGTATACAGTTTTGGGTGTTTTTATTTTAATTTTTTACGAAAGCTTCAAGTGTGGTTAATTATTTGTCATGCCATACATGCAAATAGACTGCTTGAAGCCGTGGGCTGCGTGCGAAACCGCGTACTTACCTACTATGTAGTAGCCGAGATACATGCATTTCTCCTATTATATAGTAGGTAAGTATGCGGTTTCAGATGCAGCCATGCTCTCTTGTTTGCAGTCAAACAGTTGAGCACTAACGTGTGTGTATATGTCCTGTCGCAAAATGCGGTGAAAACTCTCACATGGTCTTAATAATGTGATTAAGGTGTGTACATGTCTGTAATGCACGTTGATAATGTGACTAAAACAGGAGTACTCCTGTTATACTGTATATGCTATACTCTTTATTACAATTATTGTAAGATGTAACATACTGTTACAAGAACATTTTTTTTTAATCACTCAAGTGACATCAATAATATAAAACAGAAGAAAAAAAATTCGGCATCATCAATATAGACATCTGTAGTTGTTGTTTGTGTGTTTCTTTCTTCTTCTTTTTTTTTGCTGTTTTTGCTATTGTGCTATTTTTGACAAAAAGTACTTGCATAAAGAGAAGTACATGTCTTGTGGTGTTTTGACAGTTGTGCAGTTGAGTCATGAAATAAACTTATGTGCTAATCTGGGTGTTTGTACAGAGAGAGGTGTGAAGAGTTTGGAAAAAATGAGCTGATGAAAGTGAAAATACATCTTATGGTCTCTTTTGACAGCTAGATCTTTTTTGTTTATAAATAATTTAAACACCTATTTTCACTTTCGTGCAAATTGATTGCAAAAAACATTTTTTTTTCCCTAGTTGTCAGTTTTTCCAATTTACATTGGCTATGCTTGGAAATCATGAACCTGGCTCAGAATAAGTGGGCCCACCTCCCATATGTTAAGCCTGGGTTATAGTACTACTGCACAAAATGGCTGCCCCAAGTATCCTGCATCATACAGAAAATCAGGACAACAACCACGACAAAGGTTGGAAATTTTGAAGAGATATGGAAACATTAAACAACAAAAATACCAAGAAGACCTGACCTTGTAATCCTTAAGATAATGAAATAATACACAGATGAGTTTGTAAACATTGCTGTTTTAGTAATAGTAATGACCAGATGAATATATAGTTGAAATGAATGTACTGTTAAATTCTTATTTTTTTTACATTTTTATTAGTAAAGCTTTTCATCTATAGGATATCTAAAGTGCCATTAAATATATTGTGCCAGGTGGAAGTGTTTACAGACTGACAAATTGTTTGTATAGATTTTCACATACATGATAATGTTGCACTCACAACAACAACTGTAGATCATCTTTTAGACTTGTTTTTAAACCACAAACTTACAGTTTAAACTACAATACAAAGACTTTTGTATATTTATGACATGTGTATCCTAGATCTGGAAGCCTCCTGTCTCCTCAAATTTCTGAGCACAATAAAACAATTGATAATATTTTTTTGCCTTAGAAGCTAATGGACATTTTGTAAAGGAGTCAAGCAGGCATTAGTTAGAGTATTGGGAAGCACTCATTAATTATGTATTACAGAGTGATTTGATTTACAGAAATATTGCAGTCAGTGCAAATTTTTTATTTAATTTTTACAACATACATACTGTAGATGTGTGTTAAATTGAGATATAATGTTGTACAGGATCAACTGAAAATAGATATTATTTTCATAAAACATTTAGATTTCTGAATTGAAAACTTATGCAAAGAGAATGTGAAACAAGTTGTATTCCCAATGTAGCTCAAAAGGTCACAGTGTACCAATTAAGGTGACCTCCTGCAAAGCTAACAATATATTTAAGAAATATTTATGAAATCATCTGTTTTCTCAATGAGTTCTTGGTTAAAGTTTATTGTTCTAGAGGCTGTTTTGGATGTTGAAGAGTTTGAACCCAAACATGGAAAAAGTGTCAGTTGGTTAATGAG
This sequence comes from Ictalurus furcatus, assembly GCF_023375685.1. Taxonomy (NCBI): domain Eukaryota; kingdom Metazoa; phylum Chordata; class Actinopteri; order Siluriformes; family Ictaluridae; genus Ictalurus; species Ictalurus furcatus. The sequence continues at coordinate 20,668,704 of NC_071271.1, forward strand.
TTAATAAGTAAAGATTCAAACACTTGGGGTGTGCTGTTAGGAAAGTAATCAATGACAGGGTGATGTGATGAGGCCCAGTGTGAAGCGGAGTTACTATTACCACACAGAAGTGGATTATTTTCCTATAGCACCTCCCAAAGTGTTTTATCTCTCTTACACCACAGCAATTTTCCAATGCTAACAACTTTTATATATATATATATTGAAAGAATGACACTACATGCATTTTAGCCATTTGTGGTTATTCATAATGTTGTGGAACACGTTATAGAAGCTATAAACAGTCATTCCATCACCAAGCCTTTTTCCTGAAGAGCCACAACGCTCTCTGTACTGAAGACTATCTTAAAAAAAAAAAAAAAAAAAAAAAACAGTGGAGACTTCTTCCAAACATGTTAAATAAACATCATACAGAAAACTACAACATATTAATTTTTTTTCAGTCCATTTATGTGGAGTGTTCATCGTACAAGTCATTAATATCTACAGTCAGTGCTGCTTTTCTGACCAATCAGAATTAAGAATTCAACAGCACTGTAGTCTTGGTTAAATTGAGTTTGGAATTTAGAATTTACGCTTTTTTTCTACCAGTTTTACACTATCAACAACAAACTATAATAATAATAATAATAATAATAATAATTATTATTATTATTATTATTATTATTATTATTATAATTATAAAATCACTATATCAAAGCTGAGTTCTGTGTGAATAATTGTGAGTATGTGTGTCTTTGTGTGTGTGTGTGTGTGTGTGATATTAGAATGGTAAAGTTGTGCAGGTTCCATCGAAACAACTCCAATCTGAGCGTGGTGTGTCACGGGAGTTCCTTCTTACTCTCCAAGCCAGTGATAATTTAGCCAAGTATCGCTGCGATGCCACCAACGAAGCCAAGAAAGTACTATCAGCTGAGACTAAACTTTGGGTCCAGTGTGAGTCAATTATTTTAAATGTCTTTTTAAATATCCAGGGTTAGCCTTATTACATTTATTTATGACAAACTAATTTGCAACCTTAAACAAAGCTGGGGAAAATAACTGTTGAAACTAAAATTAGTTTGCTGCACATTGAGATTTGTTATGGAATCTGATATATCAAATGACTCTTTCCTTGAACAATACGATTCTCAGATGAAAAAATGATGATGGTGCTTCTGGTTGTGGATTGAAGACAAAGCCAACCTCCAGAGATCACAAGCCTGGATAGATTACTTTAACCTCCCCTAACTTTTATCAAACCAGTTCCCTGTCTTATCAACCTGTCTGCTGCTTGATTTCCCAAAAGATCTGTAGCTCTGTGATCATCATTATTAGCAAGAGTGTCATTGTGATCACTCACTCTAGCAGATCAGATCCTTTGGGACACAGATCCGAGTACAATCTTTGAGCTGTTTCTTTTGCACTCAGTGACAGTGTGTGCTCATGTGTTTTGGTGTTGTGTGTTGGATTCTTATTAAAGTTCCTGCAGTAAGTTTGAAGATCGTGGTGAAACAGAAGGAGTTGCGCTCTGGAGAGACGATCACAATGGACTGTCTGGCTGGAAGCAGTAACCCAAAAGTTAACATCAGCTGGAGTCTGGGCACCACCAGGTGCCAAGTTCACACACAGCAGAGTACATTTTTATGACATTTTTATGATGGTTATTATGGCATCTCTTATGAGAAAATTTATAATACACAGATTTATCTCACAATTGTGGGGGCACGCTGGCTTAGTGGTTAGCATGTTTGCCCACATTTCCAGGGTTGGGGCTACGATTCCTGCCTCTGCCCTGTGTGCATGGAGTTTGCATGTTCTCCCTGTGCTTCAGGCATTTCCTTGGGTACTCCAGATTCCCCCTCCAGTCCCAAGACATGCGTTGTAGGCTGATTGGCATCTCTAAATTGTCCGTAGTGTGTGGTTGTGTGTGTCAGTGTGTGTGCGATTGTGCCTTGTGATGGGCTGGCACCCCTTTCCAACCCCAAGTCCCCTATGATAAGCCCCAGGGTCCCCCTGACCCCGGGTAGGATAAGCAATGCAGGAAATAGATGGATGGATGGATGAATGGATGGATCTCATAATTGCAACTTTTTTATCTTCCAAATGTGAGTTAATATTGCATAGTTGCGACTTTTTATCCCACATCAACTAATTAGTAATTCTTAATTGTGAATTTTTATTTTGCAATTCCTTATAATATCATACAAATGTGATATAGTCATTCTGTTTCCATTAATCAAAGCACAATGAAACCAAGCCTATGCAGCAGTGTGCAAAACGGAATATAACCTACCTGAAATATTTTTTTTTCAGCAGGATCTGGCCACTCTGGGAGAATGTCTTGGGCTGAACAGGATAGTGTGCACGTGTGCTGGTGTTAATAAGTAGGAGCATGAAGTCTCACAAACTCGCAAGTTGAGAGATAAAAAGTCGCAACTGTGAGATATCAACTTGCAGTTGCAGGAAAAAAATTGCAATCAACTCACAACTGTGAGATAAAAAGTTGTAATTGTAAGATAAATCCGCATAGTACTTTTTTCTATGTAGCGGAAATAAACTTGCATGGAAGCTTTTAGAACTTTAGTGCTTGTTACACTACTCCTTTTGACTTTAGCTATTTTTAATAAGGAATTACAGGATCTCAGTATATTTTCTGGACATGTTTCTGGATGGCCTCATTTTGTTAGAGAACATATCCAACCAAACAGCATCATGAAGGCAAAAGAGTTATCAAAACAAGTCTAGGACAAAGTTCTGGAAAAGTATCAGTCAGGATTTGGCTATAAACAAATATACAAAATTTTAAACTCCATGTGCACCAGTAACTCCATTATTAAAATAAGTAAGAAATATGGCAAAACCAATCTGCCTATAGGAGGATAAACATCAGTGACCAGGTAAGAAAGGCTTTAGTCAGATAAACAGCCAAGAGGCCAAGGGTACTTGTGAAGGTTGGAGGTGGAGAGATCCACAGCTCAGATAGGAGGTCAACCATAGCCTGGATACTCCACAAAGCTGAGATTTGTAGATGAGTGGTGAGTCATATAAAATCGTGGTTGGAGTTTACCAAAAACATGGTGAGGAGTCAGCTAGCATGTGGAAAAAGGTTCTCTTGTCTGATGAGACCAAAATTGAACAACACTGCTCATCACCCTGAGAACAGCATCCCCACAGTGAAGCATGGTGGTGGTTGCATCATGTTCAGTGTTACCCATGCCCTCTTGGTTGCTTCTCTGACTAATCTCATTTTTGCTTGGTCACGGTCTAATGGTGCTCTGCAGGAGCTTCAAACTTTGGAATATTTTTTATAACCAAACCCTAACCTTTTCTGACCTTATTTGCCTACACCACTCTTTTCTCTTTTCCTTCTCTGGTCCTGTTTCTCTCTGTCCTCCTCCATCTCCTCACTCCATCACTTCACTCAACCCTAAAGTCTTTTAGGACAGGAGAACGCTGCTAAGAAGTCGGTGTATGGTGGTATGTCAGTCAGCAGCTCTCTGTCACTCCCTCTCTCTTCTCATCTCCACGGCAGCAGGATCACCTGTCAGGCTTATAGTGCTGCACTCTCAGAGCGGGTCAACACGTTCTACACGCTCAATGTCCTCTGTGAGTATGTGTGCATATGTGTTTGTGTGTGTGTGTGTGTGTGTGTGTGTGTGTGTGTGGGTAGGTGGGTGGGTGGGTGTAAGAGAAGGAAAGAGCATACTATAAATCTAAAAATAAGTTTTCAAATTTCTAAATATAAGAATCAATTTTCACAGGTGGAGCTACAGTTTCCTGTTTAGCTCTAATTATTTTCCTAATGTTCTTAATATTTGATAGTACATTTAATTTTATGGAAATAAATGTGTTTATTTGGGGATGAAGCAGCCTGATATGCTGATATCTCATGATGTACCTTGTAATGTGACATACGAGTTAAGATCTTCGCAACTATATGCAAATCAGGTATCACGCAGAAAAGCGGAAAATCCAAACAATTGGTTTGAAAGCTTCCTCAGACCAATCATATGGTGTGTGTTATGACATTTTTTCATTTCCCCTCTCACAGCTTTAGTTCCAACCTACAATTAGTTCCTTAACTTAAAATGGCAGAAAATTATAAACGTGGTTCCAACTTATCCCCTTCTATACAGTATGACCTCTCATTAAATGCATATAGAGACATTACAAAGAAAAATAAAGCTTGGAAGGAAGTAGCAAAGATTATGTGTCTCTAGCGAGTGTTTGTAGCTAGTACAGTTAGCTTGTGCTGCTAATTTGCATATATGCTTGGCACATACTGTAACATATAAATTAAACAACCAATTTTCACACTGTATTGTTATTATTATTATTATTATTATTATTATTAATTGGCACCCTGTCCAGGGTGTACCCCGCCTTGTGCCCGATGCTTCCTGGGATAGGCTCCAGGTTTCCCGGTGACCCTGAAAAGGATAAGCGGTATAGAAGATGGATGGATGGATGGATTATTATTATTATTCCATTTGTGATTAAGTAGTTAGAGGAAGATGTTTTGTATAGGTATATATACTAGGCATATAGTGGTGCCTTTGGTGAGTGTATGTAGCTACAGTTAGCTTCTGCTGCTAATCTGCTAACAAAGTTAACACAAACTTGTATGTAATGTAGATCAAGCAACAGATTTTCACACTTTGCTTCTTTTGTACACACCAGACAGACTAAGAGCAACACGAGGGACTTGTCACGCTCTAATATGAATGTAGGGTTAGTGTTGAAATAGTTTTCAAATACTTTTTTTTTTAGTCTAGTGAGCAAGCGAGCCAATTCAGACACAGCACACGTCTGTCACATAATGTTACTTCATCTGTATATGAATTTATGACTATTATGTTTATAACTTGTTTTTTTTTTACAGAATCGTACATTAAATGTACACTTTGTAAATGTATGTTATTGTTATTTATTATCGTGATTTTGCAGATTTGTACTGTAATTTGTGATTAATTTTATTTGTTTATTATTAGAGCAATATGTAAAGTTCCTTTCACACTGAGCGCGATTAAACATTGCAAATGTTTGAGACGCTCATGAATTGAAACAATAGATCCCTATGGAGCTGTTCACACTGGGCACGATCACTGACTGCGCAACAAAGCGACACTTTTTTTTTCGTCCAGTATGTCGATTTTTTCCCCTGTCGCTCGGTGACGAAACGGGCCGTCCAATTAGATTTGGAGATGCTGCAGTTGCACCAAAGGGCGAGATAGGTGGCGCTATAGCACAGAATGCTGTTTTGAAAACCAGTGTAAACGCCAGAGAAGAGTATTCCGGAAGACAGAGGAGAATTGATGTTGAGTTCTTGTTATCATTTGCCAAGTTTCCATCCACTTTTTGTGCATTTCTGTTATCGAGAAAGTGAAAGTGCATAAAAAAAGTTTGCGATATTTGCTGTATCCTGCCTGTTTACATTCAATTGGCTCAATTCAATCAGATACTTATGCATTAAAAAGTGCCGTTTGCTCAGCACACGCACTCAGTCTCTCTCTCTCTCTCTCTCTCACTGTCAAAACTCATGTCTGGCAGGTCTTATCTCTGTGTGTGTTTGTGTGTGTGTGTGTGTGTGTGTGTTTGTGGTACCCCTGAGAGACATTTGCCCAGGGCATGTTTGTGGGTGTTTTTGGAAATTTTTCTAGGCTTTGTAATGTGTTTGTAATAGTAAACATTGTGTTTCAGTGTGTATGGGCACGTGTGTGGGTGTGTATGTGTGTGTGTATCTGCATGCGTGTGTGTGTACGTGTGTGGATTATGTCTTTGTCCAGCTCGACAGACGCACTTCACTTAGCCTGATGTTTCCAGCCACCTTTTCAAAGACTGCAGTGAATTAAAAGCATAAATGTGTGTGTGTGTGTGTGTGTGTGTGTGTGTGTGTGTATGTGTGCGTGTGTGTGCATGTGTGTGTGTGTGTGCGTGTGTGTGCGTGTGTGTGTGTGTTAACATGCTGAAGATGTTTTTGTCCCGTTCTTGCCCTCGGCTTCTCATGAGTTGCTTTCATTCATCTAATCAAGATTGCAATGTGAGTTTCATGCTTAACATTAACTACTGCTTTTGTCTGTGATTGTTTTCTTTAGATGAGTCTGTGTGTGTGTGTGTGTGTGTGTGTGTGTGTGTGTGTGTCTAAATTGTAAAGGCCTGTCTACTGTAGACTGCGCAATAACACTTTGCACAAACATGGCACCCAAATATGACAGCGCTCACCAGCAGACATGAATAACTCGAGTGAACTTTATGGAATCTATAAGCTAGTAAAATCTATCATAGCTGAGTGAGTAAAGAAATCAATTATACATTAAACTCAAGTGGAGCTTTCATAAATAAAGAGCTATTGCTTGTCTCAAGGTATGCAGATGGAGAGAAAGAGAGAGAGAGAGAGAGAGAGAGAGAGAGAGAGAGAGAGAGAGACTTTATGGTGTATATAGTCTAATAAATATCGATGCATTCTTTTGACAGCGATGCCATTATAACACAAGTTACACAAGCAGCATTGTTTTAAAGCAAAATTCAGTGAAACATGAAATGCACATCTACCTCTGAGCTAGCTGTAACTGTAATAACAATAATGTATTAGAACAAAACCTGTGATTTAAATGACAAGTGGGATGACTGTCCTACAACACCTTTTGACCAATAAGAATCAAGACTTCAGCAGCGTTGTGGAATAATAATATTATTAGGGGTTGCACAGACTCGTCTATTAATATATTCACCAGTCGCTGCTGCTGTGGAGGGGCTGTTGATTAGTCGGGGTGGTGGAAAAAATCGAGAGGCAGATGGTAAAGAAAGTGGCTTTGTTAATGTGATAATACTTCAGACTAGATGAAACCAGTTCTATAGTCAATTTCAAGACTACACTGGGAAATGTTTTTATTTCATTTATTGATTTTCTTTTGTTTTAATGATAATTAACACGTTGATATGTTTTACACTTTGAAATGTTTTTCAGTGAAGTGGAGAGGTGATGTGAGTTTTTATCTCACGCCTACCCGCCCCCTATGAATTTCGTGCTGCAGTTATTTCTTTTGTCCTTTAAAGTTAAATAAAATGTAAATAAAATCCTTGCACTGTGGCAGACTGAATTCTGTTGTGACCTGGCAAATCACTCAATTCTGACATACACCGGTGACATATACAGTATGTCCTTAATCCATATAATACTGTATTGCCTTGTTTTTTTTTTTTTTACACATTAAATATAAAAATAACAAGCTTTAATACTTTCATTTTAAAATGCTACTTTAAGGTCAGCGCTGTAAAAAAAAAATGCAGTGTCTCAGTTGCAGTTGTGACAAAGTGACATCAGTGTATTGTAACTTCTTTGTAATGAGAGAGAGAGAGAGAGAGAGAGAGAGAGAGAGAGAGAGAGAGAGAGAGAGATGAAAGGCCTGTCATTTCTGAAGTTCACGGATCAATGTGTGTTATATTTATATTTACATGGATTTCTCAGGCGAATGCTTTTATTCAAAGGGACTTAGAAGTGATGCCAAGAATAATCCAGCTGTTATACCAGCTGTGAGTGATACAAGCTCTACAAGACTGAGCTTTCACAATGTATCACAAACTAGTATAAGAATGGAACCAGAAACACACACACATACACACACACACACACAGTATATGAGTTAAAAAGGGAGTTTATGAGTGAATGAGAGTGTTTTTGAGTGTATGAGTTAGAGAAGGATTGAGTGAATGATTAATGAGTGATTGATTGAGTGGATTAATGAGTGAGTGAAGTTATAAGTGAGTGAGTGATTGAGATAGTGAATGAATGTGTGGGTTAATGAATGAATGAGTGAGTGGGTTAATGAATGAATGAGTGAGTGAGTGAATGAGTTCAGGTTAATGAATGAGTGAGTGAGTATATGAGTGAGTGGCTGAGTGAGTGTAAGCAAGTGAATAGGTGAGTGAGTGAGTGAGAGAGAGAGTGTTTTTGAATGTATGAGTGAGTGAGATGGTGAATGAGTCTATGTGTAAATGAATGAGTGAGTGAGTGAATGAGTGAGTGAGGTATTGACTAAGTGAGTGTAATCAAATGAATAGGTGAATGAATGAGTGAGTGAGATAGTGAATGAGTGTATGTGTAAATGAATGAGTGAGTGAGTGTGCTATTGACTAAGTGAGTGTAATCAAATGAATAGGTGAATGAATAAGTGAGTGAGGTAGTGAATGAGTGTGTGAATAAGTGAGTGGATATGAGTGAATGTGTGAGTGATTAAGGAAGCTAATGTATTAGTGAATAAGTGTAAGTGTTATTCACTGATGATTCATTAATTGTTTCCGTAATGATTCACTGATGAACCAAATAAGTCACGTTAATAATGAGCATAAATTAAAATTCATTTCTGCGAGTAAAAATAATTCTACAACAACCTTCATAAATAAATTAAGTCTTAAATAATGTGTTTGTGTCGTGGAAAGAGAATGGTGGGTTCTGATATTCACACATTGAGTTGTGTGTCTGATCCTCGACATTCATTTATTGTACATGCTGTGATTTAATTTGTGCTAAATTATGTGGATATATTTATAAGTCAAGAGGGAAAGAAACCTGTAAATGCAGGTTTATTTAATTAACACGTTAACATAATTTAACATCTGCTAACTTTGGTGCTCTGCTAACATTAGTGATCATGTACTAATGCTGATGGTTTATGAATAATAATACAATAAATAGTGAAAATAAATCATTTTATAATGATAAAAATAACAAAATAATTTGTGTGTGTGTGTGTGTGTGTGTGTGTGTGTGTGTGTGTGTCAGTCCTTCCCGAGTTTGCAGAAGATCAGCCGAGCCTGGTGAAGGTGATTGAGGATGACGTTGCCACACTTCCTGTTAAGGTCTCAGCCAATCCAGATGAAATCTCCTGTGAGTGGATCTTCCAGGGCGAGAAGGTGCTTAGAGGTAATAGGCATTTTAATATCTCAGTACAATCTGCCTCGCATTTGGTCTGTCACAACTTGCCATATGTGCACTGAATGTAACGCTGGCAGGTTCTGTGCCAGATGTGCTCCTGCCTGGAGTGTTAATGTGTGCAGGTTAAATGAAGATGACTGTCACTCTGAATGAGACACAGCATGTGCAGAATTAACGCTGACTATTTTTCATCACAATGTGCTCGTCTCTAAGCGTAGGTGTGTTACAAGCTGTGTTCATGATACGCTGTAAATCTGAATGCCCTTAATTATTTCTGTGCATGTATAGCAGATTCCTAAGGTTACTAATTAATTAGGAATGCATCGTTTAAATTTTACATAACTTCATTTAAAATTGTTGGCAAAATTCTTGTAGGAAACTGATATCTATTTAAATATTCTGTTCACACCTTTCACTCAAGAGGCAGCACATGCTCACTTTAAACACAGTCATTTTCATCTCATATCTAATTTTGACTCAATTAATATGCTCATTACTCATTACCACCTCTGGTGCTTTTAGTCCGCAAGAACAATAAACTCTTTTATTAGTGAAGAATGAAGGAATCTCTGGCAACTAAGAGTATTCATTTTTGTACCAGATGAAAGAAAATAAGCAAAGTAATCTAATGGAGTCAGACATCTAAACTTCACTGTATATATGTGCAGAACTGCTCTAATAAAGACGCTTAACTACAGCTTAGATAAAATAAGAATGTGCATGACCTTTTCAAATACAAATTTGTACTTGTGCTAATAGATTCAAATTATAGTTAAATGCAAAAGTTTGAATCTCCCATGGTGTCTAAAAGGAAATTAAAAGAAAGGAAATAGTGCACATTTAAAAAATATAAGATGATGCGAAAGGCATTCAGGGGATATGTTGGCCTAAAAATTTTGGACCACCACATTATTATTATTATTATTATTATTACTACCATCAACAACAGCAGCAGGAAGAACAACAACAACAATAATAAAAATGTGGTGGTAATAATAATAATAATTACTTCAATGTAAGCATCACTACCAAACCAATCACTAATGATGTCCTTTTTTTTTTTTTTTTTTTTTTAGAAAAAAATTGCATTCAATTCTTACTTTTAAGTAGTGGACTCCTAAAACTGTACGTATGTGTGTGTGTGTGTGTGTGTGTGTGTGTGTGTGAACAGATCGGGATCATCGTTACCAATTTCCTGAAGCCTGGGGTCTGGAGATTTGGAATGTGACCAGGCGTGATGCGGGTGTGTACACAGTGGAGTGCTCCAACGGAGAAGGAAAGAACAAAACCAGCATCAAACTGGACGTCCAATGTAAGAACCTTTCATAGAACATTAAACACTATATGTGTGACATCCTGGGAAAACCTTTCACATGGTGAAATGTTCACATTTTCTACTATATATGTACCATATATATATATATATATATATATATATATATATATATATATATATATATATATATATATTTACCATATATATATATATATATATATATATATATATATATATATATATATATATATATATATATATATATATGAACTGTACAGATTGAAACATGTTTCTGTTTTGCATGTATCTCAACCACAAGTTATATCATATCGAATTTTGTTAAACAGGGAGAAAAGGCAGAAATCTGCATTTAGAGATTTCATTCATTCATTCAGGAACATAGCAGACAGTTTGTTTTGCCATTTTATATTTGATTACAGACTGAATTGATTAGGTTTATTTATTAATTGCTATGGAGTATAGCCATCCAATAATCCACATTTTCTTAAATGATTGTAACATGGATTGTGGAGAAACTATATACAAGTGTATATCAATGATGTGTCAATCAATGTTGAGTTCTGGACAGTATAACCAGTTTACTATTATTATTATTATTATTATTATTATTATTATTATTATTATTATTTAAAAACTACTACAAATGCCTTATCCACCATATTTGCACAAATATAACATTAGGTTAATGAGACATTTGCAACTTTAGCTAGTAGCCACAGATGCATGCATTATGTCAGACTTTATGTGAATATTAAATAACAAATTTTAAGTTTAGTGACTTTCATTGATTGTAAACTGAGTCCTTTGAAAGCCAGACTTGTTAAATCTGTGAATTCTTTACAATGTTTACCATTAGCTGAAATATGTCATAGTTTTGTTAGAGTACTGTTAGGGAATAAAGTGCAAGGTTTTAGACATGTTTATGACTGCTTTACCACCACATGTGTTAAACTGGCTCCTTACACAGCATGATCATTGCAGGAAGATAGCCATGACATGGATCAAAAGTAAATCAATACATTTCCACATTAATTTGGTGAAATATATTTATGGTTTCTTAAAGTTGAGGGCAAAGTCATTAGCAGAAAAATAAAAACGGTCTTTTTTTTGTCTGTCTGCCAGAATTCACCCAGTGTTACTGGTTTACCCAGACGACCACACATATGCATTTACAGAACTTGAAACTCAGACCTTATAAAAGACAAGGATTTTCCTACTGCTGTTTATCTTCGCATTGGCATTATGTAAATGGAAGACAGTGTTATAAAAGGAGTTGCATCATTGTCACTCATAAAACAAGATTAGTGGTTCTGTAATGTTAGAGAGAAACACAACATAGGCGAGAGGACATGAAAGCCCCATTACAACGGAAGCTCACACATCAGCATCTCTTATGTCTACATTCATATTTATTCACTTGGCGGAAGCTTTTATCCAAAGGGACTCAGATGTGCAGCAGAATCAAATCTAACTATAGAGCTGTTAAACAAGTTCTGCAAGACACTGTCAAAACAATGTATGAATATGAGAAAATGATGAAAACAAGTCTTGCTTGGAAATAATCAATAGGCATTTTACAAACATTCACAGACACAAACTTAATGACATTAAGTGTTTGGATTAACATTGTTCCTTTGCTTAAATCAGCCCAATTTTAGTTTTACCGGGAGGTAATGATTTAGACTGTACTTTGCAACAGAGTCTTGTACATTTAAAAGATATACAAAATGGAAAAAAAATAGTTCAGTCAGATTGCTGTCACCATTGCTATGTAACTAAACAGACTATTTGCTAGTGAAAAGTGTAGGAATTTAGGGTCTTTTACATGGTCACTGGTTCTAGAAAGTAAACTAAATAAAATAAAATAAAATAAAAAAACATCTGCTAGAAGTAAATAACTTACTATATTACTATGCTATTTCAATTTCGACCAATAGCAGCTAATTAATTATATTATTTTTTAATTAAATAGTTCTCTACTGTAATGATGTGATATGTGATCATATAGGATTGTCTCACAATCAATATGTGGGATCACAAACGGTCATAATACAGTGCTGTGAAAAACTATTTCTTCTGTTTTTGTGTATATCTCATACTAAATAGTTTTAGATCTTCAAAAAAAAAAAAAGCAACATAAAACAAAAGCAATCTGAGTTATTAAATAATACAGTTTTTGTTTATTTATTTATTTTTATTGAAGCAAAAAAAAAAATTTTGATCCAACACCTATCACCTATGTGGATGTCATTTTTGCCCAGTGTCTTTCTGATAGTAGAGTCATGAACAGTGACCTTTATTGATGTAAGAGAGGCCTGTAGGTTCTTTGATGTTGTCCCTGTGTCTTCTGTGACATCCTGGATGAGTCGTTACTGTGCTCTTGGAGGAATTTTGGAAGATCGGCCACTTCTGGGAAGGTTCACTACTGTGCTGAGTTTTTCCCATTTGGAGATAATGGCTCTCACTGTGGTTCTTTGGAGTCCCAGAGCTTTTAAATAGCTTTGTAACCCTTCCCAGACTGATGTATTTCAGTCACCTTCTTCCCCATCATTTCTGGAATTTCTTTCAACTTTGGCATAGTGTGTTACTGGGTAAGACCTTTTAACCAACCTCATGCTGTTGAAAAAGTTCTATTTAAGTGTTGATTTGATTGAACAGGGTTTGCAGTAATCAGGCCAGGTTGCATCTAGTCCAGCTGAACCCCATTATGAATGCAGTTTCATAGATTTGGGGAATTAGTAACTATGGGGGCAAATACATTTTCACACAGGCCCAGTTCGTATTGGATAATATTTTGCTTCAATAAATAACATTATCATTTAAAAACTGTATTCTGTGTATACTCAGGTTGCTTTTGATTGTCTTAGATTTAGTCTTAATTTCTGAAACAATTTAGTATGGGATATACACAAAAACAGAAGAAATCAGGATGGGGCAAATACTTTTTCACTCCACGGTACATATGCACAGAACATTGCCATTTAAAATACTTTGAGCATGGATTATTGCAGCTTGGTCTGTTCCATTTTCTTGTACATAGTCCAAAAATGTAAAAGGCTGCACAGTAATCCAGAAGCATTCAAACAGGAAATGGTGTGGGGATTGCAGGTGGGGCTCAGGCTAGATGAAAAATACCACAGAAATAAATATTTCAATGACCATTTCAGAACTGTTGATCTTTACACATCAGAACATGTATATATATATATATATATATATATATATATATATATATATATATATATATATATATATATATATATATATATATATAGCATTTTTTTTTCCATAATAAAATGGGCAGATGAACCAAACTTCACAAGGGATATTAGAGAAGTGATTTGTAAAAGCATTATTTAGAAAATGTACCGTTATGTTTCATACTGTTCCCTGTGTTTACCAGCCCTTCTGCTGTATTAGAAGACATGTTTTCATGTTGTTTTATTTTATTGAATTTTAATTTCCTGTTCATAATAGGTAAAAAAAAAAAAAAGGCTTCCGCTAGGAAATGTGGCTCACTGCGAAACGTTTGAATACATCTGCTATAGTCCTATCATCTGGCCGGTAGGGTTGAATTTCTTGCTTGAATAGTGGTCAGGATGCACCTCCCTGCCAAATTTGCATCATAAGCCACACAATTTTGATCCCCATCTTGCTTTAGTCCAGTAAAAAAGAAAAAAAAAGAAGTATTATTAGTTATTATTATTATTATTATTATTATTATTATTATTATTACGGTACAAAATATATATTTTCAGTTTCATGCAGGTTGAATATAAATCCCTGCAAATGATACATAATCATTTTTCCACTTCCAGCAAATGAAGTGTAAGCAAGATATTAAAATGTATTTCATTAAAAATATAATCAGTTTTAAATTAAATCGGATTAAATTATATAATGATTTCTCAAATAGCTAAAAATCATTTCTCAAATTCTTTTCAATAATACAAACACAATTCATCAGTTTCAATGAACGAAGGCTACTTCATTGTTTTCCATCTTTTCAAGTCATAAGCAAAGATACGAACTCTAATCCCAGACATTAACCGCTCTCAACCTTGACTGTCATATATTTTCATACAGTAAGTCATGCGACTTGTTATGAATTTGTACATGTGAGGCCATGTTGCAAATAAAATAGACTTAAATTAATGTATCAAATAGACAACAATCTATTAGGGTCTTTTGGACACTACTGTAGATGTAACCTTAATTATTACTTGTATTTAGAATTAATCTAAATTTATTCTGATGGTTTAAGCAAAGGGAAAGAAAAGAGAGAGAATGAGAGAACGAGAGAGAGAGCGAGCATGCTACTGACCTGCAATTACCGCCTTAATGATTTAATAACGGCTTTGTACCAAAACTAGGCCTACATGTCCTAGCAAATCCTCCGTCACTAATGGATCCCTGTGTCCTGCTACAATAGTGCCTGACAGTGCTACACATTCATTATGTATAGAGCGTTTTAATAGCTTGGCCCTGTTTTCCATGTAGGACTTCCTATTTTCTCCGTCTGAGACAATGGGAAGCGTCTTGAGTGTGTCAACATGTGAGAGCGTACACAAGTACTAATGGGTTGCTTTTCTCAAGGCTATGAACCCAGTGGGAGCTAAGAGGAGATGAGAGAGAGCAAGAGAGAGACAGAGTGCGCAACCAGCACACTCATTTTAACACATTTGAAGTGTAAGTGCTGTAGAACATCTACAGCTCCCTCTTTAACACTTCGGGAAAAAATAACATCTTTCACCTATAATCATGTGTTTTTCACATGATAGATAGATAGATAGATAGATAGATAGGTAGACAGACAGACAGAGAGACAAATAGATAGATAGATAGACAGACAGACAGAGAAATAGATAGATAGATAGATAGACAGACAGAGATAGATAGATAGATCGATCGATCACTTTATACACCCCAGAGGGAAATTCAGCTATTACAGTGGCACAGACAGCCAGATGTATACTAAAAGTAATTTAACAATATAAATTCAAATAAGAATACATATGTAAAAAAAATATACAGTGTAAGAGTGTGATGTGGTAGTGCATTGGGGTGTAAACATTGTAGATATATGCAGCAGACTTGAGTGGAATAAAAGTGGCAGTGCAGCGCATTGTAACCATTGTAAACAGCGATAAAATGAATAGAGATACAGTATTGAACAGAGTGAATATGAGAAAAGGAAAGGAAAATAGAAAAATGACTAGAAGTAAAGTGGCAGTGCATATGGATATGAATAATGGATAATGGTAAAGTTAAGATATTGTCCAATTGAGCTTATCTTAAGATGAGAGTAACATGTGAAAATAAATTTAATCATACATAAAAAATATCACAATCATTAAATAGTTAAAAATAGTTAAAAATGAATGAACCGTGAAACAATCACGTGGATGAAATGAGCACACACGCACTACATGTGAAGAGTCTACATGTCAAAAATGTAAAAAATAAATAAATGTCTAAAACCCACGTGTAAACTTTACATTGTTTCACACAACTTTTTTTGTGAAGACATTTTCGAAAGGAGTCTCCGGCATCAGTGCTTCATAGCAGTAAGAAATATAGCAGTGACATTAAGTTTTCAGGACTGAGGTTCCTTAGTAACATGACAAGCTGAAGTTTGTGTCTTATTTACATCAAGAGAAAGAGAAAAAAATTATGCTGGTGAGGGAACAATTTTTATAGCTGCTATAGCACAGGTGATCACGTACATTCCATAACATCAAACTATAACTATAAATGTATAATAATACATAATAATGATAAAAAAAACCAAAACATTTAATTCTTTAAACAACAACAAAAAAAAATAGCACTGGAAAACTGTGATATAAGAGGAATAAAACTCTTTAGTAACTCGGCTTCATGTGATGCGTGTGTGTGTATGTGTGTGTGTTTATTTTTTACAGATTCCCCCAGCGTGAAGATGAAGAGGGATCCTGTGCAGGTGAACATCGGAGAAACTGCAGATCTGTTTTGCATCGCTGACGCCAATCCTGTAACTGATGGCATGTTTTCCTGGAAGTGGATGGTGAGACACTACCACATACTTTAATAGTTACAGTATTTACTCCTAACATCTTTTCCTTTTATACTTTGTTTAAAAGTTCAAATGTTCTATTTGCCTGTTTTATTATTGCTTAATATTTATATACTTCATAATGCAGCGCTGGTGTTTGTCAGACCATGACAGCATGCTGAAAACGAAATTGAAATCAATGATTGCTTTCCTTCTTTTTCCCCCACCCATACTCCATCTCTTTGAATAATCCCCTCCCTCTCTGTGTCTCTCCATCACTATCAGTGTCTCTCTCTCTATCTCCATATCTCCTCCTCCTCCTCTTTCACTTTGCATTCTCCTGCTCTCAGTGTAACGCTGGCACACTTTAGCGAGAGAACGTGCTATATTTCACTGCCGTAAGTGTGCTCTAAGTGTCTCACCCTTCTGCGCTCCGCCTTCTCCATCCCAAATGGAGAAAAATAGCTTTCATTAAAGTGGTTTTGCCACAGGCTACATTCGTCAGGGTTAGCTCAGGCTGTGCCATTTTAGTGGGTTTTTTTTTTTTTTCGTTTCCTGTCCAAAGTTCACAACCATTGTGCTTTCTGATATTATAAGAGACTATTCTTAATCAGGGAAAGTGTGCTTGTGAGAGAACGATGTGGCCATGTGTTTGTGTGCGTGTGTGTGTGTGTGTGTGTGTGTGTGTGTGTGAAGAGGCATAGAATTTGTTACCTAGTCATCGCTTTTGGGATGTCAACTAGTTGTAGTAGCTGAAAAGCAGAGAGGCAGATGGTAAGGAAAAGCAGGCAGATGGTAAAGAAGGCAGGTAATGTACTTTGTTAATCTGAAAATATTTCAGACCAGATGAAGCAAATTCTCCAGTCAACCGAAAGGCGACGCTTGGAAAAGTCCATCCATCCATCTTCTATACCACTTAATCCTTTACAGGGTCATGGGGAAACCTGGAGCCTATCCCAGGGAGCATCGAGCACAAGGCACCCTGGACAGGGTGTCAATCCATCGCAGGGCACACAAACACACATTCACACATCCATTCATACACTACGGACACTTTTAGACATGCCCATCAGCCTACCGTGCATGTCTTTGGATTTGGGGGGGCTGGAGTGCCCGGAGGAAACCCCCGCAGCACGGGGAGAACATGCAAACGCCGCACACACATGGTCATGGTGGGAATCGAACCCCTGACCCTGGAGGCGTGAGGTGAACGTGCTAATCACGAAGCCACCGTGCGCCCACGCTTGGAAAAGTCTTATTTTTAATTTTCTTTTGCTTCTATAGACAATGAACACTTTGATTTGACTTTGCATGAAGTGGAAAGGTGTGTGTGGCTGTTCCAACAGTTATTTTTGATGTCCATTATATAAAATGTCAATAAAATCCTCGAACTGTGGCACAGTGAATTGTGTTGTGACCAGCACTTTTGGAGCCACGGGTTGCACATCACTGTCCAATCCCACTCATTTAGTATAGAGTCAGATAGAGTCAGATCAGTGGCACGTGACCGAGACCAATCAAGACTTATTTTCAGAAATGAACATGGTGGACAAAGCTCCCAAACACTGTTGTAGACATCACATTCTGTGCCATGCTACACGACCTTGATCTTTGTGGCACAAATAAAATAATTTGAGGTCCTGAATCAGTGTTTGCTGTAACTATGAAAAAAGATGATGAGTTGACTACTTTTAAAATGGACTGCTAGTAAAAATGACTAATCATTCAACCCATAGTACATACAAGTTTTTTTTTTTTTTTTTTTTTTTAGCCTGGTATATGTGCCATACTCAGTTCTATCACCATATTCATGCATGTGTTAGTGTGAGCTCTTCACTGTAACCATTGTGGTGTTCTGTGTGTTTGTTTTCTTGTGTGTTATACAGGGTGAAGGTGAGGTCGGGGATTTGGGAGAGCAGACTCAGGATGAATCGACTGGACTTTTGACCATCTATGAGGTGACCCGAGCTCAAGCAGGTCCTTACCAGTGTACTGCAGACAACAGCATAGCGCCCCCTGTCAGTGTGGTGGGTCAGCTTATTGTACGCTGTGAGTTCTGCATTTACATTTCATCCCATAATTATCTCTGTTCAACATGAACTCTCTTAAAATCAACTCCCTGTTTTGTCCTTGGAGCAGTTCTTTAAGCATGTGAGAACACAGAAGTCACATTCAGATGTGGACCAAAATAGTGATTTGGTCTTCAGTCTGCAGTCTCCAAGTGAAGTTTAGATTGTGAGAATGTGATGTGACTCTGAATCAACCCAGCTGCAGGAAGTAAATCAATCATGCAGTCACACAAATATGCACAATGTTAGTTAACTGACTGTTCAAAGATAGTTTCCCTACATCAAACCTAGGGACAATAATGTAATTCAAGCTACCACTTGGATGAGCTACTTTTAATTTAGTTGGTTAAATGAGCCGAGTTCAACTCAGTAATAATTATGTGAGTTGAGATGTCTCCAAGACATGTTCAACTCTTTTCAAAATGCTGCTTCACAGGGCAGCCAAACACACTTGGAGGAAAGCGCCAAATGCAAATGTTCCGTATACATGAGCTCACAGACACACACAATTTGTTAATGTCGCTCTGATTTAAAAGGGGATAAAGTAATGCCATCCATCCCACACTGAGAGCACAGCCAATTATCCGCTCTTTCCTTGTGTTCAAAACATCCCCTACTGACTATTCGTAATGATTAATGATTTAAATGTAAATGTAAATCGAGCGATTGAAGTAAATAATTTTGTACCCTGCATTACACAAGTTTGCTCATCCCTCTGCAACATCAGACAAGTTCTAGCATACAAAAAATGCACAATGGTGGATAACTCGCTATACACACAAATATGCACAAGCCAAGAGACAATACTAATTGAGACAAGTATAAACTGAAAATCTGTGAATATACTGTAGAAATGACTTCAGAATGACTTCAGAGAATTACTTCACTCTGAACATCTGTAAGTGCCCTGAGGTGAATATGAAGGGGTGCTGCCACAGAACCTAGCATTTGTCTTCAGACTATATGGAGAACACATTTCTGGGCCATTGTACTGCTATGGTGAATCTTATTAATTTATCATGAATCTCATATTCTCATATGTGTATAATGTTGTGGTGAAGTTGCTCCCGAGCTGCAGAAGGGGGCGCAGTGGACAAAAGTGGCGAGTCGCGGAGACGGTACTACTGACGCTGATGTGCTTTGTCAGGCTGAAGGAGTGCCACGTATCCAATTCAGCTGGGCAAAGAATGGCATACCACTGAACTTTGGCAACCCACGGTACACACACACACACACACACACACACAGACACACACACACACACACACACACAGAAGATACACAAAACACAGATATGAAGATGGAAGTCCCTTTTATGGGTGGACAAATTTAACATGAAATATAAAACGAGATATGTACTACTACTACTACAAATGCCAATATTACTACTACTGTTGCTGATATTACTATGACCACTACTACAACTACAAATTTTTCCATTACTACTACTACTACTGACATTACTACTACTATTACTACTACTACTACTACTACTACTGACATTACTACTACGACTACTACTACTATTACTACTGCTACTACTACTACTATTACCACTATCACTACTGCTGCTACTACTACTACTACTACTGACATTACTACTACTATTACTACTGCTATTACTACTATTACCACTATCACTACTGCTGCTACCACTACTACTACTACTACTGCGACTACTACTGCTACTACTACTACTACTACTACTACTACTAATAATAATAATAATATATAGCTGGAAGAGATAAGGTATAATGAACAAAATGCAAAAATGCAACTTTTCTACAGCTAACTGACTTTAAGTCAGTGACTTATGATTACGATCACATCCTTCAGGGGCTGTTGAGCGAAAGGCTAAACAGACACACATAGAAAGTGCAGCTCGTAATGCAGGTATGTGAGTTGTCATCATCTATTGTGGAGTAATTGTAATGAATACTAAAAATAAACTGGGCCTTGTTCTGTCGATCAGCGTAATTTCAGGATAGATCATTTGCCAGTTTATTCAGAGTTCAAAAGCATGTGAGCGCCGTTGACGCGACAAGACTGTCAGACACTTTGAATTTGCATGTACAATGACATTAAGTCGGGATCTGACTAGCAAAATACTAAAGTAAAAGTAAAGAAGTTTGTATTCAAAGTGAGAGAGAAAACACACTAGAGCATTTTTTAGTTTCAAAAAAGTATCTCAACTGTTTGTATACCTTCTAAATTCTACTGATGTTTGAATTACTACTTTGACATAATACTTCATTTTAGTTTTCAAATTATAAATACTGTTGTTATATTTATTGAAAAATAAGCATTCAAATTTATGAAGAAATGAACTATTATTTTTGGTTAGTAGTTTGTCTCTTTCACTTCCACTAGCAGTTGATTTGTTTATATCAATTGCTTATATGGGCTGGCTGTGACTCAGGTGGTAGAGCGGGTTGTCCACTAATCGTAGGGTTGGGGGTTTGATTCCTGGCTCACGTGAGTCCACATGCCGAAGTGTCCTTGGGCAAGACACTGAACCCCAAGTTCCTCCTGATGGCAAGTTAGTGCCTTTCATGGCAGCTCTGCTACCATTGGTGTGTGAGTGTGTGTGTGTGAATGGGTGAATGAGACAGTGTAAAGCGCTTTGGATAAAAGTGCTATATAAGTGCAGACCATGTACCATTTATATAGTGCAAATTTAAGGTATTGCACTACAACACACAATATGACTATATCTATAGTCTATATTGGTTTAATAGGAGGGGGAAATCCTGTCCAGGAGAGGTCTGTAGGTCGCCATGGCCAGGATAGCATCCTTAACAAAGGAATAAGAGATGGTCCAGATGCCCTTTCATTCTTTGATTCTTTTTTTAGTGTTTACCTTCGATAAAGTTGAATTAATATGGCCATATAAGTAAAAATATACAAAAATGAATACAGATGTTGTATAAATAAAAAGGTTTGGAATCATATGTTTCAACTGCTTTTTATTTATTCTGAAAGGTGGAGGGAGAAGGGGTGTGGGGGGCCACCAACATAAATTCTGCCTAGGGCCTCCAAATGTCTGGAACTGGCCA
This sequence comes from Ictalurus furcatus, assembly GCF_023375685.1. Lineage (NCBI taxonomy): Eukaryota > Metazoa > Chordata > Actinopteri > Siluriformes > Ictaluridae > Ictalurus > Ictalurus furcatus. The sequence continues at coordinate 20,690,077 of NC_071271.1, forward strand.
TGGCTTGGCCCCTAATAATAACTACATTCATACACAATTTAAGAATAATAAACAAATATACAAGAGGTAAACATCATAATTACACCGATGGTATAAGATTACATCTAATGTATGTTTGCAGTATACTTGTGATAATCCGTTTGAGTAATGCCAACGATCGTCTTTTGTACTTTTTTCTGTGTGATTCTCTAACTACATCACCCTCATCTCTGTGATGGTATACATTTGGTATATTTGGATAACATAATTATCAATATTAATTTAATTGTATTAATTATATAATGATCTGAATTGTATTTAGCTAGCTGTTGCGTGTAATATAAATCCACGAAACTGGGATGTAAGAAACAGGGCCACTCACACACTAAGTCACGGACATTCTGTTTTAGTTTTATGTCTGAACTAAAGTCTTGAGAGATCAGAGCAATTATACACCAAAGTGGGTTTGAAAATATCACTCCACACCTCCACTTCACCCACATCAGTATTGCAGCATTTATTTCTGAAATGAAACTAGCAAAGTATGAAAATAGCAACTGGGTGAAAATCAGACAAATAGTGGCTTATGCTCAGTTGAATAACACACCAACGTGATGTGCTGGTGTGTGTGTGTGTGTGTGTGTGTGTGTGTGAAGGTATCTGGAGCGGACGGTGAAAGAGGGGGTCATACACACCAGCACTCTGACTGTAGTAAATGTGAGTGCAGCTCTGGACTATGCTGTGTTTACCTGCACTGCCCGAAACAGCCTTGGGGAGGACACACTGGACATCCAGCTGCTCAGTACCAGTATGCACATCTTGCACACAGCACACAGACACATGGCAATATCGCTTTTTTCAGGTGACTGTCAGGTCAATTAAATACCCGATACCTTAGCCATCGACCTTTCACTGTATTTGCTGTGCAGGAGCCCAGAAGAAGTGAGAGTATCACAGTATCAGGAGGACGTGATATTACACAGTTTTTTTGTGGTAGCCTGGAAAAAGCCATAAGAAACAACTAATTGCTGAATTCTTTACAACTCTAAGAAACCTAAATACATGTGATCAAACAATATGGAAATGTTATTTACCTTTTACCCTTTCCATGACTATCTGTAAAGAACATGTTTGTTAACAAACACAGTCTGCTTAAAGATATAATTCCTTGCTAATTAAGTGTGATTTTCTCACACAGTGAATGTCATGCTTTGATCAAGTTTTTGGATAGCTATGTGCTGTAGCAAAATGTATATAAACTTGATCAGTTTGCTAATGTAGCTCATCTGCTCCAAGGTTTAATGTGTTGTGCATTCTGAGATGCTTTTCTGCTCACCACGGTTGTAAAGACTGGATATTTAAATTACCGTAGCCTTCCTGTTAGTTCACACAAGCCTGGCCGAATGGCAATCCTTAACGTCTTCCGTCAACAAGCCTTTCATGTGTGAAAATCCTACAAAGTCAGCAGTTTCTGAAATATTCAGCCCAGCCCACTTGGCACCAACAGCCATGCCATTGTGAACATCACTAAGATCACATTTTTCCCCATTCTGATGTTTGATGTGAACATTAACTGAAGCTCTTCACCTGTATCTGCATGATTTTATGCATTGTGCTGCTACCACATGACTGGCTGGTTGGATAATTGCATGAATGAGCAGATGTCCAGTTGTTCCTATTAAGACACAGGTTACTTAAGTGAAGTCTTATCTGGTAAAATAAATGGGGGCTTGCACCGGGGATATCCAGTAATTGCTGATATAAAAAAGGAAGATGGGACTTGGTTGACCTAAAGAGTCAACTGGCAGGATTTACACTCAAATCCTATCTAAGATGACTCTCAGCTTAACCATGATCAACAATTATGTATTGTTTTTTGTTAAATAACACATTGTTTCATTTGTTTATTATTAGCCTTACAATATGTGGAGCATCCAATGGGAAGATCACTATGCTAAGAAGATATAACGAGTGATTGTCAGAGGTACTGAACAGTTAACATGGCTTGCGAAGCTAACAGCTAATGCAGCTAGCTAGGGTTATTTGTGGTTGGGACTGAAATTTTAGAGAAAGTATCGTCTCTGTGGTTATATGCATTTCTATTTGGGCTTTGCACTCTTTTAGGGAACTTGAACTATCCAAAAAAGCCATTTTTTACTTATGAAAATACATATTCTATAAAAATTGCTTTGAAAGTTGATAGGGGTTCCAACTATATTTACTAAGTCAGTGCATTAGGGGCATTTTAAAAGTCAAAGTTTCTCAATATTGCCTAAGCAAAAGCAAAGCAATCACTCTCTGTCTACCTTCCTCATTTCTTTTTCTTTTGAATCATTTTTAGTGCTCTCATTTCTCCTCTAACTGTATCAGCCTCTCTCTTTATTTTCCATACTCTCATCTCTCTTTCCTCTCTCTCCCTCTCTGTCTGTCTTCCGGCCAGTCCACTATACTCCGGCAGCATGTTTAATGTTTACCATAAAAACCATGAAATACAATCCAATATTCACTTTGCTCCTTCCCTCTTATATTTTTACAACTGTGAATATTCATAATTAATCTGATAATAAATACTATATGCTTCTTCTCATCAGATGCCGGAGGAGAAATAAGCATGGATTTTTCTTTTTCGCTCATTTTTACATGACATTCAATTTTGTTTCTGAGTTTTCTGAAAGTTAAAAAAGCAGGACTGACCCTTCTGCCCTTCTGTGCTCAAAGTGGTAGCACATAATTACTATTTACTCACCAGGGGAAATTAATGGGAACATACTTTATATCCCTCTCTCTTTCTTTCTCACCCTTGCAGTGCTTCTATTATTCAGTGGCTTTGAAGTACACTCTTCTAGTACATTCTGTCACTTCTTGTCATTAGGATAGCAGTGGAGGGAAATTTATTTATGTACGTAAACTCAAAGGTCATCACCTGACTTCTGCACTGAGAAACTTCTTACAGTTACAATCATTCTGGCTCCTACCACCACCTTCATCATCATCATTATCATATTAGTCAGAAACTAGCATTATTATCATCATGACTATCACTACCACCACAACCTTCATCATCAACATCAGCAATACATTTACGGCATTTGGCAGACACCCTTATCCAAAGCAACTTACAATTATCTCATTTTTTTAATACAACTGAGCAGTTCAGGGTTAAGGGCCTTGCTCAAGGGCCCAGCTGTGGCAGCTTGGCAGTGCTGGGATTTGAACTCACGACCTTCTGATCAGAAGTCCAATGTCCTAACCACTACCCCAATAATTATAATCCCATCGACCATCGATCATCTCCACTGTCAACCAAGATCATTGTCATCATCAGCACCACTGTCAGGAGCCATTCCCATCATCATCATCATCATCATCATGAGAATGATCACTACCACCACGTTCTTCATAATAAACATCATCATCATGATAATCATCACGATCAACCATCAATATCATCAGTGCCATCAACCAACCATCTTTGCCTTCAACATCTTCAGTGTCAGGAGATATTATCATCATCATCATCATCATCATGTTCAGAATGAACACTACCAACAAATTCTTCATCATCATCAGTGACATCATCATCATCAGTTCTTTAGTTCTTCCACACAGGATGTCCAGCAGACATTTGGACACAAAAAGCATAAAAGCCTACACTATTACAAATGTCTTAGTAGTGCAGGGGAAACTGGGGAAAAGCAGACGATTATCTCACCTTATCTTCTCCAGTCTTCTCCAGACTGCATGGCTTCTTATTACAGTAAAGTATTAGAGTACTTTGGGAACCTTTTGTTATATATTTTTAACTTCTGCAGCCCCTGAACCAGAGAGTCAAAAGTGCCGCTGTAGACTACCAATTTATTCTCACTGTAATAGGAACAGTGAGTATAAACATTCATTCATTCAATTATCCACTCAGCCAATGATGTGGCAGCAGTGCAATGCATAAAATCATGCAGATACAGTTAAAGAGCTTCGGTTAATGTTCACATCAAACATGAGAATGCAGGAAAATGTGATCTCAGTGACGTTGACAGTGCCAAATGGGCTGGTTTGAAAATTTCAAAAACTGTTGATTCTGTTGGATTTTCACACACAAAACGCCTGTTGATGAGAGAGGTTTAGGAGAACGGCTTGTTTGAACTAACAAGGCTAAGGCAACTCAAATAATCACTCTTTTCAACCGAGGTGAGCAGAAAAGCATCTCAGAATGCACAACATGTCAGTCATAAGCAAAAACAGCAGAAGGTCACTGTCCTGTCAAATTCTAAATGTATTCGGATCCAAAGGGCTATATTACAATCATTATTTTATTTTCCTCTCTTCCTTTACTCTACTCTGATTTGTAAACAAATTCCTTTCATTCTAGTTTAGCTATTAATCTAATTATGAGGATGGCTGTAAATGTCGCTCCTGCACTCTCTCTCTGCACGCACAAAAAAACGTGCCTACCAAGGCTACAGTACATAAACCAGAGCATTAAAAAGCTAAGTGAATGTACAGCTTGAATTATATTTGAGTCACAGGAGAATTTTGTTTAAGAAAACCAGGCAAATGTCCTTTATAGACTCTGTTCCCATTCACAATATGAGCAAGTAATTCTTTTTCACAATTACCAGGACTATACAACAAGCAATAAAAATGTTTAATGTTTTTTTTTTTTAAAGTGCATAACAGTGGAAGGTTGTATGTCGTGAGCAGACTCTGAAGTTGGGCGTTAATAATTAAATCCCAGTGTTGTTGCCAGTTTTGGACTGGCAAACTGTATGATCAGCAAAGGCTCATCTTGCCAGCGTTGCTGCAGTGTCAGACTCTAGGATTGTAATTGCTGTGTGTGTTTTGCTTTTATAATAGTAGCTCTGCATTACTGCATGACTGTGCTTTTAGTCCGTGTTGTCAGAATGTCGCTTGTGCAGAAACAGCTGCGTCTGAATAGACTGCATCATTCAGCTCTGTGCTTTCAGTGCTGATATTTACACATGAATGAATGATGAATGATAGGAAAAGATTGGGCTGTTGTTTCTTGTTTTTTTTTTTTAAAGCTCAATTTTATTTCCAGTTATTAATATAATCTCAATAGACGTTTTTCACCATTAGTAGACGATACGATATTGAATGCATCTCTCTATCTATTTTTCTTTGTTTGTCTGACAGATTACCCAGACCCCCCCTCAGACTTGAAGCTTCTTAGCGTCTCCTCAAACTCCATCACTCTGGAGTGGATGCCCGGCTTCGATGGAGGTCTAACTCAGAATTTCCGAGTCAGGTCAGACACACAGACTAATTATAAATTATATCTTGTAAATAATGTCAGGTGAGTGGAGTCAGTGGAGTCAAATCTCTGGGTTCACGCCACAGAGGACAGATCTGTCACACCATGCCATGCTTTCCTACTTTTTAATGTCATGACATCACTTAAGCTGTCTTATCAATAACCTTTAGAAATGACGAAGCGAAATATACAAGATCTATTGACTGTTAAGGTAGAAGAGAGTGACTGAGTATGTACAGTAAGTGGGTGGAGATAGAGGGTTACAGTCCTCTTGATTAGTTAGTTAATTCGTTTCTACAGTGTTGAATATACACTTGTATTACAAAATTATCATCTACAATGTTGATTATACGTCTGTATTATTAAATTATCACCTGCAATGTTTAATTAATACATTTTATACCACAACTCTAACAGTAGTTCCAGCTGTAACATGACTATTTAGGTTTATATTTGCTCATTCGAATCCATGTTTCTATATAAAACTAATTCCCAGGGACTTATATGGCAGATGCTCCACATAATCAAAGCCTAATAATAAAGGCTGAAGAAAATTTGTTGTTATTTAACAACAAAAAAGTATAATGTGTGATATACTGAAGTTTTCTGTTAGGAGATGTTTATTTAATATTTACTGATGCGTGTCCGCAGGGGTCAGAGCTTTGTAACGGTCAGTAAGTTTTCCGACAGAGGCGCTTACTCAGTGGTTAATCTGTAACATGACAAGTTGTGGGTTTTGTTTTGTTTTTTGGCCTTTTAACTTCAAGAGACAAAGAAATGAGGGTTGTGAGGGAACAGTTGTTTGTAACTAACCATAAATGGTTAAAATAGCATGATGTTTTGTTTATTAATAAATTAAAAATTGTAACTGTTGACAAATTGCTACATTATAAGAGCAGGAATACACTCTGTGACATGCTGTTATAAGTAAACAATCCACTCCACTTCATCTCAGACCACATCACACCACCCTGGCATGAATTATTTTCTTATAACAGCATGGCTGTCATGGGTTATACTTGACAACCCATGGTATGGTGTCATTACTTGATGAATGAGCTCTAATACTGATTATTTAACTCATGTGGTGTTGAATGCACACCTCCTGTACTACGTTGAATTTAAAATCAGTGTTGAATTCAACACGAACATTTCAAACAAACTAAGAGTGTTAAATTGACACCTACAGTACGACAGTGTTGAATTAACATCTACAGTGTTTTCTCAGGACCAGCTTGACTTATGTTTCTCTTTTGCTATATCTGATGTTCAGGTACCGATGGGCAGGGTCTGCTAGTTACATGTACGTTGATGTTTTTCCCCCGAGATCCACGGTGTACACAGTGAGCGGCCTGAAGCATTCCACCACCTACAACTTCTCAGTTAATGCCATTAACTCGATGGGAGAGAGCAGCTACGCTGATAATGGTGCAGTACTCACCATCACCACTATGGGTCAGTATAGAGCTCTCACATGGGTTGATCCTGCACTTTCCTATTGAGTCTGGCTGAAACTCTCTGCCACAGTCCTGATTTTCCTAGAAATGTCATGTGATAAAAATTGTGAAATTATATCAAAAAGGCATTTGTAAGGTGTTATCCATAATTGCCATGTCCACCAAATATGGTGGCAAAAATCTAAAACATTTGTAATAAAAAATCCCACATATGGAGGCCTTAATTTGTATTATAGTTAAATCTATATTAATGAAACCTTCTAAAACAAGATTTTTTTTGTGGTTACATCCTTACATGATACAACATATACAATATGGCCAAAGGTATGTGGACACCTGACCATCACACCCATATGTGCTTGCTGAAAATTCTTTCAGATTTAGCGCTCCTTTGCTGTTATAAAAACCTCCACTCTTCTGGGAAGGCTTTTCACTAGATTTTGGAGCGTGGCTGTGGGAATTTGTGCTCATTCATCCACAAGAGCATTAGTGAGGTCAGGCACTGATGTTGGGTGAGGAGGCCTGTGTTGCAGTCAGCGTTCTAGTTCATCCCAAAGGTGCTCAGTGGGGTTGAGGTCAGGGCTTTGTGTAGGACATTCAGTTTCTTCCACTCCAGTCTTGGTAAACCATGTCTTCATGGACCTCATTTTGTGCACAGGGTCATTGTCATGCTGAAACAGGTTTGGGCTCCTTAGTTCCAGTGAAGGGAAATATTAATTCTATATCATACAAAGACATTCTAGACAATTGTGTGCTTTCAGCTTCGTGGCAACAGTTTGGGGAAGGTCTAAATATGGGTGTGATGGTCAGGTGTCCACAAACTTTTGGCTATACTATATAGTGTTGTGATGGACATAAAACAACAGATTCGTTGAAATAAGAAGGTGAAGTTCAAATAAGAAGGTAATGTGATATCGTCCAATCATAGTACACAAGGAGCCTCCAAAAAAGGCCTAGTCATTCGAGTGCAAGGATGAGTCAAGGCTCGCCAATCTGTCAACAGATGCATCAGTAAATAATCCAACACTTTGAGAACAACATTCCCCAAAGACAAATCAGTAGGATTTTGGGCATTTCACCTTCTACAGTGCACAATATAATTAAAAGATTCAAGGAATCCGGTCGAATCTCAGTGCGTAAAGGGCAAGGCCGAAAACCACTTCTGAATGCGCGTGATCTCTGAAAGGTTTTGGTAAACCTTTGTCAGTCAACACCATTTACCGCTGCATCCACAGATGCAGGTTAAGGCTTTATTATGCAAAGCAGAAGCCATACATCAACACTGTCTAGAAGCACTGCCGACTTTTCTGCGCTCTGTTTCATCTGAGATGGACAGTAGCACAGTAGAATCGTGTTTTGTGGTCCAACGAGTCAACATTTCAAATAGTATTTAGACTAAACAGCCATCGTGTTCTCCGGGCCAAAGAGGAAAAGGACCATCCAAGCTGTTATCAGCGTCAGGTCCAAAAGCCAGCATTTGTCATGGTGTAGATAACTTGCACATCTGTGAGGGCACCATTAGTGCAGAAAGATATGTACACATTTTGGAGCAACATATGGTGCCATCTAGAGCAGGTTACGCATGGTTGCGTAAGCAAAGAGTGCGGGTGCTAGCAGGGCCTGCATGCAGTCCTGACCTATCTCCGAATGTGTGGATGAGCGCGAAATAAGGCAACGATGAACCGCAAAATAAGGCAACGAAAGTCCTGTACAGTTGCACAGCTGAAGAAATGCATAATGCATGAATAGGGAAAAATTCCGCTAGCTAAACTTAACCAACTGGTGTCTTCACTCAGTGCCCAAACTCTTAATAACTGTTAATAAAAGAAAAGGTGATGTTACACAGTGGTAAACAGTCGACTGTCCCAACTTTTTTGGAGTGTGTTGCAGTAATCAGATTTGAAATGAATGTATGTTCACAAAGTAAAACATCAAATAATGTGTTAATAATGTGCTTATAATATAGTTTGTATTATGTATATGTACAATTTTCAAAATTTCTGCATAAATACGACCTAAAATGTCATCATTTAGAGATGGTTTTGTAACCTTTTCCAGCCTGATGAGCCTCAACAACTCTTTTTCTGCGGTCCTCAAAAATTTCCTTTGTTGGTGCCATGATACACTTGTGCACAACATGCATTGTGAAGTTCAGACTCAGATATATCCCTGTTCTATAAATAAAACAGGGTGCTCAATCACACCTGATTGTCCTCCGACTGACTGAAAACATCTGACTATAATTTCACCTTCAAATTAACTGCCAATCCTAGAGGTTTACATACTTTTGCCACTCACAGATATGTAATATTGGATCATTTTCCTCAATAAATAAATGACCAAGTGTAATTTTTTTGTCTCATTTGTTTAAGATAAACTTTATTGATCCCACACTGGGGAACTTCCTTCAAAGGGATAGAATGTCAGAATTGGGTTGTCTTTGTTTGCTTTTAGGACTTCTGATGATGTTTAAGGTCATATTTATGCAGAAAAATAAAAAATAGCTTTGAAGCACCACTGTCTATGTGTGTGTGTGTGTGTGTGTATATATATATATATATATATATATATATATATATATATATATATATATATATATATATATATATATATATATATATATATAACCAACAATCAGATGTTAAACTGAAAGTAAGTGTTTATTTATATGTAATTGGAGCCTTTAATTAATGCCAGTAGATGTAAATATTGATAGAGTAAACTAACAATGATTACATAAGAAATAAACCTGACTATAAGATGCTATTATTGGAAAATAATCACATGAGGGGGTTGTATGATGTGACCTGACGCAAAGTGGAGTTAATGATCCGATCAAGAAGTTGAATATTTTCCAATAACAGCTCATCCTGATGTGCTTCATTTGTCTAATACCACAGCATTTTCAAATGATTACATTTATTTATTAATGAATGCTTTTTATCCATTATCATTACATTTAATGTTGTGAAACGTCAATGGAATAAGTTAGCTACAGTTATTAAATGTTAAAAAAACAATATAAATGAAAGCCTTAATGTAAACCTTGCATCTGGGACTACTGTAAGAGCTGCTGCTAACCATTCAACAAAGCTGTGGTGTGAAAACAAATAGTGTTTGTTTTAAGAAATATGTATTGCAGCCATTAAGCCAACCTCCTGGATGTCTCTCAACAAAAAATATATATATATATATATATATATATATATATATAATATAAATAAACAGGAAATACTTTGACAGCTCCAAAGTTTGTTTTAAAAGAGTAACTGATATAGCAAAATCAGCACAAGCAAAGCGAGTTATTACTCTGTGTATGCCACTAAAAGTAATTAAGTGTTTGAATGTTAGGCTGAGGTTTTCTCACAAAACAGACTATGTGAGCCATAAACCAGCACATTCAGATCGCTGTAATCATGTTGTGTTGTTTCGGATCGGTCCAGATAAAGCACGTAGTTAGCAACTCAGCCCTGTCTCAAATTACTGTGGTGGGAAAAATGCATTTCTGCAGTGCAGTGCAAAATCTTTACAGAAAATTATTACTATACAGGGCTGGATCATTTGTTTTACTCATAAATGTGTTTACAGGAAAATAAAAATTATGAAGGGAGAAAAAAAATTAACTAACATAGCATTCACCTTGAAATATCAGTAGCACTTTTGAATAAGTGTACCTTAATAAACTTAGGGTTAGGGTTAGCTATAAGCATCAATAAACGGCTATGTAGTCATTCTATTAACTACTTCCTAATATGGTAATGACAGACAGCTTTATGATGCATTATTTATGTTATAGTTGCTGAACTGGAAAGTTGGTAAATTGTGACAAAAACCTGATTTGCAATTGGGTTGAATAATTTTGATTGCAACTGTATATCATCCTTAATGTTTAATAGATTTTTTAACAATGTTGACCTCCATATTAAGGAAGGAATACCACACTGAGTGGCATGCTGTTATAGCAGAGTGATTGTTACCCCTACATAGCTGATTATTTTCCAAGTGTTTTATTCTTCTTATACAACAGCAATTTGTCAGCGCCAGCACAATTGTGTTTATTACAGAATGACACAATTATATTTTATCCATTTATAGTAACATTTAATGTTGCAGAAGATCCATAAAACAAGTTTGCAAGATAACATTATCACTTATATAAACACATTGCACATTATAACAGATATAAACAGTCATTCTCTCACCATTCTCTTCTTCTTTAACATGATAAAATTATGTCGGAAAATGTAAAGCAGCAACTTTAGCCCTGACTGTAACAAAGCGCTGACACTGAAGACTCCTTCAAAAAATGCTAAATGAAAATCGCTTCACAGAAAATTCAACAATTACATACTTTTAATCCCTTTCTAGTTTGCTACTATAGTAATGATAATGTCTTGCACATCAATGCAAACCTTGCAGACAGAACTATTGTCAGAGCTGCTGTCATGGAAAACAAATCAACACTTTCTGACCAATCAGAATTGAGAATTCAGCAGCGCTATAAAAGAATGTGTATTTAGAAATTAATAATGAAATCAACATTTAAAAAATCTAGATAATAAACATTACTTAACTGTTTAATAATACTCAATACTGTATTAACTAATGTTTATTAATATAGCCTTACTGTTAAGTGAAATCTCAATGCACATTTCCATGCTGATTTACAAATTAAAATGCTAAAATCAATTCAAATGAAATGTATGAGTGTCTGTGTGAATAAAAAAGTGTGTACTCAAACCTAACATCTTGTACATATTTTTTTTCCTGTAATATGTGTATATGGTGTGTATTTGGTGCTGACTCTCCCCTCCCCCATTATTCATCAGATTCTGATCCTGCGCCAGGCGAGCCCCATCCCGAAGCCCCGGAGCGTGAAGAAGGTGCTGCGCTTGCATTTCTGATCAGCTTTTTCACTGCTGCTATCCATCAAGTACAGAGCCAAACTGTCATTTTACATTCAGGATCAATATCTATACACACATGGCTAATTAGCCAGGGCTTTTCTTTTAATGCAGCTACGCCGCAGCACCATGATGTTATACCTGATGTAATCACACGCAATCCTGAGCAGGCTGGAGTTTTACCTGTCATGTTCTGTTCACTATTTAGCATTTGGCTCAGGGCATCTCTTTAAATATATTAATACAGTCATAAAATACTACTTAAATACACGATATATCTATTTTATTCTCAAACAATTGTAATAATATATAAATATAAAATATATTTTACAATGTCCACAAATTTTCATTTAGTAAAATACATTTTTTTAATATTGTTCCATTTATATGTGTGACGGTACAGAGACATGATGAAACACTGTAATAAGGAAAAGTGTAACATATTGCTAATACCCCAGAGAGCCTAAATCTTTCTAATTAGGTTAATGTCGTTCTTGTAGCACAGAATTTGTGACTTTTATATGGACTTCTGCAGAATTTATTCTCTTTCAGTGTAAAGTGGGTGCAACTGACAGGAACTACTTATTATGACCTGATGCATATAAAAAATAAACATTTTACAATAGTAAGTAGGGCAAATATGCCAAAGATACCATTGTCCACAGAGTATTCAGTAAAACTGCAAACTGACTAAGACCAAAAATCAAGAACGAATTCAGACACAGCTTCTGCATCCCTTCTTGAATGGCCTCTATGAGTTGGAGCAACCTAAAGAACAAAAGCAAACTAGCAAGAAAAACAAACTAGGAAATGAAAAAACTAACTAGTGAAAAAAAGTAAACTAGCAAAGGGAAGCAACCTAGAGAGGGAAAGCAAACTTGCAAGGGAAACCAAACTAGCGAGGAAAAGCAAACTAGTAAGTGAAATACTAGCAAAGGATTCCAAATGACTGAGCTAAAGCAAACTAGTGAGTGAAAGCCAACTAGCTACTGAAAGCTAATCAGCATGTATAAGCAAACTAGCAAGTGAAATGCAATCTAGTGAAGGAAAGCAACCAAGAGAGCAAAAGCAAACTAGTAATCAAAAGTAAACTAGTGATTAAAAGCAAACACGCTAGTGAAAGTGAACTAGCAAGTGAAGTTAAATCATTGAGCAAATGCAAACTATCAAAGTAAAAGCAAACTAATGACCTAAAGCAAACAAACAAGAGCAAATTAGCAAGTGACAATCTAGGGGTGCATCTCAACCAGCTCCGTAGTGAATCTGTATATTGTGTACATGAGTTCAGGCACAAGTAAGGACCCTGGCTCACTACACATTGGGACACTGATAACTGAATTTCTGGTGACATGACTATGTAATCGTGTTGTAAAATGTCACCAAAAATGAAAAATATGTAAGTTTTATGTCATATAAATTTGTTAGCTTAATCACATGCATTTTTGTCATAATGTCAAGCAAGATCACAGGCAAGATAGAGGATTTTTTTTTTTTTTTAAATCATTAAACGCTTAAAAATCGTTAGACTCAAACAAACTGTACATAGAACATCAAATAAACTTTAAAATTCGCTACTGTAAGTAATAATTTGATAGCTACAACAACAAGCTGCTTACATTTGTAGCCGGAAGTTGACTGAGACTTCGTCCCACATTTTTTTCAAGCTGAGATGCTTCAGAAAATGTAACGTCATTTCCAGTAAGGGAACATAGTGAGCATCGATGCTCCCTGGGTTTTGCAGTGCATTGTGGGGTTGTTTTTTTTTTTGGGAACGAACATTCCAGTGCACTGGAAGGATTTTGTGATTGTGACAGCCCTTAAAACAGCCGACTCCCTGATCAGTGCCCTGACTACTGAACTAGGATGATGGGTGAGACATACCCTAGTAAAGGAAAGCAAACAAGTAAGCAAAATGAAAACTAGCAATGCATAGCAAAGAAGCTAGTTAAAACAAGCTACCAAAGCAAAAAATAACAAAAAATATAGCCTACTGTAATAATTCTATAAGTGAGGTCGGCTGAAGAATTCCACACTTACTGAACCTGACTTACTGTGTTTGGTTCTGTTTGAGTCGTGAAGCAGACTGGGCTGTAGAAATAAGCATGCTCATCAGAACATTACACCACATCAGGATAGTTCTAAGATTCATCTGGTCAGTGAGGTCTGTGTTTAACTTGGATGGACACGCAGTATAAAACTAAACCGGTACAAAAATCTTTCATACTATATCCCCTAGGACTTGGTGTCATGCTGTAGTAGCCTAAATAATGCTGCCGTAAGCATGAGTGGCCACTTTTGAAGATATAAAATCAGACAACCAAAAAATTATCATCATAACCTAAAGGTTTCATATCATTACAGATTTTTAAAATGTGTTATTTTGACCCGAATAGAACATAAAATGTAGGCACCCATTACAGATTTCTCTTCATCTCTGAGTTTATATGAGGCTTGAACAGTTTTAGGAAATGCTCTGTGCATCTTTGAGGGTCTTGTATTTTACATAAACATTTTCTATTTTGTATTTTACATAAATATAGCTTATGGGTGTCTGTTTTTAGCAAATCTACAATGCTGTTAAGTGTCACTCAGAAGTGATAAACTCTGTTTGAGCTGCATCTGCGAGAGCACTCGCAATCTGCACTTTAATGTGTGACAGTGATGATCCATTGACAAGTCGGATAAAAGAATGCCACTGCAGCTGTCATGAAACCATCACAAATGTCAGCGTAAACAACAACTGTTTTTATTTTAGTTACCAAACATTAATAGTGATATCTGTTAGACAATATAACATCATTTTTGGCATTGATGAATGTGTCTTTTTGATTATAGACATAACTTTTGAGAAGTATTGGGGACAAGAATGATAGGGTGCAAAAAAAATGTCAAACAAATCTGCACCACAGCATTTAAATCCAAAACAGCTTTAAACCGTTCACAAAATGAGAGAATTATGGATGCGTTGGAGGTCTTTTAAAAATTTAGATAACATGGCCACACTAACACTGCAAATATGGCTTAAGTGATATTTATAGAATGTGCTTGGATCATTCTATTCGACAAGCTAGTACATTTAAAATAAATAAATAAATAAATAAATGAAATGTCCCCAGCAGTAAGTTATGCCTTACATCGGAATTCATGCAAACACTGGTGCTAGGCAACTAAAATGGGGAAAATGGAGGGTAGGCATCACGGATGTTAGGTAGTTACCATGACAAAATATTTGCTAGTTGTCAGTTAAACCAAGCCAAAATTGCAGAGAATGTCAACATTTTCCTAATACATGTTGGTTACTTAACTGAAAATATTCACAACCATGTGTACCAAGTTGTTTGTACCCATCTCAGCTTTATAATAGATTCTAATTGCATGTCCAGTAAACTTTTCTGATGTTTCTGGACTGTCACAATCACCACAAGCGAATGTTGTCTACTGTAATTAAAAGTTTCTTGATTTGGGAAGGACATACAGTATTTACTTTCAAACATAATTTGCTTGCTTTGTCATATAGAAGATACAAAACTTGCTAGAAATTTCCACAAGGTGTCTGGTTCATGGGCTAAATAAAGTACATGTAATGGCATTAAATGTTACACCCCTATTAAGTACAAAACTACCATATGTAGGAGGATGTACAGGTTGGTGCAGTTTATTTGCACTTCTCATCCTCATACAAATGCAATCGAGGGAGTATTGTGCAAAACGTGAGAAGTTGGCATGGAAAAAACAGTGGTGCGATAATAAGTGTGCCCGATTATGCACTTGCTGTTCCGATTTTGTCCGCCTCCTAGAAGCAGGTGTAAATTAGTGCCATGCATGTTGCTTGGAGCTATATAACTTTTGAACTAGCAGGGTGCGTTATTATTTTTGTTATTCTCACAGATTTTAGAATCTTAGTGAAAGCATTGTTTAGGAGCATTGTGTACATTAATAGTGTCACAAGCGTATACATCAGACTTTTTTTTTTTTTACATTGCAGATTTTCTAAATGTTATAGGAGCCACAGTTAGGTTCCTCATGTACATACTGTACATCTGGCCTTCAGTATTTAATGCTGCAATTAAAGTGTAACAGTAGTCATATTAAGGAACGCATACAGTACATGAGTTCAACCACACTGAAAGCTTCCAACATTGTGTAAAAAACAAACAAACAAAAAAAAAACAACTCAGAGCAATAATAAGGTTTTGACCACAGAAGTGCTTGATACCACAAGAGTAAGCCATTCATATGGGATTTGATCAAACACAAAATCCTAATCTACACTATATGGCCTGGTATTCACAACCATAAGTGGGCCTTCCCCAAACTGTTGCAGCAATTTCCTAGAATGTCTCTGTACACTGTAGTATTAAATTTACCCCTGACTGGAACTAAGGGGCCCAAACATTTTCCAGCATGACAATGCCCCTGTGCACAAAGATGGATCTATAAACATATGGTTTGCCAGGGTTGGAGTGAAAGAATTTGATTGGCCTGCACAGGGCCCTGATATTAACCGCACTGAACACCTTTGGGATGTATTGGAATGCTGACTACACCCCATGCCTCCACACCTGGGGTGTGCTTGATCTGAGTAATGCTCTTGTTGCTCGACGAGCACAAATCCTCACAGCCACCCTCCAAAATCTAGTGCAAAATCTTCCCAGAAGAATGAAGGTTATTTTAACATCCGGGAAGGAAGGGGGGGGGGGGGGGGGTTTGGGCTAAATCTGGAATGGAATTTTCAACAAGCACATATACCTGTGATTGGTCAGGTTCTACCTCATATTTATACCCCTGTGAAACAGTAAGTCATATTTGAACAATTTCCTGTTCCTAGTCACCCAGGTGTACTTAAAAATAAATAAATAAATAAATAAAAAAGTAAAAATCAATGGGAATATATTTCAAAGATATATTTATTTTAAGCATCTATAGGGGTGCCAATATTTGCAGAGTATTTTTGTGAATTATTTGAACAAAATATACAAAGGTTAAACAATAAAGACAATTTTTCACAGCCCTCTTTTTGCTCATGTATCAAATATTAGTGGAGGGCACTGTACATACATTACTAAAGGATTCATAAATGCCCATTGTGTGTTAGGAATTACATGTATAAATTAAATACATGTTATAATGGTAATTCTGATCAATGAATGGTGTATGAACAGGATATTCAAATATCATTTCAGACAAGGACTTGTCAAACACTTAAAAGATGGACAGTTGTGAATAATGTATGCAGTGTGAAATAAGTCAAATTTAGCATTAATATTTAAATAAAATCAGTTCTTGCTGCTAGACTCAGACTTCATTAGATCTGTATTAAATGTTCAGATGTAATTATCTACTGTGTCAAACAGTTCTGCATTTCTTTGTTCAGTCCCAGCTATACCAATGTACGTGATCCCCATCCTCGTGGGAGTCTTCCTGCTGGGCAATGCCTTAGGCTTCTTTCTATTGGTCAGGTGGAAGAAGGGACGGAGTCTGAAAGGTAAAGAATGGAGGAGTTGACTTGTCACTTCTTCACTGCAGTGTGTTTAGACAGCATGTACTTTTTCTGCCAGCAAGTGTATAGCACTCAAAAGGAACAGCCTGTCTGCATCCTAATACGCATTTCCTCAGCAGCTGTCATTTCCGTTCTGTCTTCTTGCCTTTATCTTGCCCTATTGCTTTCGATCGAGCTTCTCTATTCTGTCTCTCTCTTTCAGTTTCACTCTGTCTTTATTCAACTCTCCATTTCCCTGAAATCATCATGCATTTCATTCCGTTTATTTTGTCTCTTTACTTATGCCCTCACCATTCTTGAATAAGTATTTTGTTTGAAAAAGTTTGCCAAATGTGATGTGATTTGTAGATATGAGTTGATAAATAGAAATTAAACATGTCAATGTGACCCGTTTTCATATAACAGCACAACATCCATGCATCTTATCCTCCCCTATTTTTATTCATCTCTTTTTTCCTCCTCCAGAGGGAGCATGCAGCTTTTCAGAGGGCAAGAGGAGTGATGAGGGGTGAGGCATGCTAGTCTTGTGATCATAGTTAAATACAGCTACTGTACAGCAGCAGTTACTAAATCCCAGTTTAGTAATGCTACAGCACTGTACAACATAACCATACACATGCATTAGTTGCAAATGTTTTATTTCCACCAACAAGACTTAAGAATTTCACTGCATTTCTACTGAGAAAAGAACAGAAAATTAAATCTAAAGGACGTTTTTGAATTCTGTCAACATTTACATTTAAATATTCCACTATTGGGATTGATATGTAAAAAAAAAAATAAAATAAAAAAAACATAATTCTTATAGGTAGTGTACAGAAATTGTTGGTGCTGAAGACAACATAATATAATATAATTGGCATGTATTTATGTGAAATTCAGGTTTTAAATGTCTGTCACATTAAATATAAGCTTACAAAGATGGGATGTGGGAAGGATCCTTTATGGTTTATGGCCAAGGGAAATAAAATATACATATTTTTCCTGTCACTGCAATCATTTGCATCATTTGCTTAGTTTACACTTTTATTTTTGACTACTGTTAAACTGCACTTCCCATCAACCCCAGCACATCACATGGCACTAATCACGCACTCCTGTTTAACTCTGATTTGCACCACTGTTTAAGTTATGTGCACCTAATTGTCATGCTTCTGTTCTGTTGATGTTGTGTCTGTTGCTTTGTCTGCCAAAGTCTTGCCCTTAGTCTGTATGGCTCATTGTTTTGTGTTAACATTTTAGTCGTAATTTGTACACCCTGCACAATAAGTCTGCACTTGCATCTGTTGCCTCTGAGAATTTGTGTTTTTTTTTTTTCTCTCTTTTTTTTTTTAACTTCACACTAAAGCACTTTGAGCTGCATTTTAATGAAAATTGCAATAGAAAGAAAATTATTTTATTATTATTATTATTATTATTACTACTACAGTAAAAGTCCTAGTATGAGAAACAAGAGCTAAAACTATTATGCTCTTTTATCTAACTTTTTTAGTATCTAAGTGCCATTATGCATTGCTATCCTAATAGATAACCAAGTGTTCTCAAAAAAAAAAAAAAAACACAAAAACATCCACATGAATTATACAGATTTCCAAGTTCTTGATGATTGGCCAGAAAGTGTTCCCTTTCAAAGGGAACTCAACGTTGTGTGAGATTCATTCTGTGGGAAGTGCCTTCGCGTGTGACCGGTATCTGAAGTCTGTGTAAAATCAAGCCTGTAAACCACATCAGCTTTTTTGTCTTCAGTGCAACCGTATGTCGGCTGTCTATGTGAGCATGCCAACAATTCTTCATTGCTCTCTATTTTCAAAAGAATATATATATATATATATATATATATATATATATATATATATATATATATATATATATATATATATATATATATAAATATATAACTTTTCTCTTCTGTCACTATCCTCTACAAAGAGAATGAGCTTTAGAAAGACATTTTTGTAAAGGCTGTGGGAGTTGAAAAAAAAATAAAAGAGGCACAATGAAGCAGCTCCGCTCTTGGCTCTCTCACTTCTTAGCTGAAGGGTGATGAGCTCTGGTATGGAGAGTCAATCCACCCTCTCTGAATCCAAGGAGCCAGAGGGGGAAGTCAGTGAGAAGGAGAGCACTCCCTCACACCACACAAAACTCCCCTTTTTCCCCGGAAGTGCACCAAGTCTCACTCTGGGGAGAGCTGTTTTTATAACCCCATGATGTTGGATTATTCGGCCATTGTAAGGGATAGACAGTATGGCTATTTTGCTATACAGAAAGTGGAGGAGATGCTTGCGGGCCACCTCTCTACGCTGATGGCAGCAAAATCAGGGGGCTTGCTTTGCCTTCCAGGCCGTGTAAGACCACCTCGGCGTTGGATGGCGAAGCCTATGCGGCAGCGGGTCTTGCTTGTGGGTCTTGGCATACAATAGCACTGTTGTCCACCTGCTGAATTGTGAGGGAGGCACAAAAGGTGAGTCTGGTGGCCCGCCTCCCCCCACAGAAGACCAGAGGGACTGGGTGGCCACAGCTGCAGCCTGCTATCAGGCCAAATTTAAAAACCTCAAGAAAAAGTATGCTTTCTCCAGTGCAGAAGACAAATTTTCTAGGGGTTATATGAGATTCGAATACGATGAGGGTGTGTCTATCCCCAACATGTGTAGGGCAATCCTATCAACATTGAGCAAGATAAAGTTAGGTCTGGGCATCCCCTCCAGTCTCTACGCAAGACGGTAATGTCAGACGCCTCCCTCATGGTCAGCCCTTATCTACTGTGGCATATAAATCACCTAGAGGTGTAGGCCGTACTCCTAGCACTGACATTCTTCTCCTCAGTTGATAGGTTGTCTAACATGTGTTAGACAATACAGCAGTGGTCTTATACATCAACTACCAGGGTTGGCTCCTTCTACAATTAGGGTCTATGTGGCCACCATTTAGGCCAGCCACGCCCCTATTGATGAAGCCTCTGCGGGGCAACATCCTCTAACATCGAGGTTTATACGTGGTGTCACTGGAAGATCTGTCAGGTTCCCCATTTGAGCCCTTAGAGTCAGCTTCAGAGACGCTTCTGACCCTAAAGGCTCTTTTGGCTGGCCCTGACATCTATGTTGCCCCTTCCTGCCTGCCTTTGCCCCAGGATTTGCCAAGGCCTCCCTATATACTAGGCCAGATTATTCCTAAGTGCCTATGTCTGCTGTCCAGCCAGTAGTGTTGCAGGCTTTCTTCCCTTCTCCATTCCTTACACTGGAATGAGGAAGATTGCACCTACTGTGTCCAGTGAGGGCTGCTTTTACTTACCCTCAACCAAGGTTGTAAAGACCATTTTAAATGCTAGGAACATCAGTGAGACCCAGTAAATTGCACAATGGCTACAGTCCTGGAGTTCTTACACTAATAGTAACTGCAAGGATGGCTCCTTCTACAATTAGGGTCTACGTGGCCGCAATTTCAGCCAACCATGCCCCTATTGATGGATCCTCTGTGACAGGCCATACCCTCAGTATGACAGTGTGGTTATACTTCTTCCCAGAGCATGAAGCTCACGCAACATTGGAGTTCCTTTTGAAAGGGAACGTCTGGGTTATGCATGTAACCCTGTTCCCTGCGAAGGGAACGGGATGTTGCATAGCTTTTTCATACTAGGGTATGCCTGTAAATTGCACCTGTGTTTCAGATAAAGGGAAGCTGATGATGTGATTTACAGGTGCCGTTTTATAGTTACACGATGCGCGTTATGCCACTTCACCTGACCACGGCAGGCATATAAATAGCCGTAATTTTACACAGATTTCAGATACCTTTCACATACGAGGGAGCTTCCCACAACAAGAAGCTCACGCATTGTCTAGTTCCCTTCTCAGGCAACAGGGTTACATGTGTAATTCAGATGTTTTCTATAACAGCAGCTCTGACAGGGCTATAAGCTGTTATTCAAACCACAAGTTTATATTAATGTCCTTGTTCTAATATGTTATTGTTTCTATAGTAACAAATGATTCAGAGGGACTTGTTTAGTGGACACACCACATAATCTAAGATTAATAATAAATTAATTAAAAAATTACACTATTAGGTTTCTGAAAAACCATAATCATAATCATTGATATTGTGAAGATTTGAGTGTCTGCACTTTGTAACAGTCAGTATGATTTCCAGCATGGGAACGTTTTCAGAACAGAAGACATTGCTTTGTCCAGTTTCTCAGTAACACGACAAGCTGCGTTTCTCATTATTTTAACTTTATGTGAGAGAAAAATATGCTGTAGAGTGAATGAGTGTTTATACCTGCTATAATGCAAGTGATAACATTAGCTAAATGTAAACAGTCAAAGTGCATCATGTACCATTCATAATTGCTAAATTAATAATTGAAGGTTGTTGTAGTATTTGAGGAAAAAAGAGGAATAAAACATTCAGTACATACTGTTATAAGAAAATAATCAACTTCAAGGTGGTAACAATAACTCATGTTCACATCACACTATCATCTTTTGATTATTTCCCTATAACACCATGCACCAGTGTTTTATTCCATAGTTAAAACTTAATTTACAATTCCATTTGACTAAAATCTTCAAAAATGTGTTTTGCATAAATGTTTATTGATTACGGAACAATCACCCTTAGACTTCCCTCACTAGTGAATTTAGATTCAATACATTTGACCTTTTATTTTTGTTTTCCCTGTAGTACAGGGAAACGTGTCAAAATTACATTCATGGCAATTGCATATATGATAAAATGGAATAATCCATTAAAGTCATCTTTAAACCATGGTGTTTATTTGGCTTGACTACTGTTAGAAAACGTTAGCTGTGTCAGACTGTGCCAACTTTGCTGTTCCACAGTAAAGCAGAAAAAAATGTTATAGCAGGTCAGAAGGAGCCTTCAAAATCAAACTTCTACTACTCAAAAATAAAGGTTTACAAGATGAGAAACATCTTGCCCTTTCACACAGGTCATCGGTGAGCAGCAGAGAACCGATCAATGTCTCAGCACAGCGAACCCTTCTCATCAACACAAGCTCAGAGCTGGATAGCAGCAGCAGCGGCGTCTACGAGAGTTACGGAGGGGTGAGGACCAGTTTGCATGGGAGAGGAAAGGGAATGAAAAAGATTGAAGAAAGGGCATGGGGAAACCCTGCCAAGTTATCCCTTTATGGAAAAATCAAATAAATTTCACATGTGGTCATTCTATTATGCAAGCTGTATAATCACACTTTTTTCCCCCATTACATTTGAAGGTGTGTTTCACTGTTATGCCCTGAAACTGCACAAGGCAATTCACGTAAACACATGACTTGTATGTGATATGCAAAAAATGAAATAATCATGTGTGAAATCCATCCATTTTCCTTACTGCTTATCCTACACAGGGTTGCAGGGGGAGCCTGGAGCCTATCTCGGGGAACTCAGGGAACAAGGCGGGGGGACACCCTGGATGGGGTGCCAACCCTTTGCTGGGCATAATTGCACACACACTTACACACCCATTCACACACTACGGACAATTTGGAAATGCCAATAAGCCTACAGCAGATGTCTTTGGACTGGGGGAGGAAACCGGAGTACCCAGAGGAAACCCCCAAAGCACGGGGAGAACATGAAAACTCTTAACCACTAAGCCACCATGCCCTCCATGTGAGAAATCACATGTGAAAAATAAAACCACATGTCCTGCACGTGTGGAAATAAATGAATCAAATTTTATATCAGATTTTTTGAAGCTACCATTTTTTAATTTCTCATGTCCACAGGCCTTATAATATTGCTGATGTGATTGGTCATGATTCTCTACTGCTGAATCTTCTGCTTCTTATTTCTCCCAATTTTTCTGCTCTCCAAACAAATTAAATCCGATATTAAAATCCATGTAATTTATCTTTTTTATTCAGATTGGATAAATTTTTCATGGAGTTATTATTACCAGAGCAACTCTGCGATTCTAGTCCCAACCGAATCAATCATGACAGTAATCATTATGGGCTGTGTGCGCCTGTGTTTGGAAAAAAAAAAGCCACTGGTTTTTACCTGCTATAAAATGACCTGTATAAAAATAAGTTCTGTAGTATTTACACAATGTGGTGCAAATTGATTGTTGGCAAAGATTCTACAGTATCCTTTGTGACATTGTATGCTATTAAGTACAACCCCAATTCCGAAAAGGGTGGGACAATATGGAAAATGCTAATAAAAACAAAGACAAAATGTATAAAGACAAGGTATTTGATGTTTTACCTAATCAACTGCATAGGTTTTTGAAGATAAACACTTATTTTTAAATTGATACATGTTCGGAACAGGGGCAATTTAGTGCTAATGTGACAAGTTGAAATAAGAAGGTGAAACAGGTGAGGCAATCATCTAATCATAGTATATAAGGAGCCTTCAAAAAAAGGCGTAGTTTTCCAAGAGCAAGTATGGGTCGAAACTCGACAGTCTGCCAACATATGCACCAGCGAATAATCCAACACTTTGAGAACAACATTCCCCAGATACAAATCAGTAGGATTTTGGGGATTTCATGTTCTACAGTGCACAATATAATTAAAAGATACAAGGAATCCGGTCAAATCTTGGTGTGTAAAGGGCAAGGCCGAAAACCACTTCTGAATGCATGTGATCTCCGATCCCTCAGACATCACTGTCTTAAAAACCGTCATGAGTCTGTAATGGATATCCTGACATGGGCTCGGGAATACTTTGGCAACACCATTCGCTGCTGCATCCACAGATGCAAATTAAAGCTTTACTATGCAAAGCAGAAGCCATACATCAACACTGTCCAACACTGTCTCATCTGAGATGGAGTACAGTGGAATCGTGTTTTGTGGTCCGACAAGTCAACATTTCAAATAGTTTTTGGACTAAACAGCCATCATGTTCTCTGGGCCAAAGAGGAAAATGACCATCCAAGCTGTTGTCAGCATCAGGTCCAAAGGCCAGCATCTGTCATTGTATGGGTGTGTGTCAGTGCACATGGCATGGGTAACTTGCACATCTGTGAGGGCAGCATTAATGCAGAAAGATATGTACACATTTTGGAGCAACATATGCTGCCATCCAGAGCAGGACAATGCAAAACCACATTTTCCCCGGATTACAAGCGCATGGTTATGTAAGCAGAGAGTGCAGGTGCTAGCATGTACAGTTGCGCAGATGAAGAAATCCATAATGGATGAATGGGGGAATGCATAATAAGGGAAATTCCGCTTGCTGAACTTTATCAATTGGTGTCTTCAGTGCCCAAACATTTATTAAGTGTTATTAGAAGAAAAAGTGATTTTACACAGTGGTAAACCATCAACTGTCCCACATATTTTGGAGTGGAATGCATTCATCAGATTTGAAATGAGTGTTTATTTTCAAAAATAATTTAAATTCACAAACATCATAAAACATCAAATAATGTATTAACAGTGTGTTTTCAATATAGTACATGGTCAATTGAATATTCAAATGACTTTATTTTTTTGCATTTTCCATACTATCCCAACTTTTTCAGAATTGGGGTTGTATATAGTCTGTCCTGCAAGCTTTTTTTTCTTCTGTCCAAACCAAGCTGAAACCATGTGCTTGTGTTCAGGTTAAAAAATTTCAAATAACAATATTCAGACAACATTCAAAATGTCTGGAAGCTATAGGAGTATTTTTGCAGGGCTAACATTGACCAGCCCTAGGTGCCCCA
The DNA here is from genome assembly GCF_023375685.1 of Ictalurus furcatus. Lineage (NCBI taxonomy): Eukaryota > Metazoa > Chordata > Actinopteri > Siluriformes > Ictaluridae > Ictalurus > Ictalurus furcatus. The sequence goes on from NC_071271.1 coordinate 20,714,863, forward strand.
GCACCTGAAATTAATGCCCACCTGTCAGCCAATCAGAAATTTTCATAATTTATGACCACGGTGTAAAACATGTACTGTATACTAAGTCACATATCATGAGTATCACTCCTCATTTTTTTGATACTTGAAAACATGTTGGCTGAGGCTCTAAATCAAAGGGATATGAAAAACGAAGCAAATCACAGATCATAAAGAGTAAAGAAGTCCGGAAAACTAGACAATAAGAATTATGGGTTAAACTAGATGCTGAACATTTGTGCAAGACCTGCTACTTCTCTTTCTGTTATCTGAATTACTAGAAGAGATGACACATATTTAACAAATAAATAAGTAAACACAACCCATTTTTCCGAAAATGGGAAGAATGATTCCATAGATGTGACATTTTTTACTGGTGATATCGCAGCCTTAACATCATCACTTAATCTTCATACTAATGCTGAGAGTATGCATGTGTTTTGTAAGAATGTCCCTTGTACACTAGAGTTGCAGTAACACCCTAAGCTTAACAGCATTTTGCTAGTAAAATGTATAGTTGATAAAAATTTGATTTACTGATGATTATGTTCCATCATGTTCTTACCCTAGAGCGATCACTATTACTACCCCACTGAGGCCTACAGTTCTGCTCTTTATACCCATCTGGAGACACCAGAGAAGCATGGTAAGAACTCAGCACATTAGTTTATTCAGATCTTCATTTGTTTATCAACTATTAGTGGGATGTTCAACAGTCCAGGAAAAGTGAAATGTGCTTAACGATTTAGCATGTGCAATTTCCCCCTAAAGATAGCAGACACATTACAAACCCCATCAGCCACGATTATGAGGAAGTCAGGGACTTTGGGCCATACCAGGATCTCTTTGGGTCGAATCTCCCACCTGCAACAGCTCTGAATTTTAGAGCTGATGGATCAGGCCGGGTTCCAGCATTCAATTATGAGGTATGTCTGAACTAGCATTCATTTCAAAATACATTTCAGTGTCAAGTAGTCCCATATGTAGATATTCACACAAGCCCTAATTCGGTATTAGCATTGTTAGCATGTTCAGGTGATTTCACCTGCATACGATTGGTCCTTTAGTATGGACTTAATCCAGAGTAAATTGTGATGGAAGTTGGTGGGAGCATGTTAGAGTGCTATTTGAACATATGGATAATTCCCTTACCTCAAATGTAGTTGATTGGTCAAGACTTGTTTAGTGTCTAAAGCTTGCTTCTTTAGTTTTGCAAGGTAAAAATAGGCCCTTCAGGCTAACACTGTACAAACTACATGCATAAATCTTCACACACACACACACACACACACACACACCTCAAAGCATGTTGAGTTGTTCATTATTTCAGTTTTGCATATGTGGTTTCTGATACTTAGGGCATTCTGTTATCTTTAAATGGACATTACAGGGTAAAGCCATCTTGAAGCTAAATCTCTTTCTCAGCATTTCGTTAGATGGTGGAATTGTACATTAGAAATGATTCAGAGCCAAATGATATTGCAACAATATTACTTTTAAGTTTTATACATTCAATGTACAAATGGTATTACTGGGACCATTACCAAATCATATTTTTTGAGGCAAATATACTGAATAATTGAATTGAATTGAAAAAATATGCCAATTCTTAAAAATACACTTGTGGGTCAACTGAAATGATTGATTCTGGAAGTGAGAAGGCGCAGCACAGAAATGCATGTTCATCAACAGAACCTTCTTATTACTCAATAACTGGGCCTTACTTGGATGGAGGATGCATCTACAGTAGCATCAGAGAAGTTTGTCCAGGCTGATAATGACCCGGAATTTGAACAACTATGTTTAAATTTGGATTCAGTAGCATCCAAAAATGAGTCTTTATCAGCCTCTTTGGGCTTGCATACGTCGCTGTAAACTAGCTGTGTGGCATTTGCTTTAAAGGACAACAAAGTAACTGCAGGAGGATATCCTTCAGGAGTTGGTGGGATTGGGATTTGAAAAGAAAAAGTCATGCACACATCTAGAATTAAAAATATGATATGAAAGTGTTAGCATTTCATCAAGGCAAAAAAGTGCACCCTAACTAGTTGACATGTCCAATGTGGTGACTAATAAATGTATTAGTTTACTACTCTATGTAGAGTATAGTACACGATGATTAAAACATGCAAGTTACATATTAATAAACTGACTTCAAATGTCAAACAACAATACATTTAAAGTAAAGCAAATGCTGCCTAATCTTTTCCTTCAACTTGCCACTCTTCTTCCTTGTGTTTTCTCCAGCAGGGTAGATGGCTTGGTGCGGCTGATTTGGACCCAGCAAGTGGAGTTAACAATTCTATCACGTACAGACGCCGAAAGAGCTCAGACTTGCCCTTTGAACTGAGGGGTGAGCTGGTTTAAGAGCTCACAAAATGCTAGAATACGCTTTAATAGGTCTGTACTTGGGGTGGCATCACACAAAGCATTTATCACTACTATATTTTTTCCTTCTTTATCTTTATTATATCTGACTAAGTTAATTTAGGTTATAGATACAAATGGATCGTTTTAGTTAGAGTATATATATATTTATATATACCCTCCACTAATATTGGCACCCTTGGTAAATCAGTAAAGAAGGCTGTGAAAATTGTCTTTATTGTTTAACCTTTTGTTAAAAAATTCACAATAGACTGTGCTCTCACAGATAAACAGTTGCAAATAAAACAGGTTTATATATATATATATATATATATATATATATATATATATATATATATATATATATATTAAATTTCAACAATTATTAGCACACTTTTTTCCTATAGCCACTACCCATTTTGTGAAGCTCAACAACCTTTTGCCTGTCATGTATTGGAGGCTGAGATGGAAGCAAGTGCAGGTTAATAGTTTAATCCAAGAAGTACAAGTCCAAAAGACCAGGCAGAAATCAATAAACAAAGACAGGCAGAGGTCAGGTGATCAGGCAAACACTCCAAACAAGGCAACGCGAAAAGAAGAGGTCGAAAACAAGAACAAAGTCAAAACCAGATTCAACAAACAAGGTATCAAGGCTTGGTAATGGCAGAAAGAAAATGCCCCTTAGCATATACTTCGCAAAGTGTGAATGCATTGAAAGTGTTTTTAAACTGTGGTTGTGATCGTGCTGTGAATTGGATGCAGGTGAGTGTGATTAGAATGAAGGTGAATATTCTGGGAATTGCGGTCTATGTTGGCCATGTTTGTAGGCTGCAGTGCAGGATGGGAAATGTAGTCATTGGTTTGCTGTGATATGACATTCCCGCACATCACAGCTACATTCCTTGATCTTACCCATTGTTATGAATGACTAAGGGAGTTTGGCCTATGTGTTACCTCATATTTATACCCCTGTGAAACAGGAAGTCATGGTTGAACAATTCCCTGTTCCTAGTCACCCAGGTATACTAAAAAAAATTAAACATCAATGGGAATATACTTCAAATAAATTTTTCTCATATGAATTCATAGGGGTGCCAATAATTGTTGCACACCTATATTTAACAAAGGTTTTTTTTTTTGATAAACCTGTGTTGTATTTGCAATTGTTTGATATCCATGAGCACAGAGTATGTTTGTGTTTTTTTTTTTTTTTTTTTTAACAAAAGACAAAAAGGTTAAAGTATTCTTTACAGCTTTCTTTGCTCATATAAACCATGGGTGCCAATATTAGTGGAGGGCACTAATAAATATATCTCCTGATTTACCCATCCTAATTTCTTCTGTTTTTGCGTATATCTCCTAATTTTTCACAGCACTGTGTATAATGGTGACTATTATTATTATTATTATTATTATTATTATTATTATTATTATTGGTCAAAAAATTACTATTGAAATTGAATATTTAAATTTTTGTTTTTTGTGTCTGAAAGCTGAGTAACTGAGAAGTTTGCAAAAGACACCTCTATGTTGCATACCTATACTCTACTGAAAAACAAGATTTTAAAAAAATTCAATGGTTTTGACATTTTGTTACTAACACAGCAGTCTATGTTTCTGCAAGTTCGTACTTTGAGGTCTGTAGTCACATTGTTGTCTGGGAAAACTGAGAGGATGGCCTGATACAAAAGCCATGTTGAAGGTGAACATTTCAGGGCCAAACTGTGTGATTCCTGGAAGTAAACAATGCGGTCATTTCTATACCCTTATCTTATTCCCTTATCTTTTCACATGCCGTATTGGTACTGGTATCCTTCATACCAGACTGGTTACACAATATTGGAAGGAAATAACATTACAAGGAAAGGTACATGGAAAAAAAATTCTCAGCATACAGTACCTGAGGCATTGTATGAATAGTTAGAAAAGGATAATAGCTCAATAACATAAGAAAATTAATAGGCGATGAAAGGTGAAATGGGGAAAAAAAGCCTACAACAAATAGTATTAAAAGCACTAAAGCATTAAAAACACTACAATGTCTGGTCTGTAATTATGTATTCATTTTTCATTAAAAAAATGTTCTTTGTAAAAATAGTCTACTTTCTAATTGTAGTTATGACACCATTCCTAAAAACCTTGTATCATAGAATGTCACGTTCTATTGTGTATACTGTATAATGAGGTGTGATGATCAGTATTATTTAATGATCATAGTTTTTCACTGTTTGTGAACATTTGTCATTTTACATGTAATCAGATATGAGGTTACATACATATAATAGTCTGAAATAAAAAGTAACATTCTAAACTTTCATCTCTTTATTTGAAAGTAGAAACATAATTAAAAGGAATAATATGCCACATTGTATTATAACATTTATTCATTTATCTTCAGTAACCTCTTCATCCTGGTCAGGGTCACATTGGATCTGGAGCCTAACCCAGGAACACTGGGCCTAAGGCAATAATACACCGTGGATGGGATGCCAGTCCATCACACTGCACCTTGCACACACAAGCCCACACACATCCACACCTGGACTCGTTTAAAATCACCAGTCTGCCTACATGCATGAGAAGAAACCTGGAACCTGGAAGAAATCCACATGGGCACGGGGAGAACGTGCAGAACTCTACACAAACCATAACCGTAATTTGTAAGCATTTCTCGTTTTGGCGTGATGCCTGACTGGTAGACAGTCTGCTGTTTATCATTAAATGAGTGTGGCATTGTGGTTTTCAAGCAAGAGCTGCATCTGGGCCTCTAATCCTGTTTTCTTAAAATTTGCTGCAGATTTGGAAAGAATCCAATGGTGATTATTTCTAGTTACTAACCAATATAATTCTGTCTCAAGCATCCTTTCTTTTTAGCTATTTCTCTGAGGCTTTTAATTTTAATTTTTCTCTGGGTGTCAGTACAGCATGGCTTTGCTCAAAAGATTATAGTCAAATACTCATACAAGGACCATTAGATTAATTTGACATATTTAAAAAAAATAAATAAATAAATAAATAAATAAATAAATAAATAAATGGTGGTAATTAATCTGAGCAGTGAGACAGCAATTAAAAAGCGGAGCAATGGAGGAGAAAGATGGGAAATAAAAACTCTGACAAGTGTTGTGTTTGTGGCCTGATTCTCTGCAAATTGTAGTTTTGTAATGTACTGTGTTATTTGTATTTATATAATTTACTAATTTGGCAGGCATGTCATCTGTCATGCATTTCAATAAAACATATTTAGACAGTTTTAGTCATTTTGCTTGATATTAACTAAGCACTAATTTCATGTTTGTATAACAATTACCAGCATCAATACTCATTACACAGAACTTGTGGGATTGTACAATACTGCATGAGCAATAGTGTTTAAGCTGCTTACCCATGCTTTTAAATAAACCCCAGACTTCAGTGCACTTTGTTAATATTTACAGGATTTATAACCTGAATTTCCTTGCTAATATAATGACAGAAAAAGTCCCAAGCACTGTCATAGCTGGCAATTTGCTCATCTAATAAGAATCACCATGCCATATGTGGTGTGTTATTTCCCTGGTGGATATTAGACTAAAAATAGATAAACTTTTAAAGTCTTTAAGTAGATTAGAACAAGCATCCTTAGAGATTAGGATACAGAGCTAATTTGCTACAAACTCTTACAGCGATGTGATAAACTGACATTGTTGAAAGTGTGTCCGTGTGTGTGAACCTGTTATGTTACCAACAATTCAGAAACATCTGGATTCAGACACTTGGTACATGTGTGTAATTGAAACTGACATGAAAGTAGTGTTTGTTCAATGTCCTGAAACCACATAACATTTTATTACAGGCAGTTAACACCCAGTAATACAGTTACAGCACAATAGACCTACACTGGTGTGCTGACCCGCATTCAAGCTCTGACCTCATCATTAGGACGCCATTCATGGTTTCCATTACTTTTTCTTTCTTTTTTTTTTTTTTTAAATGGAAGATTCATAATGTAGTTTGTTTGGTTATTAATTTGATCAATATCATTGAGGTTATCCTTTATTAAGGGCTTTAACATTTTCAGAAATATATAAATTCCTGGTATATATTTTATATTCATAAATTTGAACAAGCCAGGGGTGCTGGTGACAAGGAAAAACTCCCTGAGATGATAGAAGGGAAAAACCTTGGGGAGGAACCAGACTCAAGAGGGAACCTGTCCTCATGTGGGTGACACAGGATTGTGTGATTGTAAATCATTTCTCTTCTATAACTGTTAAATATATAGTGAAAAAATTCTAATCATTTGTGTCTCTGTAGATAAACCACTGGTTTATATACTGTATATTATATATTTAGCTGGCATGTCTGGATTAAGACCACACAGGACTTTGGGGCTTTGGAGCTTAGTGTGCCTTACCAGTACATCTTTTTTTATTTCATATATTTTTATAGGTGTTTGAAATCCCTGGCTTTAAAAAGGTCACATTCCAGGGACATACACATCCTATAGCTGGCTTAGTCTTTCCTGTCCTATACATTAGCTGACAACAAATAGTTTTTCATTTACATTTAGCAGATGCCCTTATCCAGAGGGACTTACTTTTCATTTATACATCTGAGCAGTTGATAGTTAAGGGCCTTGCTCAAAAGCACAACAGTGGCAGTTTGTCAGTGCTGGGGTTTGAACTCATAACCTTCTGCTCAGTAGCCCAATGCCTTAGGCACTGAGCTACCACTGCATTTCCTTACGCGTTGTTAATGGGCAAGGTAATTTCCGAGGACTATTGCTGCATTCAAGGCATGTTGAAAACTGAGAAATTTCACTCGAACACCTGAGTGGGAAACTGGAGATTCTGGATGAATGCAAAAGAAATGTTGGGATATACATTATATGCTCAAAAGATTGTGGACACCTGACCATCGCACCCATATGTACTTTTTGAACAGTCCATTCCAGATTTAGTCCCTTATTTGCTGTTACAATAACTTCTGGGAAGGCTTCCACTAGACATTTGAGAGTGGCAGTGGTGATTTGCCAATTCAGCCACAAGAGCATTAGTGAGGTCAGGCACTGGTGTCAGGTGAGGAGGCCTGGAGTTCATCCAGTTCATTCAGTGGGGCTGAGGTCAGGGCTATGTGCAGGTCACTCTAGTTTTTCTCTTTCCAGCCTTGGCAAGCCATGTCTTTATGGACCTCAATTTGCGCATGGGGGCCTTGTCATGCTGGAACAGGTTCGGGCCCCTTAGTTTCAGTGAAGGGAAATCTTTGCCACAGCATACAAAAAGACATTCTATACAGTTGTGTGCTTCCAACGTTGTGGCAACAGTTTGTGGAAGAACCACATATGGTCAGGTGTCCACAAAAGTTTGGCCATATAATGTATATCCCAACATTTCATTTGCATGTGTTGTATTTTTACAGACTACTTTTTTTGCTCTCTTTTATCAGAGTTATTTCTGGACAACTGATACAAAAATATGTTTTGGTGGGTTGGAGTCACACTATAGGTAACAGTAAATGTAAAATTTAAATGTGTAAGAAAAAAAAAATAAACACACCTAATGAATTTCATTCCACATAATTGCAAGAAGTTCAAACACAGAATGAGAATCCTTTGGAACTTTTCCCATTTTGTGGGCGTCTACTGACAGGCATCTGAACAGACTGAAGTTGTATTTACTATTTCACCATCTGGCATGTGCGATCGTCCAATGAGCACACGCGCACAGCTTTAATCCACATTTGGAAAAACATAGCTGTCTGTCATTACTCAATTTGAAAAGCGATATATCCATTGGGCCAAGAAACAAAATTAGGAAATTTCACTAATTATCTCATATTTAAATTTGAGACTGAACAAACACTTCACTTCTTACTTCAGAACACATTTTCCACACTCTCCAGCCAATTAACAGACCTCTTTAATCCGTACTTTACTTTAATCCCGCATTGCAGTACAATCTCCAACGCTACATTCAACTAGCTTTGAAATCAGAAAGTGACAAGAATCATGAACGTTCTGTCTGCACAAAATCAGCCTCAAACCGAGCCTCATATTAATTAACCATAGCTTATATATATATATATATATATATATATATATATATATATATATATATATATATATATATTTAAAAATAAAAGTATCTTATGTCATCATGCACCTTATAAACATCAACTGTAATTCACTGTACCTTATTCTTCACTAAACTACTTTTTTTTTCAGTTCAGTAATATATTTCAAGAAAGCTGTGTTTCTTTTTCATAATTGGGTCTTGTTAAAAGTAGGTACGGTATAATTATATTAATTTGATAGATAAAAACAATACAGATTCTAAGATCCTCTGATAAAACCAGTGAAAAGCATGGAATCTTAACACCAGTTGCAGTAAAAGAGAATTATATTTAAGGTAGTTAAGTGTTGTATGCATAATAATTGTATTTTTCTCATTTAGTCAGATGTACTATTAGTTAATAGGAAATAACTATCATGATGAGAAGGAGGGTGGGGCCAGGCTGTGAGGATGCACACCTGGAACAGAGTTGTCTAATCTAATCTAATGTGGGAGAGAGCGATACAGGAGCGACTGGACACACCAGAGGGGAAGAGAGAGATGAATGTGTGCTTTATGTTTGAGTTCTGTTTGTGTGTTTTTGTGTGTTTTATGCTCTGTTTATGATTAAATATTAAGTTTATATTTGGTCAGCCAAAGGACATAGTTTTGGGTAGAAAGGATAGAAGGGGGTGTATATCAGGCTGGAAGCCTGAATCGGGCCACGGAGGAGTGGGACAAGGAGAATGGAGAGGCCAGGCTGTGAAGAGTCAGCAGAGTTGGGTGTAAAGCGTTAAAGTAACCTAATTACTTTTTCCGATAACACAGTAATGTAACACATTACATTTTAAATGTACGTAATTTGAATACAGTTACTGATGTCGATAAAATTGCTACTTGTGTTACAAATTTATCATTAAGAAAACAATATTAAGTAAAATGCATTTTTAAAATAAATCAAGTTTTGGCCCAAAGATTTTGCCCTGAATAAATCTCCACTTGGAGCAGTTTGTTACCAAGTAACTGAACGTCAGTAAAAGAAGACCGCCTGTAATTTTATATCTTCAGTGAAAGGAGGCGAGATCAATCAGACAGGGTTTATAGGAAAATAAGTGGAAACACTTGTGTCTTATTGGCTGACAGCTCTCAATTCTGCTAAACGATAGCTCACGGTCAGTGTGAAGAAAAATGGATACATGGTGATTTTTTTTTTTTTTTAACCAGTAAAGGGGCTGAAGCTGAAAACAGTGACCTCCTCTGATGCTGAGCAGAAAAATAAGGCGTGTAAATGTCTATAGGAATTCCAGTTTATGTGAACATGATATGAGCAGAGCATAAGGAAAGATAATATACTTTGTATGGCACTGTAGCAGCTAAACCCATACAGTGATAACATGGCTGTGCCTCCCCTTGGCTAGAGACACCAAACTAACCCAGTTAGAAAGGTTTTATATTTCATCAGTCTTATAGTCCTACAAACAGTGATGACACCCTAGGCACGTTTTATGATAAATCCGGCCTTTACTGATCAGGTCATACATCGAGGCATGCTAAAATTACTGAAAGAACTAGGAGTTTCACTTTGTAGTGTATTTTTGTAGGTCTGATAGGCTTTGAAAGTAATGTGAAAGTAAAGTAGTTAGTAACGTGATTACATGCAGTAATCAGTAAAGTAATCAAATTACAATTTAAAAAGTAGTAATCAGTAGTGGACTACTTTTTTTAAGTAACTTACCCAACACTGCTAATCAGTGGGAGAGCTCGATAGAGGCATGGTTGGAAGCACCAGAGAAGGGGGGAGAGAAAGAGAGAGAGAGAGAGAGAGAGACAGAGAGAGCGCAAGAAAGAGAGAGATGCATGCGCACTTTCTGTTTATGTTTCTGCTGTGTTCTGTTTATGATTAAATATTACATTTATGTTCCGCCTCCTGATTGCCTGTCTTTGAAGTATTACAATGATTTAAATTAATGTCATGTAATAACGCAATAATGTCTTTGTCCTTATTGTTATTCCAAATTACTACTTGACATCACTTTTTCACCCTGTTTACTTACACATTTAACAAGCAAATCCTGTTACCAGACAGTGAAATTCAATAGGATATGTCCATACATTACCACTCTGTTACTCTAAATTCTTACATCAAGTAGTTGATGTATTATTTCAATCTTTCCACAAAAATAAATACCCATCAAAGTTTACACCACAACCTTACCTATAGTACTGTAAATAGTGATCAAGTACAATCTCAAAGCTTACACTAAAGCCACACATTTGAGTGTTATCTCAAACTAAATCTGTGTTGAAAATGTCTTTGTCAACTTCTCTGCTTGGATGTGCATAACGTCCATGTCAGAAAATCCCAAGGTTTCATGCTAACTTGTACAGACCGTTTACTTTGACATGATTTGATAGTAACTACTTTCTTGCTCCTGTTTACATTTAAATTCAGTAAATCTGATGGTATAATAGAAGGATATTTCATCAAATAGCAAGGGCAAGTTGAGGAGGGCTTGTTAAATAAAGTATTTGAACAGAACCCTAATCTGAAGGTAAACATTTCCATAAACAGATTTGCAGAAGGGGCGTAGAGGACGGCCGAGTTCTATTACCCCCCACCCCCCAGTAGCTTGGACATTTTTTCCAGTTAACACAGTGGGCTATTTTTATGTCATATTGTTGTGTAAGGAAGTTTCCCTTGGCAGTCAGTCAGTCACAGACACTTAATGTAAAAACCAGGCTGACACCACAATGCAAATGCTCAATGCTTTAATCTTACCGACAGGTCAAACACAGTAAACAGGAATGGCATTGATGAGTAGAAGTTTAAAAATATGCACAATAACATAACACTGGCAACTGAAATCAACTGCTAATTGGGATTTGTGGAGCAGATGTGCAGAACAGCTGTCAGTAACTAGAAGCATGTCAATGGAGGATTTTGCCTTGCACAATGGCATTTGTTTCTTCCATTATGTGTGTCTATAAGGGTATACACTCACCATCCACTTTATTAGGAACACCTGTACTGCTCATTCATGCAATTATCTAATCAGCCAATCGATAGCAGCAGTGCAATGCATAAAATCAGGCAGATACAGATCAAGTGTTTCTGTTAATGTTCACATCCATCCATCCATTTTCCATACCACTTATCCTACATAGATCCTGGAGCCTATCCCAGCTAACTCAGGGCACACCCTGGACAGGGTGCCAATCTATTGCAGGGCACAATCCCACACACCCATGCACACGCTACAGACAATTTGGAAATGCCAATCACTCTAGAACGCATGTCTTTGGACTGGGGGAGGAAACCAGAGTACCTGTAAGAAACACCCCCAACATCACAAGTGTTGATTTAAGACCCACAGTGTTGAATTCACACCCTACAGTGTTTATATAAGTTCATTGGACTCAAATAAACACTCTGGGTGTTAATTCAACACTAGGCATTTTACTGTGAAACCAACCCAGGAGGTGCAAGACAAAAGTGCTAACCACTAAGCCACCATACACCCCAAGGTTCATCTCATACATCAGATTGAGTTCTGATACAGTACCTCAAATAACCACTCTTTCATGCTGAGCAAAAAAGCATCTCAGAACACACATGTTGAACATTGAGAGAGCAAAAGGCCACATGGTCAATCCATGACATGTTGGCAGAATACATAGCATGATTCATACACAAGTAAGTATCCATAAACTAGTATATTCCATAATCAAAATCCAAAACATAAGGAAGAAGAAGAAAAAAGAAGAAAGAAAAGAGGACTTGTAAAATAAGGCTTAGACTTACAGACCCTAAATGGATGATAAGACTTTACAATGAAACAACGCAACAGCAAGATATAAGTAGACAAGCTAACTGAGGGCTAAACAGAGAACAGGTGCATACACTTGGGGAACAATCCAATGACATGACACGGGTGGAGATAGGACCAAAACCAAAACAAAGGCACATGGCAAAGCAAACAAATGCACGTGCCGAATGAATAACAAGAGCAGGCAGAACTCATGTAGCTGGGAATTGTGATTTTCACAATCTAGTCATTTGTTCTATGTGCTTTTGCTGTTGATGGGAGATTTTTTATAGAAAGGTTATGCACTATAAATAAACCGAATGTGTCATTTAATCATTTCATTCTTATAGTTATCGTTGCTAAATAATAGCTTACTAAATTATACAAATGTATAACTACATTAATTTGACTGTTTTGCATTTTGCTTGCACACAAACATTGGTTCACACTACTATTGTAGATCAAAATAGAGCACAATATTAGTCATTAGTGTGAAAAAGATGGCTGTTAAGAGGCTGGAAATGAATGGTTTGCTTTATTGGTTGATGTGTTTTCATCTTATTGTGTAAGTGGAATTGTATCAGGCTGAAATTGACACATGCCAATTTTGCAGGAGAACCCATTCAGTAAGATGATTCCAAAGAAACAAATGCTATGGACAAATTGCAAGGTAAATGATTTTTTCCCGCCATAATATATTTGGACTATCAAGTAATCTGAAATACCGTTTGATGTCTGGGTTATATTGTTCAGATCTACATTGGTTTATGCAACACTTATTTTGAATAAACAATCAAATGGTAGTTGGTTCCAAACTTGGTAATTGGTCAATTTATTATCTCATTCTCATACTCAATATACTGCCTATGATTCAACTAGATACAAAATAAAACACAGCACTGGTAATTGAAATGAGCAGAATCGAGAGCTGTGTCTGGCTGTTATACTGGTGTTTTGCCTTCAGACATTGTTGCAACATAATGAATGGAAAAACACTTGACTCATGTCGAGATGCGTTAGTTTATGAAGTGCTTCTGGCTACATAGCATGTCCTGTTTATATATTACACCTGCCATTATTCATAATTTATTATTCAGCTTGCCTGGTGTTTTTATTCATTACTAAGTGACTGTGTGCATGCCAGTGTGATTGACAGAAATCAAATAGAGTCATACATATACGGAGCCTGATGTGTCTACTGAGAGATACACTAATGTGCTAAACTGTCCGTCTGTCAGCCTTATTCAAACCATCCCACTCAAGCCTCTCTCTATCAGTTATCTAGGACACATAAAACAGCCATTTCTTGACAAACACAGGAATCAGAACGAGTCAATCTGGTGGCTCATAAATGCAGATCAAATTGTTGTTGTTGTTCTGCTGCTTTAAGCTTCAGTTCAATGCAAACATCCAAAGGGCTTTATTATACAAGACAATCCTTTATACCAGATTTGTTTGCAGGAGTTAATTAAACAGCACATATTTTGTAAGCCATAATTTCCCAGGACAGAAACCAAAATTCCAAGCACATGAAGGTTAATATTAGATGAGGATTTTTCCAAGACAGTTCTAGAATTGCATAGTGTAATGAGACTGTTCAAATATTGATGGTTTTAACTGGACCACACAGCAGAGAACATGAGCACTCAACAAAGGCACTAAAGGAATGTACCAAAAATAGGTTCCAAATTTAATGAAGACCTTACAATGGCATCTGACATTATTTGGTCTCTTGTTACATTTTGTAGGACTAATGGTGCGTTCGTCATGTCAGAAAGATCACATTTACAAGTTGAATGCCACCATAAAGCCATATTTATGAGAGCTCAGAGTTTCCAAGTTGGGGGCATGTCAGTAAGAAAACATGGTGGAATCAATGGATGCAATGTCTGTAATTGATGGTAAATTTGTTGCAATGTAATGTTTAATGATTTCAGTCATTATGTGTTTGGTATATGCAGCAAGCTATTGAAATACAAGCAAATTGTTCAACATGTCTTTGTCAGGCTTTTTTACTTACAATAAAACAAGCTAATGTCCTGCACAAAATACGATAGCATTGTACAATTACGATATAATATGTAACAATAAAGTTTACAGTGGCTTCATGAATTGATTAAAGACATAAAAAAGCAAAACACACCTGAGGTGCATCCATTGTTTTTAATTTTCTAGAAGCAGAGTTAAAAACACGCTGTATTTTTTGTAGTTAATTAAGAAAAGGTACATCGCCATCTTGATCCTACCAAAGTGACCTGACATCATAGTTACGACTTCCCAACTCAAATACAAACTTCCCAGGAGGACTTGAACCAATGTCCAAATGACTTGTAGCAAACTTTAAACAAGCTTCGACATGCCTTTTCTTTAGTAATGGAGTCTAGCAGGGTGAGTGTGAGCAGTGGAGTGCATTGCCTATTGTTTTCTCTGTGACAATGGCACCTGCTGCCTCCAAGTGTTTCTGGAGCTCTTTCCGAGTGGTCCTTGGCTCTTGGGATACTTCACTGACTATTCTTCTGACTCCCTGCTCAGAAATCTTACAAGCTCCTGTGTGTGGCCGGTTGATGACGGAGTGATGTTGCTTCCACTTGCGGATAATGGCACCAATGGTGCTTAGTGGAGGATTCAGAAGTTTTGAAATAGGTTTGCATCAGATTCCATGAATATGTTTTGGAACAATAAGATTGCAAAGTCTTGGGAGAGCTCTTTGCATTTACCCATCATGAGATGTTTCTTGTGTGACACCTCAGTAATGAAAAGCCTTTTTATAGACCATCAATTTACTAACCCAGCTGATATTAATTTAAACAAATGGGATGGATAATTACTTAAAGATTTCAGCTGGTTCCTTGCCTTAGAGAACTGCTTTTTCTTAGCATGTTCAATACTTTTTTCCTGTGTCATTCCGCTTTATTACACATACCACTATTTATGGACTTCAATGTTGGGAATTCTTTAATATTTCCAGATTTCTTGAGTTAATACTGATGTCTGGGGAAAATTTCATGGGACCTCATAACCTCATTGGAAATATATTTACTGAAAAAAAAAGTTGACGTGTTCAATACTTATTTCCCCCACTGTATACAGTAGTACAAGTACCAGAGAAGGACCTTTAGAGCCTTGTTCTCTTCAAGTACTTTAGTAATTCTCATTATAGTATTGCCTGAAAATGAAAAGGTTAAATTCTAGAAGTGCAAAAGTAAATGAGATGGTGTTGATTAAGTAAATACAGCAAAGCAAGCTCATCTAATAGTTAGGACTTTGCAAGTCCTTACATGGAATCAACCAATCCCATTTTCATTTTGAACTTGTAGAACAATTTCATATCACTCCAAGTGAAAATACGTCACTGCTTGCAAGCAAAAATTGGATTTACTATTATTTGATCTTTCAAATTGATGAATCACTTCAGATGAAATCACTCATCTTGCAGCTAATTGGCCCATTTGCATGTAAAGCATCAGTCATGAGATGCAGAAAGTAGGTCAACAAACTAGCTAGCCAAGTTATGGTACATCCATTAAAATAATTAAACTACATCAAAGTGTTTCACTGGCAGATCAAGGACAGCCATCTTCTTGTGAATTTGCAGGTCATGACAGAATAAGTTGGGAAAATTAGGATTGGCTGATCAAGACTGCTGTTAGCATTGATTCATCAACACATTAATGCTGTTTTACATTACTATTTGCTTAAGCATTACATGTCCTCAACTGGCCTGTTAACACAAGTTTAACTAGCTTGTGAGAATGAAAATCGGCAACCTGGATGTATGCTGGCTAATGGGCATTATGAATTGCTTTTGTTAGTGGCTCTAAGTGTGCAAATGCTGAAAGAAAGCCAATGCCATCTTTTAATGTTTACATAGATGAGATGTCCACATGGATCTATTCAATTAAAACTGGTTTAGTAGAATAAAATACACTGAAAGCAATTGATCAGCAGTAGTAATCATTGCTTAATCTATTAGTTCCATCAACAATTAGCTTAGATCTTGATTCCACATGAAACTGAGTTGATTTAGTATAATAGAGCATTCAAACTTCTACTGTGTCACCTCTGGTAATATAAATGAATCACACTCCTTCTAGGGTAGTGGTGTGTTAAAGGCCCTGGCCATACTTTTAAGATATCCACATAAGGGACTCAGCCTCCTCAACTTCTCAGATCTATACTGTAATTTGACTGGGTTCTGCCTCCTTTCTAAGCTCTCTGCATAAAAAGTAGATAAAAACACTCTTTTGACCACTAAATTCTGCAGTTGCATGCAAAAATTTCCATGGTCATTTTTCAAATAGAGGCATGACGACAATAGCATGTACTCTTTAGGAATTATAACAGCAAGACCTCTTGTCCTCAGACTTTCCTCTAAGGGAACAGTTGATTTCTTCCCTTGAGGACTGGTACACACACCTCAGCAGTGCCCCTTGGGAGCATGCATTTTGTACATACATAATTTAAATACTTTGTATGACTGATAGCCCTTTTTCTATTATCATGGTGCTGATTCAAGCAAGTTATTTACAGGACCACCATTAAAGTAAGACGTCAGGAATGTGAGAAGAAAAGTTATTTGAAGAAAACAGCTCAATTAATACCACACTGATGAACAAACAGGTTTTTTTTTTCATCTATTCATCTTAAGTAAGCACTTTAACTTGATCAGGGTCATGGTGGGTCTGGAGCTATCCATACAAGGTGTGTGTACAATACACCATCTTGGGGATGCCAGTCCATTGCAGTGCAACACCTATGGGATATTTAACTACAAGTATGTTTAAGAGAGGAAACCAGAGAACCCAACGGAAACTCACATGGACATGAGGAGAAAATGTGAAACTACATACAGACAGAGATCTGAGCTCAGCATTAAACTGTGGACCCTGAAACTGTGAGCTGGCAACTTAGCTGCTGTGGCACCTGATCCAATAGTCTGAGAAAAGAAATGGAACAAACTATTTCACTCAGTTACAATGAGATGGGATTTACATTGTTCATCTGAAATGATTGCATTTTTAATCTGGCATGTAGCTGTAGTTCATGTAGTTCTTGCATGCAATTGTCCCAGTGCTGTTTAAGATGCTAAACGATTTGACTTTTAATGAAAAATATGCTTTGAAATCCAAAACTTCTGTTGATTAATAAACGCTCACTGGTGGACTCTTAAACCAGTGGAAAAGAGGTTAAATGGTATAATTATATGCTTAATATACTTAAAATATACTTAAAATAATTAGTCCATCTTTGAGAAAAGCATTCACAATTCTCTGTATGAAAAATAATGGTTCAGATTTTCCAAGTGTGGGGGAAAAAAAGTGAAGCCCTTGAAAGTGCCTTTGAAATTGCTTGAGACAAACATTTCTGTGGATTTCAGTCAAATGCAAATATAAACAGGAATCTGTGGAGTGCGTGGGTCTATGATGAGAATGTGACCCCGCCTGAAGGGTTTCAGAACCACCCCCGACTCCACTTGTTGCGCGACTCTACTAGCGGCCTGAATATCCACCATTGTGTGTCAACATTTGCCGAGTTGTGGCATATTTCAGTGCGCAGAACACACATACATGCAGTATGTGCCAAATGAAGACAAGCAATTATGGGTTGAAATGTTCATTGTCCGGTAATGTCTTTGTGTTATGGGTGTCACATGCCTGAAAAATGCCTTAGTAACAAGGTTAAATATCGGCCAAATAAATTGAAAAGCAAAAAAAAAAGGCAAACAACTTTAGTTTAGCTTTCATTTCCTAGGAATCAATTAATGGATTGATTTGGTTCTTCATGGTTTATGTCAAGGCATTTAACGCTCCTGCAGAACACATTATGGCATATGGCTCAGTCCAACCTAGGACCATGAGGACATATTAACATGGTGGTCTATCACTATATCTAGCATGATACTGATATACACCAACTGCCTAATGCGTGCATATATTTTATTTTATTAAACAACTAAAACATACAGCATATGTTCTTAACACTGGCTGTAATGTGAACCTCATTCTCACAAAAAAAAAATGCACTAATTTAAAGTGTCACAATGTAAATCATGTCACAATCATGCCTTGGGTGTTTTTGTAGAATTTGTCTGCATATGATTATTGAGTAACTTTGGTTATTAAGAAGCATAGCACAGTGCTTTGAATTCTCTATTCTGATTGGTTAAAAGGTGTTGATTTTTTTAATAGCTCTAGCTGCAGTTTTAAACACAGGTTTATATTAATATACATATGTACTTTGTTGTTTCTGTAATAACGACTTACACAGGTTATCAAAAATGCAAAGTACTTCTAATCCTGAAATACTCAGGGAGAATTAGTGTTGGGTGGGGAAGCTACTTAGCAACAGTAACTGCTTTTAGCTACAATCTCCACAAGTCAATGGTGCTAAGCTATAGCCAAGCTATATTTTTGATAATGTAATTAGCTACACTAAGAAAAAGTAGCTTACTACATTGAAGCTACTTTGTCACACTGAGCAAAAGTATGGCTTTTTTTATTTGTGCAGGTAATTTAGTGCATAATAAATGAATCCATCCATTTACTGTACTGCTTCTCCTTACTGGGTTGCAGGCAAACACGCTAACCACTAAGCCACCATGCCCCCCCTAAATAAATAAGTAAATAATATTAATTATTATGGTTTGCCATAACAGAAAGTTAGCTTTTCTATTTGTAAAGCACCCTTAGTAAGAAGCAGTTAACATTACTTAAGTGCAAAACAGCAATCATCAGAAAATTGAAAAAAGCTACAGATACAGAGAGGACTCATATATGGCTGCATTTAAACTGCAGGTCTTGATGCCCAATTCTGATTTGTTGACTATATAAGATTTTTTGATGACCCTTCGTGAAACAGCATAAGGTAGACGTCCCCGGAAACTTAGGCCGAAAAGCAAGTAAAAACGGCACAATTTGCAATGGACACAGATGACAATATAAATATTTACAGTTATTCATTTAACAGACGATTTTATCCACAGCAACTTACAAATGAGGAAATACAAGCAAAGTAATATATCAAGTGGAGAACAATACAGGTAGTGCTACCAAGCAAGATTTATAATTGAGTTAAATTTGTATTAAATAATTTATAATTAATACAAGCTTTTACTTTCCGCACCATATTTAAAAGTAAGCAAAACACCAGCCTCTTACTGCAGAGAAAAAAAGAAGAGAGAGATGTTGAGAGATGTGTTTTCTCTCCCTTGTTGAGAGATGTGTTTTCGTGGTTGGTGTCCACCTGAGTTGACGTTATTCACCGCCATTGCTTTTTTACTGACGTAGATTCACATTGACAGGGGAATATCTGATCTGTCCACTTACATGGCAGACGCAAATGTACGTATCTGATTGATATCAGATTCATTCCCACATATGAATGAGGCCTGAAACGGATCCGAGAAGATCAGAATCTATGTCCTTTTTTCCTGCTTACACGTTCATGAACATCCGATCTGTGCCACATGGGAGGAAAAATGGGAATTTGGACACTTGAACCATGTAGTGTAAATGCGGCCTATTACTCTTGGTTCAGTTAATTTATGGAAATATTTAGCTATTTAACATTAATGGACATTCAGTAATTTATATAATATCAAATTAAATAGCTACAGAATGTTTGGGTGTTTCCAGTTTTTTTTGTTTTTTGTTTTTTTTTATAACTTTGCCATATTAGTTATGTAGTACAATTATTACTAAATCATCAACAAAGGAAAATAACTCATATTGATAGCTGTTCATATACAGTATTCTAAAAGCAGGTTGCAATCAGGCTAGTGTGTTTTTAGCCAGCTGGCTGACATAGCTTAATGCACAGGTAAACCTTCACCATCTTGAATGACTGCACACAACATGTGCACTACTTAATGAGCATGGGTGCAGGCTGTTGATGTTAATTTCATAGAGTAATAGTATCCTGTTGCAGCTGTGACAAATCAAAATAAAGCTAATCAAACAGACAGTGAGAATGGCGGTGCCTGCTGGGTTCAGTCAACACTGACTCTCATGTCATTCAGAGGAGATGCTGCATGTGTTAGTTACTTAGAACAAAGGGCATTTACTATTATTATTATTAGTAGTAGTAGTAGTAGTAGTAGTAGTAGTAGTAGTAGTAGTAGTACTGCTACTATTTTACCTGTGTAATTCAGCCAAAACCAGTGCTATGTGACGCTTGAAAGAAGGAGTCACTTGTGAGAAAAATGGAGTTAAAATACAACAATGTCAAAATGGAAATCTACCGTTATTGCCAATGTGTTAGCAAGCTAAGCAAGGTCTTTCTGACATGTTGTGTTGCTTTTCAAACCCCCATTTCTACACTTCCTTCCTGCTGCTCCAAAATTACGCAAGAGACTAGAGGAATGTCATCTTTATTTCACTCTAACAAAACATGAGAAACTCCACACAGATGTAGGGATGGGCGATATCTTAATCATTTGCGATATACCGGTCGAAATTCTCCCCACAATAAGAATTAGTCTTCCCGCGATAATAACGATAAAGATGTGGCTCTCAAGACTGCATGCAGCTGTCACTTTTAGCCAAAAACAGTGGTGAATGGTAATATATTTATATTGTCACTGATATCATTATTGCAATAAATACCAGAAAATATTGCAGTATAATTTTAAGTCCATATCGCCCATCCCTACACAGATGGTACAGTAACTTGGGCTTGGGTTTGAACCAAGAACACTGCATCACATAGAAAAAACCATGGTAGTACTATACTGTAACATACTACCATAAAGAGGTACAACAGTGGCTATGTGATATTTGGCACATCATGCAACCCTGGCAGTGCTGACAAGCTATCTAGCACTAGGTAAGACATTTTATTATCTTATTTGTAATTTTATTTATATTAAGCTAGCTTACATTAGTAAGCATTGCCAGGGCTTCGTAACAACAAAGAGCACAAACACTTCCTACATGTACCAAATGCAGAAAGTACATTAACACACACACAAAGATTTTGTTCACCATGTGTTATCCAGCCAGCAAAAAGAGAGGGCTGCACAAGGATTAAGCACTATGTGCTATGCCATATTTACACTTGAAGTATGTTTTGAAGTAAATGTTGCAATTACCATGCAAAGACTGCATATTCATTTGAAAACCATATTCCTACATTCATAAGTTGCTGGACTGTGTTTGTGTGTTCATGAGAAGTTAATCAAACAGTGAACATCAACACATGCACTCACACATGGAGTGAGAGATACAGTGACCCGTGCACAAGCAGCAAAACAAATGCTGACATTTGGGGATTGAAAGAGGGCTCATAGGCTGACCAAAGGGAATCATCACTGTGAAAATTAGTAATAGTTTAACTTGTTCTATATGATTAAATTAAAGGTAAATCATTCATTTTCACCATTCATTTGTTGATAGAAAAAGGATGGACAAAATGATCAATCGAAGGACATTTTGACAGCCATTATATGATTACAAGCGGAACAGATTAGGAATGTGTCCATTTTGCTAGAGCACATGTCAGTCTTTTTAATGTTATGGCTGATCGGTGTGTCTATCCAACAACTTGATCCAAATGATGACTTGATCCACCGTGTAAGGAAGTCATACTTAGCTGGCAAGGCTTTAGGTATCTTTAGATTGACTGACGGTGTTAACACTGCATATGTTAAACTGGCTTCTTAAACAACATGCTGTTTGCAGAAAGATAGCCTAGGCAGGATTTCCATGTCATTTGGGTGAAATATATTTATGGTTTCTTAAAAGTTGATGTGTCATATGTTATAGACAGAAAAAAAAAACAACTAGGCCACTACACATATACAACCTAGAACAGTATTCAAAATATCTTGTGTGAATTGGACTTAAAATGCATCTTTCATAAGAACTGGGGAGTTGACTTGGTGTAATGTAGAAAATATGCAAGAAAAAAAAAACCCCCTGCAGATCACAATTTCATACTCTGAGCTTAGTTATGCATAGGACACAGACATGCACACAGTTAGGCTGTCTCTTCTTCCAACACAGACACACATTAGCAATGTCAGAGAGAGCATGTGACCTGGGCACAGACTGGTAGACAAAGGCTGATGCTGGTAGAGTGAAAGAGAGCTGGTGGGCTGAACAGAATGTATGTCATGAATGCCAGAAAGAGAGAAAGAAAGAAGCCACGAGGTGAAAAAAGGAAGCAGAAAAAAAGGGTGTGGCCAACCAACGGTTTGATTTAGCAACATCTGTACTGTTGGACGCTGAGACCTGAAACTGACGCACAGTCTTTTCAGCATGGCAGCTAAGGTAAGCCGAAAGTTTGTTTGTTTTGAACAGTGAGAGCAAAAAACAAGGATTAGATTTGGAGGAGAGTGAATGAGATAAGGATTCTATGCTAAATGAGCATCATGGCTACATAGCCTGAAACACACGTGCTCCATCGTTCTGAGGTCAGATAACATTGCTACCTGTTTCAACCATTGTGGTGCTCACAATGCTAACAAATGCCAATTCTGACCCGGTGAACATACAGAAATATTTTCATGTATCTCATATTGTGACCAAAATACACAGGTCAGTATACATCAATATGTGATCTTTTCATCATTCAGTGGAAAGCAGAATGTTTTGTCAGCAAGATGTTATGTCCGCCATCTTATGTTCCAGTGTGATATGCTTAGTCTCCTCTGCACAAGACCATATGATCATTAATAAAATTTTATTTAAAAGTTTATTAAGAGTGTTAAAGAGTAGATTCTTTTTATTTTAGAATCTTATTTTAATTGCTGAACCAAAATGTTTCATTCCTTTTAATTTCTACTTATTACTTTTGTTTCAGTGATACAATAATAATAATAATAATAATAATAATAATAATAATAATAATAATAACAACTTTAATACATTTTTATCGTGACTAAAATACAAAAGATTTAAATAGTTTAAAAGAAGCATGAATGATGGTGTCAGCAAGCAAGTCTGGAAATTTTTGATGCAAAATTGTGATTTTTAGTTAATAGAAAAAATATATATTTTACAGCATACTATAGCATATACTTATTGACACCTGCTCATTATCTAACACACATTATTATATGTGAAATTCAAGTGACATCAAGTAAGATTGAACATGGTATTTTTTTAGATACATTTAACAGCTGCAAATTTTTCATACTTATTCTTGCTAATTTTGTGGCAATATTTTTTTAACCTTAGATAATGTATTTACCCTTAAACTCTCATCGACTTATTCAGTAACTATGTACAGTACGTTATTTATTAACTACAGTATTTTATTCAGTATTATTCAGTAACTACAGTGAAAAACAAGTTATGTGGAAATGTTATGTAGTTATACGAGTGTGGAATGAATGTCTGGATCCATTAACTGATCTGTTTTTTGCAGTCATGGGTCCTTTAAGATAGTGATCACCACGTTTGCCTCACACCTCCAGGGTTGGGGTTCGTATCCTGCCTCTGCCTTGTGTGAGCAGAGTTTGCATGTTCTTATGCTTCAAGGGGTTTCCTCCAGGTACTCCAGTATCCTCCCCAATCCAAAGACATGCATTGTAGGCTTATTGGCATTTCCAAATTGCCTGTAGTGTGTGTGATTGTGCCCTGTGATTAGTTGGTAACCCATCCAGGGTGTCCCCTATGATATGTTCCAAGCTCCCCCGCAACCCTGTGTAGGATAAACGCTACAGAAAATGGATGGATGTACAGATAAATATATTATCCACAGAGCCAATCTATGCAAATTCCTTTTACAAACATAATAATTGAGCAAATTCAATTATTCAAGCATTAGGTACATTATTTAAATATGTCCAGTATTATTTTGTACATTTATACCCATAAATCCTGAAATTTATAGTCGCATAGCATAATTTATCTGGTGTTTGTTGCAATTTTCCTTTCGGCTTGCTAATTGCACTTAATCATGCTTGTACCATCTTCTATACTGTTGACTGCTCACTGACTACAGAAGGTGCTGTGATATTTTAAAATGCAGAGACAGAAATGAGATGCACTCTGATGGATGACATGTTTTGACAGTGAGAATCTTTCTCAAGGATTTACTATTGGACAAGTATTTAATTTGTAGGAATGTATTAGTTTATAAAACACTTGTGCTAAAAGGTTCTGTTTGGTTATGCTTCCAGTCTTTGGAAATAATCATGCCATCACCCAGTTACTATGTAGATGTTAAATATATAGTGTACTTTATAAAAGCAAGGCCTTAGGAAACAGGAATTGCAACTGATGCAGTAATTCAATTAATGGTCTCGTCAACTTCCTATCAAGATCAATGACATCATGAGCGTGGCTCTTTCAGAAGAAAAAAAAAGGAAGGAGATTAATTCAATTCCGTTTTATTTGTTAGCATTATTTAACAATGGATGTTGTCACAACGCAGCTTTAAAGAAATGCAGTCAGACAAAACAGTGAAGAGGAAAAACTCCCTGAAATGACATGAGGAAGCAATCCAAAAGCAAGCCCACCTTATTCTGGGTGACACTGGATAGTGTGAGAATAATCATTGTATCATTCCAGTATACTAGTCTAGAAGAGCAAAGTATTAAGGTACAGGACTAAATCCTTGCCCAAACAGTGAGGCATGACATGGATTGGGTTCATCGGTCACTCCAAATCAATACAAAGTTCTTTTGACTGATCACCTTTATCCCACAATGTAACATTTCAGTCCTGATGGGAGTGGTCTATCACAGGATGACTCCACCCCCATACACAGGTCACAAGGGCATATTGTGAATGGCTTGTTGAGCAACAGCGATGCTAAAGTAGATGGATAATTAGGCCATTAAACTAAACTTGAGAAAAATAGACAATCTCTTTTCTTCTTACCACGTGTCTATATACTGCCCCTCCTGTTTATGCTGGTATTGCACCATGCACACACGTTACATTACTTCCAATGTGCAAAATACACAGGATAAAACAGTACATGGCAACATGCAATGCTTTAGGGTACTTCCTCACCTAAAGCCTTCAGTCATGTTGACACTGTGTGCCTGACTCCAAAACTACATTTAATTCCACTTCAGCATTGTCTAGTGCAAGTTGACTGTTCATTGTGGACACAAGAGGTTCCCAATTTTACATCTCAGTTCCTCATATGGTTCTTTCCTAATATTCGAGAAAATTTTATTCATACACAAAGTTGTCTTCGACTTCTCATTAGGGGTCTCAAAACAGATTTAAGTCAACTGCTAAATAAGTTACCATTTGGCTCGGCCCTTAGGATGACAGGGTTTGTGAAACAATTCAGACCCTGGAACATTGGAATGGTTCATTTACAGGTGTGTATAAAGCATGAACTGATTAGCATATCCAAAAAATTGTCTGTAGTGTGTGCCCTGCAACAGGTTGGCACCCCATCCAGGATCCCCTGCAACCCTGTGTAGGATAAGTTGTATGGAAAATGGAGGGAGGGATAGATGTATTTCTACATATAATGCTAGCAGGATATATTCATAAGCTAACCTATGGCATTCCATCGGTGCAAGACTCAGTTCTTATGCAAACCCAATTGTGACTGATTAATGGGGTCACATGGCAGGGTGACATTATCCAACCATCTATTTCCTAGTTATTTATTAATTTTTAGAGGTGTAACATCAGGAATCATGAAGTCAGAGTACAACTTGTATTTTCCTCCAACACACTTTAGTAGCATCTACAAAACTATCAACCATAGACAGTTACCAGAATGCACTGCTACAATATACTACAATATTTTATGTTGGATGAAATCCAGAGTAATCTGATAAAGATGTAGAATTTAGTTCAGTAATAGTATTTAGCACAAACATACAGATTATCTTACATGTCTTGGTTTTCTACATTTGTGCACATGTGCAAACATGATTAAAACAGAAACCTGGCTTAACAAACAGAGCTACCAGTGCTCAGAAATCACTGAAATGGCAAAAAACTTTGCAGCTGGTGCATGAACTGGTATAAATACACTAAATTAAATTAGGGTTAAGAGGAAACAGGTGAGTTCAACAGGCAGGCGACTGAGAGTGAGCTAATGTCTGGACTGGATTGGATTGTGGATTTGTGGTGGCTGCTGGATTAGTGGTGGATTCAGATGTAACAAATAACTGGATAGATAAGCAGTAACGCTACATACTTTTCAAACAGCTTGAAGAGGAGCAGAATGACATATAATTTGCAATTCTAAAAAAGTTCTAAATAAATATTTGCCAATAAAATGGTTCCTTGTTAGAGTAAAATTTAAAAAAAAAAAAAAGGGGGGAATGTATTTTAAATTCTAGGTCACCTCCTTCTTCAGTGGGTTTGTTGCTGGTAGAGCTGCACACATCATATATTTAGAAAAAAAAAAATCCTGAATGACTAATGTACACTATTTAAGGAATACATGGTAAATGGTAAATGGTCTGCACTTATATAGAGGTTTTATCCAAAGCGCTTTACACTGCATCTTATACACCCATTTACACACACACACTCACACACCAATGGTAGCAGAGCTGCCATGCAAGGCGCTAACTTGCCATCGGGAGCAAATTGGGGTTCAGTGTCTTGCCAAAGGACACTTCGGCATGTGGAGTCACGTGGGCCGGAGACAATAAAACAAGATGGGGTGTGATGTTATAGGAAAATAGTCAGCAAATGGGTAGTGTGATATTAAGCAGAGATGGATTATGTTGGTTTAACCTTTTTAATAAATGAGGCCTTCACAGGTGAAACCTAGGACTCAGACCAAGAGTGGATATTCAGAGCTATTAATGCTTTAAACAATCCATTTAACAGGACACACCTTGGCAACAAGAAACACCTATCAGTTACTTATTCCAATATTTTTGATCACCTGAAATAAAATGTGTGGGTTTAAACAAAAGATGCCACATTCCTCGTTGTTTAACACATCCAGATGTAAATATGAGGGAATGAATGCTGAAATTCTGATCTGTCTTCTCATATTCATCTTTTGATCTCAAACCTAAATGTCTTCAATGTATAGTGAAAACAATAGAATTGGCCTTGCTGTTCTAATACTTTCGGAGGGGACTGTATGAGACAAGTTAGCATCTTGTTATTTACATTAACAGCTATAAAAATTAATTCCCTCACTGGCCTGAAGTTACTGTCTTCAAATAAGACTTTCCTATAGTGGAAAACTTTTAGAAAGAACTGACTCTGGAGACACTTAAATGTTAAATGTCTTGTTACAGAAAGATTTATCATATCATGTTTTCCTTGATTAAAAAAAACCACACAGTTTCTAGCTATTTATTATTAGCCTTAGATTATGTGGAGCATTCTTCATACACATCCCGGTGAATGAGTTGTTACTATAGTAATAAGCACATGAATATAATCTTGTGGTTTGAATTACAGCAGGCACATCTTGCGACCAGTCATTTTTTTACAATTCAACAGCTTTGCGGTATAATAATAATAATAAAAAAGGACCAGATATCTTCTGAAACTTCAAAAAGCTCACTAAAACTGAGGTTTATGGAGGTTTGAATGCAGCACTTAGTTATATTAGAGTAGATGTTTGTGTGATTATGAGTGTGCTCTGTTTTACAGAGAGTCTGGGCAGGAAGTGCACTATCATTGATCATTTTCTTCTTCAGAGGTGAGTCATCAAAATACCCCACCTCAGAACATTTAATCTGTATCAATAGTTGTCTCTCACTTGCTAATTCCTGAAAATGTCTCCCACACATTTTTCCACCCCTTCTTTTTCTTTCTTTTACATAGAGCTCAAATGGTATGATCACTCTAAGAAAGGTTGATAGGGAAATTTCTGAGACTGTGTGGACCACAGGCTTGTCCACCACAATCTTTCTTTGTGTGATGATTTTATCTCTGTGAAAAGCTCTTTTTATAACACAGGAACAGAATCTCTACAACACATCAGTATTACGTCAGCAGTCACATACATTTGCATCCTATATATATATATATATATATATATATATATATATATATATATATATATATATATATATATATATATAGGATGCAAATGTATGTGACAAATGTATGTATATATATATATATATATTCTAAAGCTTGCACAGGATGGAAGATCATTAAAGAGGTC
This sequence comes from Ictalurus furcatus, assembly GCF_023375685.1. NCBI lineage: Eukaryota > Metazoa > Chordata > Actinopteri > Siluriformes > Ictaluridae > Ictalurus > Ictalurus furcatus. The sequence goes on from NC_071271.1 coordinate 20,743,151, forward strand.
TTATTGTTCCTTTTCTTGTAATGCATTATATTGGCATAATTGTTTAATTTCATTTCACAAATTCTTTTCTTGGTGATGCTGCTATTGGGAGATCTTAAAGAAATTATCATGAAGAATTTAATGTGGTCTTCTTTGGTTGCTATTGGGATTCCACCTGTCTTGGGAGATTTTAGGCACTTAGAATGCACAATTATATGCTTAAGTATTGAGGCTTCTCACACGTTTATTCCTTCATTCCAAAGCATATGCCAGTGGAAATGATACTCTCTCAATGGATGTCCAACCTTCTTCAGCACCTTCTGTCACCACAAAACTTACATCAGCCGAGAAAGGTAATCTTTTTCATTTCTCATTGCCCTACTGCTTTACCTAGCAACATTTGAGTGTAGCTTGCATTTCTTTCATGTTGTTACTGAAGAATTTTCTGCATCAATATATGGTGGCATTCAGAGTTAAGTTTAAGTTCAAATTCTAATTGTTTATTAATTAATAGAATTAATAAACACATGAGAAGAAGGCAAATATTAAACATCTACACTGTCAGAAAAAAGTACTAAACTGGACCTTTCCTTGCACTGGTACCACATTTATTTATAAATTAAGGTACAGTGCATCCAGAAAGTATTCACACCCCAGGTTTTTGCAACAACAGCTGTAGTGCAACAATACACTTAAGCATTTTAGGATGGGATATTTTTCTGTCTATTTTGAAGTGACTACAGAAATAAAATTAAATAATGTATTTAGCTGTCCACATTATAAAAAAAAATCTAAATTAGATTAGAGCTAAACTGCAGTAGATAAACTAGTATTTAATTTTCCATAGCCCACACTAAATATGTTAAGCAGTGTAGACCTGTGTGCTTGCACAATAAATATCTCTGACTTTGGAAGCTCTGATAGTGAAAACGGCAAATCAGATCAGTTCTGCTGTCATGAACACCAAGAAACTGCCTGTGAAGCTTCAATATAAAGTTCTTAGGAGGAAAAAAGATGGACATGGTTATTAAAGCATCTGCAAAGCCTTGAACCTTCCTATGAGCACTGTGAATTATGTAATAACAAAGTGGAAAAAACATATTGCACAACCCAGACATTACCAAGATCAGACCAAACTGAGTGCTTGAGCAAGACGGACAGTTGTCAGAGAAGTGTTCAAGAGTCCAGTTACAACACTGAAGGGGTTACAGAGTTCACTGCCTGAAACAGAAGAACCTGTGCAGACCTTGACAATATCATTGGCTCTTCACAGATTCAGCCTCTATGAGAGAGTGGCCAGAAGTCTAAGAAAGGCCTTGTTAGAAAATTTGAGTGCTTCTCAAATAAGGTAACACAATTTCTGTGATCAAGCACAGTGGTGGTAGCATCCTGCTTTAGGGTTGCTTAAAGCTGGAAGGATTGGAAAGCTTGTTGCCATCAAAGGCAACATGCATGATTCCAAATTGTTGGTCGAGGAGAACTTCCAGTCAACCAGAAAGCTGCATATAGGGGGAAAATATATGGACAATGAGCCAAAGCAAAAAAAGAAAGGCAAAAAACTACTAAACGGAATATCTTGGGGGAAAAGTAGATGGATCCAATTGAAAATCTGTGGCATGACCTGGATACTGCTGTCCATTCTCCATATGATTTGGCAGAGTTGGAGAAATTTTGCATTGAGGAATGGAATAAACTGCCAAAATCAAAATGTTCAAAGGTAATATAGACACATCTGAGACAGCCCAAGAAATAAAATTCACACTGAGGGAGTATACCTATCAATTAAGCAGATTATATTAATTAATTTTGAGTATATCTAAATACTTTACTTAATTTTAATTTCTGCAGAGAGTGACTAAAAAATCCCATTCTAAATTTGATGTTGCAATGTAGCAAAAAGGAAGGGAGGTGATAGTGAATACTTTCTGGATAATACAATATTATTAATGTGTATCAATTTATTAATGGATTATTGATTGGCACAATTTTGGTGCTGACTACTCACTACTTAACTCTGAATATGCCACATATTGATATGGTCTGTGTCTCCATAAATTGAAGTATGCATGCAGTAATTAAGATGGTTCTCTTGAACATTCCCAGATGGAGTAAAAACAACCGAACTTGGTACAACTGCATCGCCCTTTGATGTTCAGCACACCAATGAGAAAACTACAGGTGTTACAATCAATGTTACAGTCAATTCTGTGACCTCGGACACCTACAAAAACAATACCACTGCCAGAGTGGAAACAAAGCTAGGTAATGCCATCAGTCCTGTTTTAATGTTACATTTAAAAATTCTTCATTGATTAGAATAAACTATTTCAAGTGCAGATCCAGTGGGAGTTAGCTAGAGGTTCTTGGGGAAATTGTTAAATAGAGTAGGTCTACTTTCACATCAGTTATCGTAATCCAAATGACAGAATTATGGGGTAAATGTCATTCCTTTTATACCGTGGAAATATGCCAATAATTGCACATTCCTAGTCTTTGTTAATAGCAAAATGCTTTTTTCGGCAATTTGAAAGACTTTTTATGAAACCAGATGCTCTTGTGAAAAGCAAGAAAATAAAAAGCATAATAATAATATTAATAATAATAATAATAATAAGGGCCATTAGCACCTAGAGAACATGTCTAATTGCAAAGTGAACTACATAAACCTTAAGGTATGCTTATTACTTGTGCATAGAATAAAGTTACTTTGGCAACTGCATACTACAGCACCTGGATAACATCAATTCAAACTGTGGACAATGTGAACTGAAAAAAGAAAACAAAGCAAACACGTTGTATTTGCTTTGTTTTAGCATGAGGATGTGTTGTTCAAAGAGTACCAGGGTAAGGTTATCTTCTGTGTGCTGTAAATGTAAATGAGCAAAACCTTTGCACAGATATTTGTACTGTACAAGTTCAGATGACCAAGACAAAACAAAAATGTCAGTACAGATTCAGTGAGACTGATAAAATATAGAGGCATCTATCACTTATTAGATGCATTAGCCTTACCTGGCATTCTTGAAATTTGAACTCATCTTTTGGTTGCTATCACAAAACCTTAACCACTGAATTAAGTAAGGAGGAAAACACTTGGAAGTGTACTATTATAGGAAAGCAATCAACAAAGGGGTGATGTGATAACTAACCTTAACCTTATAACAGCATGTCCTGAAGTTTTTTTTTTTTCCTTTTATAACGCAGCAATTTACAAACAATAGCAATATTTTGTCCAGTAATGAATGTTAAAATTTATTCAATTTAATCATAGCAGCTATAAACAACTTTTCCCTCACCAGCCTGTCTTTTATTCTCTCTCTCTTGGAATTGAAAAGAGATAAAATGCAGCTTTTTATTCACTGAACCCTTTGTCCTTAATTTGTAAATCTGCAAGTCCCAGGACAATAAGAGGGTAGTGATCCGGCATGTCGGGAGGCACGCAAAAGGTCCTGGTCCCTGAATTTACAGACACGTAAAAGTGCTTCTAGAATCTCACATAGCCAATGATATTCAATACTGATAGGTAGGCCTATGTAACTGATCACACTGGTACAGAGATGTAACGAGTTTAAAACAGTGAGTATTCCCAGTACAAGGGAAACATTTATGGATTGCACACTTATGTCACCTCAAAACACATTTGCCCAAAGCACTTTGAAAACAAAGCTACGTTTCATACAGTAGGCCTACTTACAATAAACTAACATTAACTGCACAACATAATCAAGAAAAAGTGTCTTACCTAACACAAAATATTCCACAATGCTGTCATGTCAGTGTCCTCCTCCTCTTCCCTGTGTCCCTTATGCATCTATGAACGCACAAATGGCTTAGGATTGACCTTTGTAAGGGGTGGACCCACGATGTTCAAAAACATCTGAGATGAAATGGTGGGGATTAGAAGGAATTCATGCTGCGAGCTACAAATGAGATTCATTTTGGAGAATACTCCACTTGAGATTTTATGGTAGCCAAAAACTGCCTCAGTTGAACTTTTTGTGTATTTGAGTCCCTGTACTCCCTAAGATCCTGAATGACAGTACATGGGCTGTTAATTGTGGGCAATCAGTCTCACTTTCAAAGCCATGTACAGGTTGACAACATTTAGCCTCGTAAAGTCTCCTAAAAACCTTCCACAATCAGACTAGCATTATCAATGCTAGTCCTGGGAACAGTCGCCAAGCTGCTTAATCAGTGACATGCTGCTGCTCGCTCTCTTGGACTCTTTGGTCTGTTTTCTCATTGTTGTTTGTCTTCTTAAGTAAATGCTGTTAATGATAACTGTTTTCTGTTCACCATCTACGCGTGCTGCGTGACTGTAGGCTTTGCTTCATGAGAATGAATTCAGGTGACCTTTGAACTTGAAATGATTACGTTACGTGAAAGAGGCTATTGATTGGCTATTAGCAATATTTGAGCAGCGGTAATATAAGATTAGCATTTTCATTGCAGTGTTTTATGTTGTTCTATTTTACTTTTGGTGAATTAAAAATTAAAACTATTTGTTTTGATAATATTGCTGCGTGAGACTTTAAACATCCAGGTGCAGAAGTGCCGCATCCACATAAAAAGGTTCCGGAACACAGGCGTGATACATTTTGGAAGTGCTGGATCCTGTTCCGGCAGGATCCAGCTCAAATTAAGCCTTTACAGCCATGACTGATGCAAAGCTCTGACACTGGATACTCCTTCCAAAAATGCTACAGTGGTGCTTGAAAGTTTGTGAACCCTTTAGAATTGTCTATATCTGCATAAACCTTACGCATATACCTTAAACATCATCAGATTTTCACAAGTCCTAAAAGTAGACAGAGAGAATTAAATCAAACAAATGAAATAAAATATTATACTTGGTCATGTTTTTATTCAAGAAAATTCTCCAATATTACATATCTGTGAATGGCAAAAAGTATGTGAAACTCTAGGATTAGCAGTTAATTTGAAGGTGAAATTGGAGTCAGTTGTTTTCAATTAATGCAATGACAATCAGGTGTGAGTGAGCACCTTGTGTTTTATGTAAAATACAGCATTTAAAGTATCAAAGTCTGATCTTTACAACACATTCTGTGGACCCCGAAAAAAGAGTTGCTGATGCCCATCAAGCTGGAAAACTTTAAATCTCTAAACAGTTTGGACTTCACCAATCCAAAGACAGATTGTGTATAAATGGAGGAAATTTAAAACCATTGTTACTCTCCCCAGGAGTATTCGACCAACAAAGATCACTCCAAGAGCAAGACGTGTAAGTCCGCAAGGTCACAAAGGAGCCAGGGTTACTTCTAAGCAACTAAAGGCCTATCTCACATTGGCTACACATTGTTCATGAGCCCACCATCAGGAGAACACTGAAGAACAATGTTGTGCATGGCAGTGTTGTAAAGAGAAAGACGCTGCTCTCCAAAAAGAACAATGTTTTGTGGTGGATGAGAGCAAAATAGAATTTTTGGTTTAAATGAGAAGAATTATGTTTGGAGAAAGGAACACACTGTATTCCAGCATAAGAACACTATCCCATCTGTGAAACATGGTGGTGGTAGTATCATGGTTTGGGCCAGTTTTGCTGCATCTGGGCCTGGACAGCTTGCCATCATTGATGAAGTAATGAATTCTGAATTATACTAGCGAATTCTAAAGGATAATGTCAGGACATCAGTACATGAACTGAATCTGAAGAGAAAGTGGGTCATACAGCAAGACAACGACCCTAAGCACACAAGTCATTCTACCAATGAATGGTTAAAAAAGAATAAAGTTAATGTTTTGGAATAGTCAAGTCAAAGTCCTGACCTTAGGGGTTAGGGTTAGAAATGTTGTGGAAGAACCTGAAGCAATTGAGGAAACATGAATCATGTGAGGAAACCCACCAACATCCCAGAGTTGAAGTTGTTCTTTATTGAGGAATGGGCTAAAATTCCTCCAAGCCGATGTGCAGGACTGATCAACAGTTACTGGAAATGTTTAGTTACAGTTATTGCTGCACAAGGGGGTCACATCAGATACTGAAAGCAAAGGTTCACATACCATTGCCCCTCACAGATATGTAATATTGGATCATTTTCCTCAATAAATAAATGACCAAACACAATATTTTTGTCTCATTTGTTTAATTGAGTTCTCTTTATCTACCTTTAGGACGTGTGTGTAAATATGATGATGTTTTAGGTCATATTTATGCAGATATATAGACAATTCTAAAGGGTTTACAAATTTTCAAGCACCACTGTACATGAAAGTCCCCTCACTGAAAACTGCACCATATCAACAACTTCATGTTTTTTGTAATCCGATTATGTGAATCATCCATCATTCAAAAAAAGATGTTACTCTAGGAACAATAACGTGTTGGAATGAGTGCATTAATATAAACCTGTGATTTGCCATGAAGGCACAGCATTAGCAGTGTAAACCTAATCTATTAAAGTCCTTATCAATGACAACTGATAACAAAAATATCTTTTTCATTGAGTATTTAGAAGGCTGCAAGTTCCTCAGGGAAAATAAAGCAGGGTGACTGTCAATCTGCAGTGCATGCCAAGGGCACGCATAATTCAAAAACTAATTAGCAGGTAATTAGAAAAGTGTTCAACCCTTGTCGCATGTTGAGAGGCTTAAAGATATGTAGGATTTCTGCTGGTATGCGTTATGGCATGTCATTAAACTGAGCACATACCCTCAAAGAGGCACGTTATTGAAATATATTAAAAATCAATTTGAAAGACAGGTCAGAGAGAAAATGAGTGCACCTGGAAATTAATTAGAAGTAATTATGGATGGAGCCATATGAGTGCGATAAGAGGACTGTACCTCCCAGGCAAAGAGTCTAATAAGAGCTGGATATCTCCATGCATTGCGTACATTATTCTCTTTTTAGGAAGGAAATTATTTGCCACACATTAAAAAATATTTTTTTGTTTTGTTTTTCATTCACTGTATCTCTCTAACATTGCAGATCCGCGTGATTTGCCACCACCCTAATTTCTTCTCATTTAGTGTATATCCCATACCAAACATACTGGTTCAGAAATATAAACAAAATCTAAGATAAAACAAAGGCAACTTGAGTAAAAACAAAATACAGTTTTTAAATGATAAAGATATTTATTGAAGGAGAAAAGTTATCCAATACCAACTGGGCCTGTGTGAAAATGTATTTGCCCCCATAGTTACTAAGTCCCAAATTTATGAAACTGAATTCATAACGGCGTTCAGCTGGACTAGACACAACCAGGCCTGATTACTGCAAAACCTGTTCAAACACTTAGAACTACAACAGAACTTTTTCAACAGTAACCATCCATCCACTCATTTTCTATATCGCTTACCCTTCCTTCAGGGTCACAGGGAAACCTGGAGCCTATCCCAGGGAACATCGGGCACAAGGCAGGGTACACCCTGGACAGGGTGCCAATCCATCGCAGGGCACAATTTTTTCAAAAGCATGAAGTTGGTTAAAAGGTCTTACCCAGTAACACACTATGGCAAAGTTGAAAGAAATTCCAGATTTGATGAGAAAGAAAGTGATTGAAATACATCAGTCTGGAAAGGGTTACAAACCTATTTCAAAGGCTCTGTGACTCCAAAGGACCACAGTGAGCGCCATTATCTCCAAATGGAAAAACTCAGCATAGTAGTGAACCTTCCCAGAAGTGGCCGATCTTCCAAAATTCCTCCAAGAGCTCAGCAACTACTCATCCAGCAAATCACAAAAGAGCCAAGGACAACATCAAAAGATCGCTTGCATCAATAAATGTCACTATTTATGACTCCACTATCAGAAAGACACTGGGCAAAAATGGCATCCATGGAAGAGTGGCGAGGCGAAAACCACTGCTAACCCAGAAGAACATTAATGCTCATCTGAATTTTGCCAAAGCACACCTTGATGATCCTCAAACCTTTTGGCAGAATGTTCTGTGGACTGATGAATTAAAAGTGGAACTGTTTGGAAGACAGGGGTCCCGTTACATCTGAAGTAAACCCACATATGGCATAAAACACAGAATTCCACTCAAAGAACATTATACTTACAGTCAAGCATGGTGGTGGAAGTGTGATGGTGTGGGGATGCTTTGGTGCTTCAGGGCCTAGGCAACTTGAAATAATTAAGCGAAACATGAATTCTGCTCTTTACCAGAAAATCCTAAAGGAGAATGTCCGGTCTTCAGTCTATAAGTTGGAACTAGATTCTGCAGCAAGACAATGAACCAACGCAAAAGAGTAAATCCTGGTCCTAGAAGTAAGTGAAAGACAGATCTCCAGTTATAGGAAGTGTTTGGTTGCAGTTATTGCTGCTAAAGGTGGCACAACCAGATTTTAAGTTTAAGGGGGGCACTTAGTTTTTCACATGGTTGATAGGTGTTGGATAACTTTTTTGCTTCAATAAAAATAAATAAATAAATAAAAGCTGTATTGTTTGCTTACTCAGGTTGCCTTTGTTTTATGTTCTATTTTGTTTGAAGATCTAAAACTATTTAGTATGAGATATACACAAAAACAGAAGAAATAATTTCTATATAGAAATACTTTTTCACAGCACTATATATTGTCCTCATACTGATCATCATCCAAGACATCTTTGATGTCTGAAGTTACTTTAACTTAGTTTTGCACTGAAGCTACAAGGGTAATGTAGCAAACAATTAAGCAAAGCTTATAGCTTCTAGTTTCATATCAAGCAAACGGCATTTCTAAATCATCACAGAAATGTCACAGAAATCGTCAAAAACTCAGATAGGTGGTATGTCCAATTCTATCTGGATGCGGAATTGTATGTTAGAAGTGATTTAGATAAAAATATAGTCCCAACTTCATTAGCATATTTATCATGCTATTACATGTTATTAATAAGCCAAAAGATGAGGTGAATTTTAAATTGTCAGTAATTACACTTGCTGTAGTTGTACCAATCCTGATGTGGTATTATCTCCACAGATGATAAATGGGATGAGCCCTTCAAATATGGTAAGAGTATCACTCTCACATTTATACTTATGGAGAAGATTCTGTGCCAGACAGAAAATCACACACATAAAACAGTGTGTTTTGAAAAGCAATACATGGTTAATATTGCTTTAAATTTGTGACACAAGAACAACGTGCCACACTTAATTGCATTGCTCATGTATCGTTTTATCTTTTATACTGATTGAATGATTGAAGATTGAATGCTTTTTTTGTCTGGCATAGAATGCTCTCTCTCTCTGTCTTTTAAAGCTAGCTGTTGACTTTTTAAGTTAAGATAAGCTACATACTCTAAATTTCTCACCATGTTGAAAGACCTGGACAATATTCAAACATATAATAGCTTGTGGAAGCAGATAATGAATTCAGATTTTCTCAAAATTGATTTTCTTTTCTTTTTTTTTCCCCCTCCCTCACAGATTATAGCTCTCTGAGGCAGGCAGGGCTGACTATAGCTACTGTGCTCTTCCTGTTGGGCATCATGGTGATTACATGTGAGTAAATGTCAAATATCTTCTGATATAATACGTACTACGATATATCAGCCAATTACAGTTGTGCACATTGGGCCTCATTTATCAATGCTTTAATGAAGTTGTGTGTAAATGTTTGCATAAGCCAATCCGAACTAAAATATTCCACCTGATTTGCAAAAGTTTCAGAAACACTGATTTTCTTCATACTCAAATGTGTATCAATCACCCATAAAATGCAAAGCATGTTTCTGACACAGGTCATTTGCATTTAGTGACACCCTCAAACTCCATAAAAGGTAAATACATCAGAAAGCACAAAATGAACGATGAGGGTAAAGCCTGAAATATAGAATTTTAAATTATTATGCCAATGAAAATATTTAATAATATATAATATTAATAATAGTAAGTGTGTTAAATCTTCCATCATGTCACGTAATGGAGGTTAGGACGGATTCAAGTGCAGATAAGAGCTTTATTATAGACGAGATAGGCAGACAAATCCCAATCATGAAACACAGGCGTGGTCAGAACAGGCAAAGGGTCAGGCGAAATGCAAATCGGCATTAAACAGGCAAGGCAAAGTTTGAAACACATAAAATTTAAACGAGACACGAGGAACAATGTACAAAGGCTTGGTAGAGTGGTAACACTCAATACTTCACGACGATCAATGAGACACGAGGGGTTTAAATACTAAATGAAATCAAGGGTTAAACACAAAATAGCTGAGTACCATGATGGCACATAAGGGAAACAACCAATGTCACTACAGTGGAGGAGACAGGATATAAACCATAACAAAACATGTGTCAAAAGTAAACAAAGTCAGTGTCACTGAAAAACCCAGAAGTGAGCACTCCACATATAAAACTGCAGTAATAAATGCAAATTATATGATATGAGGTTAATCCAGTCAAGGTCTACATTAGTTGGTCTTCTTTTGTGTAAATTTACACACACTCAGCAGCACAATACAAATGTTTTGTTTTGTTTTTTTCACACAAATTTACAGGATTTTCATGAACAATAGTTAAATAGTTTTCAAATATGTCCATTTGTATCCAGCTTGATAAATGAGGACCTTTTAAAATTAATTATTAAATGATTGACTAATTAATTAGTTAATTAATAATTGATTTATTTTATTCTAGATTTGGTTAAGCTTTGTGTAAGGAGACATTTATTTAGCAGCTCTGGAAGAACTCTTCCACGTCAGTTGTTTTGTGGAGGAATAAAACATTTTGTGATGTTATTGGAAAATAATCAGCTTTTGGATGATAACAGTGACTAACTGCATTGCATTGGACTACATCACATCACCCAGTAGACGATTATTTTCCTATAACGGCACTCCCCCAAATGTTTCATTCAATTGTTATCATTTTATTGTTGTAAATCAATAATATTTTAGCAGTTAAATAGAAAGATGATTAGGCCCAAAATGAATAAATGAATACATCTCTCATCATAGTATACAAAAAGCACAAAGTTAAAACCTATGAATAGGGATCTCCAGAGTGGCACAACAGAAAAGTGCTCTCTCTGTCATTGGGAGACAGTGAGTGGATGTAATCCAAGAGAGCAAAATTGGCCATATTGTCTATGTGTGAGTGATAGTATTAGTTTCCTCTGTCAATCAGACTGACACTCGCTAATCATGGGCATCTGTGAGCTCCTGTATGCAGAAGAGAGCGGTTGGCACTTTGCTCTGAGTGTGTTTAGAAGATGCAGTGGCTCGGAAGAAGCATGTGCTAGCCTTCAGCCTTTCCAGCTGGTAGCTGTTCTGTTACAGGGGACAGCTAGTGGGTGGGAACTGGCAAATGACCAAACTGGAGAGAAAATGTGGGGAGGAGAGAAACATGAATAGCAATGTTGTGTTTTTAGAAAAACTGATATTTGACTTTAGTCAATTAACTAACTTTATCTAACAAATTAACTGAAGAGGCCAAAAGTGATACTGCTTAATATATGAATAATTGTGGAAATTTTTAACTTTTCACAAGATTTCATTGTGAAAATGCTTTCACTTTCTCCTTTTTTGCAAACTAAGGTGGCAAAATGAGATGTGGCCGCCGTTGTCGCATGGGCAAAGGACGGTAAGTGTGGCCACCTTGTTTATGTATGTGTGTGTGTCAGGGAGGCATAATTTATATCTTGGTGAGGACCAAATGACCACACAAGTATAGGAATGTCTGACAGTTTTGAACTAGTGTGGACATTTGGCTGGTTCCCATGAGGGAATGTTTTTCTTTCCTTTTTTTTTTTCTACTGCAGCTTTTATTTAAAAAAAAAGAAAAAAAAAAAAGGTCAGACTAACCTGAATGTCAAGGAATTGTAGTGATTGTGGTCTCCACTAGGCTCCAGTCTTTTCTCTGTAATGCCGGAGCAGACTGAGCCTGTCAAGAGGTTGATGCTTTAAGTGTTCAGTGTCAACATGTACTCTATGTACTTTCTATGTACTGTACACAACTGCTTTACTAAACACAGTAGTCATGTGAAAACATTTTCATTCAGCAATAATGAACAGAACAGATTGAAAGATTGGTAGCAACACAAACATCGCAAAAATACACTTTTTTCCCCCAAGAGATAAACATCAGTCATATGATTGTTAATACTAAACAAAAGGTTCTGAGTCAATGCAGTGCCCCACACTAATATTGGCACCCTTTCAGTCATCACTTTGTGCTACCTCCCTTTGACAAGATGTTCACATCACACCAGTGTTCACATTATGCCAGGTTGACATGGGCAGGCATGACAGGAGAATTAGGCCATTCATAAAAATAAGAGGCAATTACGTCATTTGAACAGTGTGAGGCAGAGATAATAATATGTTCCACAACCTTTTCATAGAGTTTGAGAGATTGAAAAGGTGTTAAAATACCAAATCAGCATTTGTCATTGTAGTAATGTGAATGCTGCTTGGTGCTTTCTGTGCTGCAGAGGACCTACTGAACTACACTTAACTAGCAAACACATAATTCTCAAATCTGCCTCCACTAGTAAGTGGATGGAGAGTATTACGTTCTGAATAAATTGAAATGAATAAATACAACAGTATATAATGTCTAATAGTACTTTATAATGCGTTATGCCTTTATAAATATGTAGAATTATTTTATGACCCTAAGTTTTCCTTACCTGAACCACCAAAATTGACTGGTAACATATACTGTATCTCATGTTGCTTAGTATGTACTCTATTCTTACCCTACATACTTAAGTATATAGTACCTGGTATTTTGTTGGGTAGTACCAGCTCAGATTTTGTTCTAAAGTGAACTGATAGATTGGCAAGCAGTACTTCATGTCATTAATTCATGCCAGAACAACCTCCATGGTTATGTGTGATAAGGATATGCACAGGTATTATACATAATTTTTGCAATAGTACAGTACATTGAATATTGTTTTGTAGCTTATGTTTTTTATTAGGTTTTATACATGTAATTTATTATTTGTGTCAGGACTTCATTTTTCATATATATATATATATATATATATATATATATATATATATATATATATATATAACAGACAGAAATAAACTTACATTGGTTAAATTTTACTTACGTTCATTATAGAAAAAGAACTCTTTTTGCTCTTTCATTCTCATGAAAATTCCAGACCTTTTCAAGACTTTTACTAGAGTATATTTCTAGACTTTTTTTCCCCAGTGAACATAAGCTAGAATGCAACACTGGTGTAATTGTTCACTTTTATTTGCTCATGCTGCAGAAATGAGTTTTAGCTAATATATATATATATATATATATATATATATATATATATATATATATATATATATATATATATATATATATATATTCACCTGAAATTGAAACAGAAAAAAACTTTACTAAAAGTACCATTTCATGTTTATAAGGCATTAGCTGTCATAAATGTGTGAAGGCTTGGGAAAGCATGTTGTATGGTACTGTGGCTGAATTCTGGAAAACAGCCCAAATGGACAAAAATAGGCTTGTCTGCCTATAACATACTTTGGCGTTTCAACTTTAAGAAACTACACATATAAACTATATAGCAAAAAGTATGTGAAGACCTAACCATCACACCCATATATAAGCCTGCTCCAAATTTCTTTGTGTGTTGTAGCTTTATAATTTCCCTTCACTGGAACTAAGATGCTCAAACCTGTTCCAGCATGACAAACCTGTGCCCCTGTGCACAAAGTGAGCTCCATGAAGACATGGCTTGCGAAAGCTGGTGCCAAGGAACTCAAGTGTCCTACACAGAGCCCTGAACTCAACCCCACTGAACACTTTTGGGTTGAATTGAAACTCTGACTGCATCACAGGCCTCCTCACCTAACATCAGTGTCTGACCTCACTAATGCTCTTGTAGATGAATGAACAAATCCCTACAGCCACACTCCAAAATCTAGTGGAAAGCCTTCCCAGAAGAGTGGAGGTTATTATAAGTGCAAATGGGGACTAAATCTGGAATTGGCTGTTCAACAAACACATAGGTGTGTGATTGGTCAAGTGTTCACATACTTTTGGCCATATAGTGTATTTCAGCTCAGGAAAGCCTGCAGTTTTCAGAACTATATATGGTAGAACCATGGGAATTTGTGAGTGTAAACATTTATCAATTTATGAAATAAAGTTGTTAAAGTAAAAGAAAACAATAAAAAAGACATTCAGCTAATTGTGTGTGTTAAAAGATGTAATGTATGTGATGTGTTCTCCTGTTTCCAGATCGTATGATGTGACCGGAATGTAATTCAGACCAAAAAGGCCCAACAGGCGAGCAGCAGCATGAGACAGCCATCCAGTCAGACCTGTTCTCACTGCACTCTGTGTGTCCGTGTGTGTGTCTGTGTGTGTGTGTGTGTGTGTGTTTGTGTAATTTATTCATATTAATTATAAATAAGACATGATGGAGAGAAAATCTGCCTGTCCCCAGTGCTCGAGCTTTGCTATGTGTACCTGTGCATGTGTACATTTGCACAATGTAAACCTGACCTCCTGGTTTGTAGCAAAAGAGGTGGAGGGGAATATGGACATGTGCTGTCATGTTGCACCAAAGGGCATCCACTCCCATTCAGACAAAACACACACACACACACACACACACACACCTCTGACTAACACATCTCTGACACACACACACATCTCTGAATGTCTGACTCTGTCTGCTCTCCATGCTGTCACATTTCTTACAGTGCTCCATGTCTGTGTTTCCTTTCATAACACAGAGTTTATCATCCTTGTTAATGGGGGAAAAAGGCTTTTGTGGCTCAAAAGTGCCCTCAAGAGGCTTAAAATTACTTTTGGCACAAAACCAATAAGTTTGAGGTTTCAAAGAAGGAAATAAAGCTATTTTATATGGATGAGGTAATTATTTGTTCTCGGTGTGTCTTGAATCACATGACTGGTCTCCCAAGCCTATTAAGGACTTGTCAATACTTGCTCACTGCTTCTGTGCCTTTAGTCATAGCTCACAGAAAAAATAAGACTCACTTTACAGGATACGAACACTCACCAGGGCACAAAAGATGACTGTAAACAATGGAAAACAGGAACATGCTGACGGCAGACAACAGCTATCATCGTGGTAATCTTAGTACTGGAATATTTCCATGACTTAAAGAGAAAACATGTTCAAATGGTACAAACATGTCCAAAATACAAAGCTGGTTTGCTCAGAGGTTTGAAATCACACCAGCATTTAAGCTTTTCTTTGTGATGGGATCTTTTCCTTGCTTTCATCACTTCAGAAAGGTAAAAAATAAGGGATAAATGATGTTTGAAGAGAAAGAAAAATATATATTTTATTTAGATATTTTGATAGTACATGAAAATAAGAATTATAAATCTCTTAAACATTTATCTTCAGTAGAAATTTCAAAGCCATTGCATCATTCCTTGAGTGAGTATTAACCTGAAAAATCATCACTATATAGCATGATTGCAGACAGGAATTAAAAAATAATAAAAAATAAAAAAAAAAAACAGCAACAACAACAAAAAACCTTTCATAAGTGTGACAGTTTATATTCCTGTTCTCATAAAGAACAAGTAACACTCTAATTTGAATTCCCTAATATTGGTTCAACCCTAAAGTGAAATATGATTTCACATGATTAGAAAGTGAACTTGCTGACAGACAATGCAGTATAAACATTTTGTTATAAAAATATCTAACGACATAACCAATCCTAAACAGCAGAATATATTAACAAAGCAGTTACAGCACAGCTTCTCAACATCACTCCTTAAAGACAACGCATTAAAATCATGAGTGCTAATATGATGTTATAAACGAAAGTGGAGCCTGATAACTGAAAAATTATCAAATGTGCTACTTATCAAACCTCTATAAATGTCAGTGAGATGTGCCTAAAGGCAGACTTCAAATAAGTCTTTAATGAGAGCCCCCCCGCCACCCACCCCCCATGATTTATGGTTAATATTCATGTTGAGATTTTGAAAATATGCTGTTGTTTTGGGTTTTTAGGCTTCCATTTAGGATTCCATTCAACACATTGTTTTTCTTATTGTATCCATATATTGCCTCATTACAAGCCAGTAACGGATGTTATAAAATGGCTAAGTTCATGTTCATTTCTCTTCTAATAAACTCGTTTCAGACAGGACAAAGAACGGGCACTCTAAAGAAAATCTGTCATCCATACATCTATTTTCTGTACCGCATATCCTTACTGGGTCGTGGGGAACATGGAGCCTATCCCAGGGAGCATGAGGCACAAGGTGGTGGACACCCTGGACAGGGTGCCAATCCATCGCAGGGCACAATCACACACACATTCACACACTGTGGACACTTTTGAACATGCCAATCAGCCTACAATGCTGGAGTACCCAGAGGAAACCCCCAAAGCACGGGGCTAACATGCAAACTCCGCAAACACATCGAGCCCTCAACCCTGGAAGTGTTAGGTGTGTGTGCTAACCACTAAGTCACTGTGCTCCTGAAATCTGTCATCTTGAGTAAAAGTGATACTTGGTGCAAAGCAGAAAAATAGATTTTAGAAGAGGCTTTGTAGTAAAAAAAATTTAAATAATAATAATAACAATACTACTACTACTACTATTACTACTACTACTACTACTACTACCACTAATAATAATAATAATAATAATAATAATAATAATAATAATAATAATAATCACTACAACTTTTCCCAGAAAGATGAATTTGTGTTTTCAAATCCAATGAAATTAAAGATTGCTACATTACTTTGAAATGTTTTTCTTATCTAAAATGGAATCAGTGCAAGAACTCTTTCAGTGAGCGACTTAACAGAATTGTTACACTGTACTGTAGGCTACATTGATGAACTTTTAGACGAGTGCTGCTCAACACACACATACACACACACACACACACACTTAACTGTCAATCTCAAACACCTAGAGGCCTATGCAATTAGAGCACCACTTTATTTGAAAGAAAGACCTGAAGCGAGAAAATCGAGTAAAAGCAAGGATGAATGCTCGACACCTGTGTAGGTGTGTTTCACACCTACTTTTCACCCACACACAGGTGATTTGGCTTAGTCACTTATGTAAAAAAATATCCCTGTAAGAGATTCCCTGCCACAACAGTGACCTAAGTTGAAATAGTGCCCAATTGGCCGCTCCAGATCCTGGGATTTCAGAGGGTTTCTTTGTGCTAAAGAGCAGCAGCCACTTGAACTTGAGGTGATTAGCACTCCAGTGAAGTTAGAGCAAGAGAAGTTCTTGTATGAAATGAAAGTGTCACAGGTCTATCCATAGTTTCTCAGTCACCATCTGGTTACATTTTTTCTAAAGCCAGTCCAGCTCTACACATGAAACATTGTTTCTGGGTTTTTTCCCCCCTATACTGTACCCTTGAATGATTTAGAGATTCTGCATGAGGTCAGTTGGAAAATATGCAGAAAAATGGCTTACCATGAATGGAAAAAAATTGCAGGAAGTTTATCTGATTGCTCTGAGCAACCAGTTGTTTAAAGTGCATCTGATTTGGACCAGATAAAGAATCATGAGGGCTACACTGCAGCAAATAGCACATAAGAGATGTTTAGAGGTTTTAAACTAAAAACATAAAACAAAGTGTCTCTATTAGAAACAAATGGTATTAATGGTGCAGAAATTGTTCTTTGGTCCATGGCATTACAACAACAGAGTGCATTCATTTAAAATCGATTAATCTGAAAACGAGTATAATGGAATGACAGTAAGAATAAAATGCCTGCTTTGGGGGTTTTGCAGCAGGCATTAGTGGGCAAGTGGGACAGAAGAGATGGCCAGAGATGACAGAGTGTTTTTTAATGGAGCTCTTTTTGTGTCGAGGTGTCCCTGATGAGATCCCAGAAGCAGAAATGGAGAACTGCAAGTTTAGACACCTTTCTGGCCCTGCTCCACTGGTACACTGTACACACTAAAGAAAAACAGATAAATAAAACAGTTTCTGTCAGACATCTGAGTCTAAAACAAATCCCGAACACCTACAGTAACAGTTTGTCATGACCATTTCCAGTAACCTGGGTAGATACAGTGCCCATTTAGGCACTTCAAAGCATCTGGCTTGGTATTTTGGTGTGTATTTGTGCTAAAGAGCACCAGCCACTGGAAGCTGAGGTGATTAAGCACTCCAATGAATGGAGAGCAAAACAAAAAAGACAGCTACAATTGGTTCTTCAATGAAACCAAAGTACATTCTATTCTAACTAACACCAGCTCAGCCATGAGCATGAAACAATAAGGATTTCTGTTACGGCTGAGTTACAGATACCACTTGATATTTTCCAATATCAGATTGACCTGAACAATTTGGCAACAATTAATTTAATTTTATTCTTTTTATTATGGAATGACATTTTATACTTTTTATCCATTTAAAGTTACATTAAATGTTGTGAAATATTCATGAGAATATATTTTTTTTTATCTTAAATATTCATGTAGGTTATTGTGAAAGACACCTTTTATGTTTGTTTAAAATGTCTTGCACATTAACATGCCTTCCATATAATAATACACAATGTTCCTTTAAATGACATTTTACAAAGATGGCTGAAACTGTGGTAACAGGGCCTAACTTGTGGTAATTTGATGATTACCAAACCCATGTACCTATAAACCTTTTGACCACATTGTGTGCATTAGCTTGCACTAGTATTATGTGGCTCAGGTTACACACATGGAGCATTATTAATGCTGGTGGCTCCATTTTTCACGTTTGAATAGAGAAACATATTTAATCATTGCTCCGAAAACATGAGACTGAATAGTCCTCTTTGTGAAGCCAGTGACATATCCAGGCTGTTCAAACAACCCCAGCACACAAAGTTTTCCCTCACACCATGTAAACTTATTTTACCCCTCTGACGGATTCCACCTCAGTATGTGTAGGTCATGTGAGCATTTGTTGGTACACTGTGTCCTCAACTTGTCCATAGTTCTAGTTAAGCACTGCATGTTTATAAACCTAGTATTTGCTTTAGTTTGTCTTTTCTTGTGTCTTTATTAGCTTAGTGTGCTTAGAAACACCGTCATGTCCTGGCAGGCTCAGTGTTGATCCACAGAGCCTTGGGTTGCTGTGAGATTAAACCACTTTTCAGCCACCTTATCTCTCAACAACGAGAGAGAAAAAAAACCCAAGCTCAGCAAGCAACATTCCCTAGAGGTAATCTATAATCCTGCAAAAGAATTTAGCCTTGATAAAAGAGCAAAGTGAGAAGAAAAAAAAAAGACACAGAAATATATAAAGAATTATGGCTGTATAATTAAAATGTGTATGTACTGTATAAAGCTAGGACATTTTCTGAGGTCATGTAGCACTGCTAACAGCTGACAAAGTGGAATTGATTACTGTCCAATACTGGAGCTTGAGGCAAAGACATTCACTCAGACAAGACATAATGCCGATATAAGACATGTCTAAAAAGTTTCGGAGTCAACTAAAACCTAAAAAACAGTCCTAAAAGTAAGAATAATGAATTATGAAGTAAACAATGTTTAATCCAAATTTGATAAATGAATGTTGGGGGTAAAAACTGACTGCAAGTTAACATTTGTACCTAAATGTAGTCAATCAAACATAACACATTAACGTCTCAAGCCATACAAAAGATTTTGTGTGAGAGTTAGTGGTGGGGTAAGCATTCGTAACTTTTCTTCTGACTTCATTTGTAAGAGATCAAACTAAACCCAACCACATTGCTCTTAATCGTTCAAATTTATACGAATATGACTGTATTTTGAGGTGAGTGTGTGACGATTTAGAATGCAGGAATAAGTACTGTAAAGGTGAAAATTTCAGGTATCAAACATGTTTTGGTTGATGGACTACAACTGCCTTTAGAGGAACATTGCTCATACTGAATTTCTGACTAAATTATCACTTTAAGGCTGCACTCACAGAATATATCTAAATAACATGCTGTTGCTGAACGCCTTTCTCCCACCCTCATTTCATATTTTTCTGCAGTACTGTTATTCTTTCAGTCTCAGGTTAACCGGTTCGGGCAGTCCCATCTCTGTGCCTATCTGTCAGATATGATTTGCACGGCTGATTTTCAGCTCAGGGTGTCCTGCTGTTTTCTTTGTACAGTTTGGCGTGTTGCACAGGGAGGCAAGTTCTTGCAGCCCTGCAGGTCTCGTCTTGTTCCTGTTCGTCCACTCCTGCCCTGTTCTCACAAAACCTGGCCAGCGATGTGTATACAGTATGTGTGCTAGTGCACTCTGATGCTCAGGGGCACAGCTCAATAAGACAGTATTTCAGGTGAGAACAACGAAAAGTCTTTACCGCTAAAATGTGCCAACTTCATAAATGGGTGTCTTGTTTTATTGGGAAATATTGCCAAATGTTTATTATCTATAATACGTGCAGGGATGACATTTGGTAATGAACACACACACACACACACACGCACACACACATACACAGGTTTCTTTAGCTGAGCTTACATGAGCAGTTCAGCTGACTAGCAATGCATGATACACACATTTAATGTTAAAAGGCCGTTGCATAAACCGTTGCAATATTACATACATATATGAGCTCCAGGGTATCACGTAGATCTACTCTTTTTTTCGCATAGCTGACACTATAGTTTGTCTAGCACAGTGTGAGCTAATAATCCTCTACCCTTCATCAGTGACAGGTTTTGTCCATAGCAACCTCACTGGTTGGAGATTTCTCAACCTATCTGTGATACTGAGATGTGTATATATAAATAAGCAAACTGGTTCTTACCCTTGTTCCCGTCTCTGCAAATGACGTTTGAAGAGAACAACAGCTGTGGGTGGGAAAGAATAGCAATTAAACTTCACTACAAGGTCATGATTGCACATTTAACAAGTAATCTGAAAACTTCAGACTAATGTTTTTTTTTTGTTTTTGTTTTTTTTCTGTTAGTAATCAAATGCTAAAACACTGGAATTATAAAGTTCTGATACAAATTATTTGGCAAAAATGATTTTAACTGCAAGATTTACATGATTTTAATAAAATCCTACACTACAGTGTCATGACACTGTAATGCCTATAAAATTATTAATATTTTCTCCAGCCATAAAATTGAGTGGGGGTTATTTTGATGTCATATCAGCAGTTATATATTTACAGAGCTATATAGTCAGTTATCATGATGTTCTAATGTAAATAAGCCTGGAAAGTGTTATAACAGAACCTTATGTCAACATAAATCTACGTCAACTGACATGGGTGCTATGTTGACTTGACATCAAAATTGACAAAAGAAGCCTTCAGGATAGCAGATGCCTACTGGATTTTTTATTTATTATTTTTTTATAGATATTTTGGAGGTGTAATTGAGTTGCCATAAAGGGCTTATGCAAAAGCATGTAAGTATGTAATCTTTTTAAAGAAAAATAATTTATTTTTTATTAATGAAATGGGAAAAAAAAAAGTATTTGACAGTAGAAAAAACTACATGTGCTTATGACTATCACTGATTATCTGATTTGGTTCTCTGTAACTCTTACCTATTATAGCCAGAATGGCTATAGCAACCACACTCACTGCTGCTATGATAATGATTGTGGTGCTTCCATCTACAACACAAACAAGCACATATGAACATTAAAAGCATCTAATATCTACTACAGAGTCATTAGACCCTATATTAGCACAAAACAAACAAACAAACAAACAATTAAATCACTTATAATAATTCATTTGTATTGAAAGCAGCACATATGATCTGTCTTTTTTTTTTTTTTTTTTTACCATCAATATCTTGGTCTTCAATTCCATTTTTCACTTCTTCTGTACGTGTTTCTGTAACAAAATTAAATTATGTGAGTTTGCAATCCCTGTTTAAACCAAACCAAAGCATCTACCACAAATCTTTGCAGAATCATACTGCTGTACATACTACTCACTGTATGAATGGTTCTATAATATTTACAGGGATGTGGTTACAGCAAATTAAATGTCTACCTACATCATGAAGTTTTACCTTATTGGGTAAATATTATGCTGCCGACATTGGTGTTCATATGAGCTTATCTGAACTTTTGATGCTGATATATAAGCCGCATTAGCCATACATGTTACTGTGTAAGTTGTGTAGGCTGGCACTTCTGTTATAGAAAATAAATCTACACCTTCTACACTGATCAATCAGAATCGAGAATTCAACAGTGATGTAGTATAAATGACTCTTAACCTACAGTGGTGTTTGAAAATTTGTGATTTTTCAGAATTTTCTATATATCTGCATAAACATCATAAGTCCTAAAAGCAGACAAAGAGAACCCAATTAAACAAATGAGACAAAAATATTATACTTGGTCATTTATTTATTGCAGAAAATGATCCAATATTACATATCTGTGAGAATCAAAAGTATGTGACCTCTAGGATTAGCAGTTAATTTGAAGGTGAAATTAGAGTCAGGTGTTTTCAATCAATGGGATGACAATCAGGTACAAGTGAGCATCTCGTTTTATTTAAAGAGCAGGGATCTATCAAAGTCTGGAACTATATAATGGCATGAACAAAGGAGATTTCTGAGGACCTCAGAAAAAGAGTTGATACTCATCAGGCTGGAAAATGTTACAAAATCATCTCTAAAGAGTTTGTACTCCAACAATCCACAGTCAGACAGGAAATTCAAGACCATTATTATCCTCCCCAGGAGTGGCTGACTAACAAAGATCACTCCAAGAGCAAGACAAGCAAGTCCACCAGGTCACAAAGAAACTCAGGGTAACGTCTAAGCAACTAAAGGGCTCTCAAACATTGGCTAATGTTTTCATGAGTCCACCATCAGGAGAACACTGAACTACAATGGTGTGCATGGCAGGATTGCAAGGAGAAAGTCACTGCTCTCCAAAAATAACATTTCTGCCTGTCTGCAATTTGCTAAAGATCAACTGGACAAGCTACTGGAAAAAATGTTTTGTGGACAGATAAGACCAAAATAGAATTTTAGGTTTAAATGAGAAGTGTTATGTTTGGAGATAGGAAAACACTGCATTCCAGCACAAGAGCCTTATCCCATCTGTGAAACATGCCTTTATCCAATAGAAATGTTTCAAGCACCACTGTACCATACCAGCTAACATATTGTGCATGCATATTGTACAGGCACACCCTAACGTGTATACAAAAATGTGACCAATGTGTATAATGCTTTATGGATGTATTAGAGTGCTTTGAACATGTTCATAGGTCATGGATTTTTTTTTTTTTCAAGTATTTTCGTAGTACTGAAATGTCTATTTCCTTACTCATGCTAATTCTGCAAGTTTAGCCAGAGGTGAGCAGTTCTTGCTTTAACAGCTCAGTGATTCTATCACAAGGCAATCATCGGGCTGATGAAGAGTGACAGCATGTGTTACGCGGAGAGACAGCAGCGTTCAGAGAGCCGGATTCATCTGGGAGTGGCTAACTGATTACTTTCAGGAATTAACATGATGGCTGACCTTACAGTACTGACCTGCCTTCATGCTTCATCTACTGCTGGCACTAAAGAATGCTTACCCTTAATGCGTTCAGTTTCATCTTCTATTTCATCATCTGTGGGTGGAAAGAGAGTGAGAAAAGATGTGATAAATAAAAAACAAAGCTGGAAAGTTGCTGTTTAAAGAAAATATTTTGTTTGAAGCATGCAGATGTTTCTATCCACCCAGACTGGTGGTATTAGCTGTAAATGATTAACTTTCTTTAAAAAATAACTACTTTTTTAATTTATAATCTAATTTATCTCATGCATGAGATAACTTATAGTTTTTCAAACAAGATGACTTTAAAAATGAACTTACCTGGGAAGTCTCCATCTCCTGAACCTAAATCTCTTGTATCTAACGTAGCAGCTAAGGACATGAAGGAAGAAAAAGAATAAATTAGACCTTTGTCTAAACATATTAAACCTTACCCTCATTAAAAATGTAGGATTTATGAATATACATGAATATGCAAATTGGAAGCAACCCCATGTCTACAATACCTGCTGTTCCAGCCCCATCCCTAATGATGCATGTACATGCATGTGGAAAAAAAAACTTCCCATTATTTTGATTTAATAGGTTGTTTAAAATAAAAAAATAATAAAATAAAAAAATAAATAAATAAAATTTAATTCAATTAATTTACTAGGTAAAAATTATGGTTGTCATTTTTATCTAACATAAACATAAAAAAATATAGCACCTTATGTTAAACATTAAAACATATCTTCATAGTCTGTAACAAAACTGAAGCAAGTTTTATGTTTATCAGTTTTAATTCAGTATAGTCTGAAATAAAATCTAAGCTCCCCATTTTCAGTTTAGTTGGCTTACAACCAGAAGATTTGGTTGAAACTGAGGCTGTCAGAAAGATCCAGAAATTCCGACTCCCAAGAGAAGGTGGTAATTACAGTAACTCAAAAAGGATGTGAATGCAGCAGTTCCCCCCACTACCCTAGCTATGCTATGCCATTAGCTATGATGTACTGTTATTACAGAAAGGGAGGTAGACACATTGGGGAAATGAGACCCTACATGTTGAAAAGAGACTTTTGTCCACCACCATCAGGCAACTGTTGACGTCTCAGTACAGGAGGATCAGTTATTATCTTGCATTTATTGACATTGCTAGCTACCACTGTAGAACTGTACTGCACTCTATTTAAACTAGTTAGCTGGCAAGCTTACTGGTAGTGTACTAGCTTGCAGGATTTCAGTATAACGGTCTCTACTAGCAAATATGCGTTAATATGAATGATTGTATAACATGCTGGGATATTAAGGGCTAAAAATACAGGAGCATATTTTTGAGTGCAGGGTAGTCTAGCCAGGTCTAATTCTGGGCCCCTGAGCAAACTGCCTCATGGGATCTATGTTAAATATAAATGCATATTTTAAAAAAAGTTTACCAAGATACAATGTAGTGTAATTCCAATAAAGTTATATGCTAAATTGATAATGCATCACAGTATTTTAGTAGAGACAGACTGAACCTACCCATGACCGTGAGAAGCAAAGTGAGAAGGAGTAACCGCAACATCATCGTAATCTGCAGAGAAAAAAATATATAATTCAGGATTCAGATTAAATCTTGACATAACAACCTGGAATATGTCATAATGTCAAAAAATCTTCTTTTTGCTTTTTTATTTTTTTACAAAGTGATTTCTGTTTCATACGCAAATAGCAATCTGGGTTTGTAAAAATGCTTTGCTCTGTATGAGATCACTTCGATTTCCAGGCAGTGAAGCCTTTAGGAAGCAGATTCCATTGGAAACTTACGAGACATGACACTCTCTGGCATGGTGCATGCTGGCTCTGTGTAACACGCTGATCTGTGATTCTCGCAACACTCAGCAAGAATTAGGAATGTGTGTGAATATGCGTGTTGTCTGTTTTTGGCCAATCAGCATGTAGATGTATATGGGAGTGACATGAACCCACATTTCCAGGTCAACAGGAAAATGTGGTGTGTCATAAAGCAGCATGAGCTCTGAGTTTTTTCAGCCCTCTACTACTTCTATCAGGTTGCTAACATGACTTAAAACACATCTTAAAAAATAAATAAATAAAATCATTCATCACCTGCAGGCATGCTCAGCTGCGCATAAACACTGGCTTATTCAATTTGCATGAGATAAGGTTAGTAGTACAGTACTATGACAGTTTTGTTCTGTTTTGTTTTTTTACTCCTACACAGAAAGTCACTAAACAAATTTATAAGCTGTTAGACAGGAAGCTCCTATGTAGAATCTTACCAAAATAAAACAGAGCTTTTAGAAATCTTGCTTTGTAATTCATATGGAACCAAATGATTCAGTTAGTGATTCAATAACGAGAGCTTGATGACTCAAAATTGCTTTACTGTAAAGACAAACAGCCCATTTTTCCAAAGGTGTTGATGACCTGAACTGAATAACACCCCCCCCACACACAACCAACACCCCCACACGCATACCTCTCACAGTTCGCCTTCCCTGTGCCACTTGTTCCTCCTAATACACAATACAGATGTGTACGAGGCTCACAGCTGCCAGAACTGAGCTTCCATTTCCTGGGCACTATTATAATTGGCTTGGCTCGTTCCGGCTCTCTCTCTCTCTCTCTCTCTCTCTCTCTCTCTCAAATAAAACAGATGGCTGGGAATTACCTCTTTCAAAATCCTAACATGGAAATGCTCAAAAATATGACAGAATTACACCACAGCATCAGATGGCTGATTATTTTAGAATGGTACTTCCTTCCCCCTGATGTAGAGCTCACCTGTTCTCAATATTTAACAACTTCCTTCATTCTGGTTATTGTTTCTGATGCCCATTGTGTCGAACTCCACTTCCTGTTACTAACAGATAACAGTGGATTTCTCTGTCAGTTGGCTTTGTTAAGTACAGCAGCACAACACAACACTATGGTATGTAAGGAAATGATGTCGGAGGCAATCTGCACTTGCCCCATGTGTACGATTATGCTGGTGATATTGTAGCAGCTGGACATACTGGAGTGATCTCATTGCTTATGGGAAATGATATAGGTGTCTGTATGTGTGCTAATAATATCTCATAATCTGGGGTCACCAAAAAGAGGAGAGTTTCCCTAGTCTAGTTCCACTCACTGTTTTTTTACGTGCCAATGTTTTCTCTGGCTTGCTCATTAGGGACCTAATTTTAAATCCATATCCAGATTTCTGTAAAGCTGTTTTGTCCATTGTTAAAAGCACTATATAAATTAAACTGAATTGAATTATGGGAATTTATGTGTACATGTCTGTTTGTACAATAGGGTGCTGATCTCACTACAAGTAACTGGTTGTAGCATAACTATACAAAGCTGATATATTAAAGTAATTATGTTAATTCATTCCTCATCGGTTACTGTTTTACTCAAGTTAGAGAACACTGGGTAGATGAAGTGCTAGTCCATCGCAGAACATTATGCACTCACACATTCCAATTCACCTACTGGCATATAATTATATAACGGTATATAGTTTTCCAAAATAAATTAATAATCATCAAAAAATAATAATCATATACATACATATACACATCAACACCTATGATCACCTCCACCCCGGCAAAGTAAATAGAGACGTTACCAAGGTGTTAATATAAACATGAGTCAGCATGTCAACAAAATACATATCATCACAACATTAATAAATAATCTTCGTTATATTCATAATTTCATATGATCAGTTTTTTAAAATAATAATAAAAAAAGAAATAGGCTAAAGATTTAGCCTGTGTTTGTTTTAAAGAACAATTATACAATAATATGTATTTGTATTGTTTGATCAATTATACAAATGATTACATAAAAAAGAAAAGGAAAGAAAGAAAGAAAGAAAGAAAGAAAGTGAACTTAATAAATGTGAAAATAAAGTGAATATAATCAGCATGTTCCTTATTTGCTTGTTCCATTACAACATTAATCAGTTTCATTGTGTTAGTTTTGTCTGAGTAACCATCTTCAACAGAGGCAAAGAATCTGATTGTGACATATTGTCTAGACAGAAATATTCTTCTTCTTGGATTACAGTGAAAATAGTGTCCTTCTCTGTTGTCTGCACAGAAAAATAGGTTATGAGAAAGCAAGAGCTTACTTGTGGGCTAATTGAGAATTTCCATGCTTACTTCAGGTCATCACAGCGTGTGAGAATCGGTCACTTACTGCACTAATCAGACAATGCAGAGCTCGCTTCAGCAAAAACACAACTCCTGATCACAGACTGACGGGGCAAATTTTCCACTAGCAATAACCTCAGTAGGCCAAATAAAATGCCGCACATCCAATTTTGTGTGCTGGGCTGCTCTGGGTCAAATAATAAGCTGAACCAATTTGGGAATATTTATCAGCACAGCCCGATGCCTGCGATTAGAGCGTCTCCTGAAGCCAGAACTACTGTATAAATTGGCTAATATCTTCTTGTAGATGTGAATTCTAATTGAATTAGCCTTATTCTTTGGTTTCCACACTTATTTGGCCTCGGTCCTAATACCCCCCACCCACCCACCAACCATATTATTAACAAGTACAGTTTTGTACAATGGAGCTGGATGTTCCTTTAAGCCTGATAGTGAGTAACTAAAAACTAGAAAACATCAGCATTGTTTTGCCATTCATGTACTGATACATCAAAATGGAAAAGAGTCAATTAAGGATACACATTTGATGGAAAACTAAAAGCAAAAGCAGTATTCTATATCTATATCTGTGCTCCAAATATCCATATCTGTATTGATATACTTATGTGGGCGTAGTTTAATTTAAACAACCACAACTTTGACCAGGCAGTTACTATTGATGAATGAATGAATGCTGTAAATGAAGCACTCAGCTCTTGGTCTTTGTCACATGAGCTTCATATCTGACGGCTCGCTAAAGCCTGCATGAAAGTAAAAAAAAAAAACCCTCCAAATTATTGGACTTTTTTTGTTGTGTCCCATAGGATCCTAGTCCCACTGCACACCTCTAGTTTAGGTGAGCCTTTCTGGCAACCTTTCTTAAGAAAAATGCAATAAACATCCCCTATTCATATCTATATTTTTATCTGTTTATAATGCAATCTGTTCATTTTATGGCTGGAAAATTTAGTGTGTGTTTCCTACTGGACTAAGTTGCGAAACACACACACACACACACACACACACACACACTTATACAAAGAAGTCTTAGAGTCATGATATAGCTGGAAATGATAAGAATCTTTGGTAGAATGTTTAACATGTAGACACAGAGGGCTTACTGAAATAAGCCTTGGTTATGCAACACTGCTATTCAAAAGATGTAGTGATACAAAGCCACATTAAAATGAAGGGGAATAAATGGATACAGAATGGAGAAAGTGAGCACAGTGAGAGAGTGGATATGCTATGGATATGTTTATTCATTCAAGGTGTACTGATGCAGAGAAGAAGGAAATGAGTCCTGTATGTCTGTGAATCATGTCTGAGTCAGTTGTGAGTGTTCACAGCCCATGCAGAGATAAGCATGTGTCCAAAAATTATAGTGGAGTTGCATTGTGTTGCCCTTACACTGAACTATTGCATTCAACCCATTCAGAATGTGTGACGTTCCGTGAGATTATAAGTACAGGTTTCAGGTCTTTGTTGGATGTTTTTTTGTTGTTGTTGTTGTTGTTGTTGTTGTTGTTGTTGCTATTGCTGGAAATGGTGGTCATTCAGCAAGCCAGCAAAACATTTTAAACCCTGAGCCATGTGTCCACAATTTTATAATCATTTGTGGTAATGCCTGGTCACAGTATTAAATGGAAAGTCTACAAAAAAAAGTTTTACTATGTATCACTAACCTGGCCATACAAATATGAAACCATTATGGTTGAGTCTTATAGCATGGGCTCTCAGATTAGGCATAAAGCTACAGTACTACCTGTACACACCAGAACACACTCACTGAAAAACAGAGAGGCAACATTATTTGTGATTAATATTTTTTAAATCAAGTGTTTCAAGTCTGTAATCATCCTCCATTTTTTTCCAAACAGCTAGTGTGGTAAACAGAAAAGCTGTGCTTAGTGGTCCATTTGCCAGCTCTTTTGTTCAAACCCCACAAAATCTATGCTTCTGTCAATATTTACTTCTAATTTCTCCTCCAGTGGCATTTAAAAAAAAAAAAAAAAAACACAGTGTTTGAGAAAGTAATCCAACTTGTTCATGTTTTTTTTTTTACATCCACTATTATATTTCAGTCATTGCTCATGATGCTTTATGGATGTGCCATTGAAGTAGTTAAATCATCTCTAATCTGCAAAAAAAAAAAAAAAAAAATCTAGGAGATCCTAGAACCAGATCAAGTGTGATCACTTGACATGACTAATCATGAAAAACACACACAACCATAACTGAAAAACATCTGGGTTACGCATGTAACCCGGTTTCCTGAGAAGGGAATGAGACGTTGCGTGAGCTTCACACTATGAGAAGCGCCTTCGCACGTGACTGGTATCTGAAGCTTGTGTAACCTCATGCCTATTGATAGGCCTGCTGTGAGAAGGTGATGTGGCAATTAAGCACATCACGTGACATAAAACGGCACCTGTGAACCATGCCATCAGCATCTATTATCTGAAGCAAAGATGCAATTCACAGGCATGCCCAAGTATGACAAAGCTACGCAATGTTTCATTCCCTTCTCAGGGAACAGGGTTAACCCAGACGTTCCCTTTCAAAGGGAACTTAACATAGACCTTCACGCTGTGAGAATCAGAATACCCACTCCATCATACTGAGGGTAAAGCCTGTTCAAAAGATCACTGCAAGATACTCAAGCCTTGGGTGTTTTTAGGCATTTTCTTTTTGGATGTCTTTTTTGGCATGTTTTCCTGTAGTGGCAGTGGATTCAATCAGTTCTGTCAAGGTAATGAAGTAGAACCAGAAGCATTTACTTAGCAACTCAGCTTTATAATTTTCATGCAGACAGGCATTCATGAATGTTCAGACAATAAACTTACACCAACAGAATTACCACAGAACTTAACCACATTACATGTAACACATGTCAGAGTGGATATGAAATGTGCAGATAAGTAAGATTTTCATACCACATTGCCAAATTAAGGACTTCCTGCTAACAAAAAACATTGCTGACAGAAACCGACACACAAATAAGACATCTTCCAATAGGAACTGTTCTAGAGAAGTGAGAGTAAGAAAAATGTACTAAACCAATTGCTTTGGGTAGATGAGGAAGTCAAGTCAGCAACCACAGTACCAAGAGCAAGCAACACGATAATGTACACAAGTTGGATATATGATTTTAGTTCTCAAGGAAGTGAAGTAATACAGAATAACAACATATGTTTGCCAGGGGCAGTGTGAACAAACGTACTAACATATTAGCTAATCATTAAGCTTTTGGTTAGTTGGGTTACACTACAATGTGTAATGTGGCCTCTCGTGAGTGCAAGTGCAGATTCTAACATTTAAAAGAAAGATAAATTAATTACTGGAAACTTTCAAATGTTTATGAGATGTATCAATGCAGTCACACAACAAATCCTATTACAGAGAGAGATTCATTCTCTTTTGGGAAAGACCAGATACCAATAAAGAGCAGTAGAAAATACACAGATGACTAAAACATTTAAACAGCAGCTACAGGAATGAGGCATCAGTAATATAATGAAGTGTCCTGTGAAGGAGAGGAAGTTCCCTACTTCATCCAATTACACACTGCTACACTTACAGTACACATTTGTTTTTTCCACTACAATGTGATAATTAATCATAATCACAAATTATCAATATAACATTTTATTATTTTATTTATTTTTTTGGTTATTTGGTTTTTACTTTATTTTTCTGCTTATTATTATTATTATTATTATTATTATTACAGTTAAGTCACTAAACACACCTTAATATCTTTGAAACTCGTTCTTCTACTTCCACTTCAATACGATTATCATCAATCATAATTATAACTTATTATAACAATCTAAATTTTATTTTGCTTATTACTCTTTTTTAATTTTATTCACATTATTTTTCTAATTCTTAGCATTACAAATTATACCACAGTGTTGTTGATATTAATGTGCTCGTTCTAATATGTTATTGTTTCTATAGTAACACATTATTACATTATATCATATAACAGGAACTTCACAAGGGTTCCCAGAAGTCGTTCATACACCATTAACTTTTTTTCTGATAACTTCAAGAGACAGACAAAAAAAAAAAAAAAAAGCCGCCAGTTATGGAATGACTGTTTACAGCTACTATAAGGTAAGTGATGAAAGGAACTTGTCTTGTGGACATTCTAACTAATTAATTATTTTTTTTATTTTTATTTTTTTTTAAAAAGGCAATGTTTAATTCTATAATAGATTTAAATAATTAATCAATAATTAATTGGCAAATTGCTGTGGTATAAGAGGAATAACACACTTTGAGGCACACTGTTATATGTTTTTATTGTGACATAAATACAAAACAGTTGCATAGTGCATTGATGGAGTGTTTGGAATGTAGACCTTATGGCCATGCTGGTATAGGCAAATAATCTACACCAGTTACCACCTTGAAGTGAATTATTTTCCTATACCAGCATGGCCATAAGGGTATTATTCCTAAAATAACAATCTAAACTTGGTATGGTGAGCACATTTGCATTATTTCCACCTTAGTCTCTTTCTTCTTGTTCTTCTACTTCTTGCTGCTTAATTATTAGCATTTCATAGTCAATCAATAAACACTGCTCTCTGGCACTTTTAACTAGTCATGTCAATGGTCTACATTCCAAACACTCCATCAATGTGCGATGCAACTGGTT
The DNA here is from genome assembly GCF_023375685.1 of Ictalurus furcatus. Classification (NCBI taxonomy): domain Eukaryota; kingdom Metazoa; phylum Chordata; class Actinopteri; order Siluriformes; family Ictaluridae; genus Ictalurus; species Ictalurus furcatus. The sequence goes on from NC_071271.1 coordinate 20,775,321, forward strand.
TGTATTTATGTAACAATAAAAACACACACTCCTGACAGAGTAGTTTAGATCAGACATCTCCACACTCATTAGCACACAGTACTGAGATATAAACACATATGCCTTGCTGTGACACTTTATTACGAATTATGATGCATAATAATGAGCGCTTTAGATAAATTATATCAGTCTCTTGAGTCTAGAAGTTTCAAAAGGTTTCTGAATTTTGTTAAGCACACAATTACACATACAGTTCATTTTCAAATCAATTGATTTGTCAGAAAAACAAGGGAAAACAGATGCGAATGAGAAACAGAAATATTGTTTAAAAAAGACTTACGGCAGCCCCAGAACATGCACAGAGCAGGAACAGGAAATAAACACAGTTTTGACTCTTTGATAGCAGCAAGTGGGGGATTCACGTCCACACGAAGAAGACACGCACTTATGCAATCATATTTATTCTGCAGATGTGCACTTTTCTCTGGAAATTACCTAACGCTATTGCCCTGATTTTGCACAAAAGGGCTTCTGTTATGTTTTTAGAAATAGAGAGTAGGTGATCAAAAAGGACTTTGACCAAAGTGCGGAGCTGACACGCACACATGTACACTCACACACACTGATAGGTTTTGGCGCCCTTGGCATTCTTTCTGTAAGTAAGGTCCTCCCACCAAAAGTAACTATTAAAGGAACGGTTCAGTAGAAATTAACACATTTTCTGAAAATAGGGCAAAACTAAGTGCCACTATTTCTCACTAATGTTAAAATCTCTAAGTGTAAAATAAGTGTAAAAAATTATGTTTTTCAGCTAACGTTTATAGTTAAATGATCAAAGGCAGTGTCATTACAATCAATTATATTGATATGGTTTTTGTGGTTTGAGGTCAAATTGTGAAACTTTCAGCATGTCTAATGCAATTGTTTTCTTTATTTGCTAGTGAAATTAGCCTCATAATATCCACTCCGAAAGCAAAATTCATACTTCCAGAATGTCCAGGCTGATGAATTAGACCTGAGCTAATAGAAAAGATTTTTGGAAAGTGTATAATTTAGAGATTTTTTTTCTCTGTCCTTTGCTTTTATGATATTAAGAAGGGTTGTTTACACTTTTTATGTAACACCTATACAATTATACCACCAAATGTGGGAGAAATTTGTCTAAATGGAAATAGAATCTAGTGATTGTATTAAGTTAAACATTAAGCTTCAATGTTCACAAATTTAATTAGCTCAAATTAACTACATTATTAATACTCAACACATTGCAGGACTTGCTTGCATAGTCTGGTTTTATCTGCTTTGTAATAAGAATATATTTTAGGACAATTTCATTAAGAAATTAAATATACACAATTTTCCCTTTAGCCAAGATTTAATATATTTTTGTTGTCAAAAGTTTGCTTTGTTTTGTACTATAGTTACATGTATCCCTAAGAGAATGTTACACATACAAGCTTAACATCCTGCTAACCTGCATATTTTCAGTAAAATCCATAAGTACTTATACCGCCTATCTGTGCAAATTAATATTAACTGGGTTAGTAAATTGATGGTCTAAAAAAAACACTTTTCATTACCAAGGTGTCACACAAGAAACATCTCATGATGGGTAAAAGCAAAGAGCTCTCCCAAGACCTTCGCAACCTTATTGTTGCGAAACATATTGATGCAATCGAATACAGACATATTTCAAAACTTCTGAATCCTCCATTATGCACCATTGGGACCATTATCCGCAAGTGGAAGCAACATCACTTCGTCATCAACCGGCCATACACAGAAGCTCCTTGCAAGATTTCAGACCATGGCGTCAGAAGTGTAGCCCAAGAGCCAAGAACCACTTGGAAAGAGCTCCAGAAACACTTGTAGGCAGCAGGTGCCATCGTCACAGAGAAAACAAAAGGCAATGCACTCTATTACTCACGCTCACCCGCAAGACTCCATTAGTAAAGAAAAGGCATGTCGAAGCTCATTTAAAGTTTGCTACAACTCATTTGGACACACCTATGAAATACTGGGGGAGTGTAGTCTGGTCAGACGAGAGCAAAATTTTACTTTTTGGCTGTCATACTTCGCACCATGTTTGGAGAAGAAATGGCACTGTACATCACCCTTAAAACACTATACCAACAGTGAAGTTTGGAGGTGGAAGCATCATGGTGTGGGGCTATTTTTCATCGCATGGTACTGGCAGACTTCATATAATTGAAGGAGCGATGAATGGAGCCCGTTACTGGGAGATTCTTGAGAAGAACCTGCTGCCATTTCCTGTGTCATTCCTCTTTATTACACATAACTTCTTTGGTGGACTTCTTTTTATGTTGGGATTTCTTTATATGTGTGGATTTCTTACCAAAGAAATCAGAATAAGTTGCATTTTCAGTTGAGTTTGTGGAAACCACTTGAAGCATTTGTTGTGTTGAACTATTTCAAATGCTTTTGTGTGATTTGTTCATTGCAAGGTGAAATTCTGTAAAGTTTGACAATAAACCTGATTTGCAATTGGGGAGAATAATTTTGATTACGACTGTATTTGATGTTTTACCTAATCAACATCATATTTTTTGAAGATAAACGTTTATTTTGAAATTGATGCATGCAGTATGTTCCAAAAAAGTTGGGACAGGGGCAATTTAGGATTAATAGCCATGTGACAAGATGAAATAAGAAGGTGAAGAAACAGGTGAGGCAATCGTCTAATCATAGTATATAAGGAGCCTCCAAAAAAGGCCTAGTCTTTCAAGAGCAAGGACGGTTCGAGGCTTGCCAATCTGCCAACAGATGCAGCGAATAATCCAACACATTGAGAACAACATTCCCCAAAGACAAATCGGTAGGATTTTGGGCATTTCACCTCCTACAGTGCACAATATAATTAAGAGTTTCAAGGAATCCGGTCAAATCTTGGTGCATAAAGGGCAAGGCCGTAAACCAGTTGTGAATGCGCGTGATCTCCGATCCCTCATACATCACTGTTTTAAAAACTGTCATGAGTCTGTAATTGCTATCCTGACACGGGCTCAGGAATACTTGGTAAACCTTTGTCAGTCAACACCATTCGCCACTACATCCACAGATGCAAGTTAAGGCTTTACTATGCAAAGCAGAAGCCATACATCAACCCTGTGCACAAGCGCCACCAACTTCTCTGGGCTCGGTCTCATCTGAGATTGACAGTAGCACAGTGGAATCGTGTTTTGTGGTCTGACGAGTCAACATTTCAAATAGTTTTTGGACAAAACACCCAACGTGTTCTCCTGGCCAAAGAGGAAAAGGACCATCCAAGCTGTTATCAGCTTGAGGTCCAAAAGTCAGCATATGTCATGGTATGGGAGTGCGTCAGTGCGGGTGCTAGCATGGCCTGCCTACAGTCCTGACCTGTCTCTGATTGAGGATGTGTGGTGCATTATGAAGTGCAAAATAAGGCAAAGAAGGCCCTGTGCAGTTGGACATTTGAAGAAATGTATAATGGATGAACGGGGGAAAATTCCACTTGCTAAACTTAACCATCTGGTGTCTAAAGTGCCCAAACACATAATATGTGTTATTAAAAGAAAAGGTGATGTTACACAGTGGTAAACAGCTGACTGTCCCAACCTTTTTGGAGTGTGTTGTAATAATCAGATTTGAAATGTGTGTATATTTTCAAAAATAAATTAAATTCAGAAAGTAAAACATCAAATAATGTGTTAATAATGTTTTCAATATAGTACAGGGTGAATCGCATTTTCAAATGACTCTTTTTGTTTGCTTGTTTTTTGCATTTTCCATACTGTCCCAATATTTTTGGAATTGGGGTTGTACTTGTTTGCTCTATTACCTTCAGTGCAAAGCTTAAAAAAAAAAAAAAAAAGGTAACTTCAATCATACATGCAGCAGAAGCAGCAGCCCATAACCATAGATTCTGATGTGGCAAGATGACATTAATAGTGACATAACCTCAAATAAAATTATGTTGAGATGCTATCACAGTCGACTTTTGCTATAGGCTGCTGTCAAGAGTAAGCCTGTAAGAGACAGTTGAAACTTGACTATGTACAGTGCAGCAGCTCCTTTTGAGTGGTTTAAACTTTGATACAGCAGGTGTGTTTCCTGTTGCTAGCAAGGCACATACAGAAGCGCTAGTGTCATTTACCACAGTTTTCAGGTTTCAACGACATTTTTTTTCATTTCAAAAACTATTAATAAATAAATAAATAAATAACCTGACCTCCATCTAAGCCTATATATATATATATATATATATATATATATATATATATATATATATATATATATATATATATATTGATAGATAGATAGATAATTGTTGGTGTTATGAAAAGAGGTCATTAGAATTTCAATGGAATTTAAATGTATGGAGTTATGAAAAAAGTTCAGAAGGTTAACATTTGTTGAAAAACTAATATGAACAAGCTGCCACTGCTTAGATGCTTGACTACATTTAGAGTTATGAGAAAAATTCCCACTTCAATTTCATTTTCTACCGAACTACTCCTATAACCTGGTAGTCTGTTGTCTATGTATGATTTTAATAATTGGGCAAAGATAATTCTCTTCAGGCAACACTGTACTTTGGATTTCATCAAGCTACATTGGGAGGAGCAAGAAATAAAAATTCATTTTAATTGTATATGAATAAAGTTGCAAGAAGCAGGAAACAAATGTAAATAATTTTTAAAAAATAACTTAAGCTCAACCTTGTTATGAATTGTTATGAACGTGCCATTCTCAGACTATGTTGTGAAATCCTGCAGCTAAATAAACCAAAAGTTGAAGCCAGTCCCTGGAGCGCGTCCTGCTCCCTATGCCCTGCTGTACAGTCTTGGCATTTGGCTGAAGTTCTGCTTCTTAGTGAAGTACATCTCTGTGCTTGCTTCACTGCGAGATTATAAGATCCTTTTAAGCCATTATTAATTTATTATTAATATAATAAATTGTTTTGTGACTCAATACACTACTTAGCTGTTTTTTTTCTCCTGTAATATTTCAAGAATGCTTTAGGGTTGTTTCCAGTTCACAGCATGTTTTATGGGTCAGGCTGCTTTCCTGACAGCCAAGTGCTGATGAACTCATACAAACTAATTTTCCTTAAACAAGTCTAGAAATAACTCAGGCTTTTTGCACTCCCTTTATCTGTTGCAATACTCTTCTGCTGTCACAAGAGTGGCAACTGCTTGTTATCTACCTGCCCTTGTTAAATCTTAACCTACATGTCCAGGTTGTCGCTCTAACAGCCCCTGAGTCCCTGCATAACATCTTATCAATTTTTCAACTCACAATCTACCAGCAGAAGTACTCATTTATGCATGTTACACTTTGACAGGGACTCCCAAAGACAGTTAATACACCATGCACTTTTTAAGCAATCTATGTAGTCACTACTTTCTGCAAATTCTGTGCAATTTTAGACAACGCAATTTTCTATGCAACCACATACAACCCATTTAAAATAGAGCACACCTAGAACTTAAAGTTTAGAGTTTAATCAATTTGTTTATCTTTACTTTTTTCTCAACTTGTTTTACATACTTAAAACTTCAGTATCTTTTCTCTTTTATTAACATTTTCAAAATTTTAAAATAAATCCCACTCACCAGTATATATTCACTTTCAGAAGTTGAGAGCTGTGTGCTATTACAGTATGTGTTTCTTTCTGGATTCTTCTGTGAAACTGGCAGTATGAAAACTTCCTGGCCGCTTTAATGCCTTGGCTGTTCAGACAGGATCTGCGAATGGGGAGGTGTGGATGTCTCATTGGTTGACTTGCCTCCTGAAATTTAACACCTGCCCAAGTTTCACATGCTTTATGCTGACTAGGATATATATTATAGACATATTTGACTGCAACTGGCATGCTGCCATTTTAAACTTTTTTAATTGTTTGTGGTAGGTTTGTATATCTTAAATGTATCATTGTGTTGGACTCCACCAAATGTAGGCTTTCTTTAACAATAAGACATGCTGAAACTATGGAAAAGAACATGGTAGCTGAAGATTAAGGTTAGGGAATTTAATTCTGTTCTTTTTTAAATGTCACATGAATGAAGAACTTGGAAAGGAACTCGAAGCAGGTGCAAACTTCCAGAATAAAGGGTTACTGTAGTGTTGAATGCATAGTCATCACTGTTTTTTTATTAACTTCATTACAATAGCTGGACATCTTCTAAGCAATAACTGGGTGATCTTATAATTGGGGTGCTGTTTAGTACTTGTAACTTAAAATTGAAGGGGTTTTTTTGTATAATTTTCAACACCAAAGCTAAGATTTTATGATATATTTGACCATTCATAAAATGTGTTGACCAGGCAATCCCAGGCAACAGTCTCGGTTATTTAAAAGGTTACTTCCCTGACAAGTTTGCTGTTAACAGTGATGATAGTAAAACGGTTGACAGTTTTTTTTTTGTTTGTTTGTTTTTTTGTTTTTTTTAAGAGAATTAGTAATGACATGAAAACATTAAGGGAAACAATGGTTCATAGAGGCACACTCACCATCATCCACTTCAATAGGAATGCTATGGTAACTCAAATGAGCACTTTTTTACAATTGTGGTGAGCAGAAAAGCATCTCAGAATGCACCTCAACATATGAAAGTTTGGGGTGAATGGGCTACAACAGCAGATTACCTTCACAAATGGAAACCCAATTGTGGAAGTCCCCAACTAACTTTCATGATCGTATACATTTGCCTCAAGCTTAGACTATCGATCATGTACCCTCTACTTGCAGCTGACTAAAATGTGCAATCACAAACAGAAACATTGCCATATTCTCAACATTCTCAACAATTTGGCATGCAGGAAGTTATCACATTCGTCACACCATACTTTTCTTGTGAGACACGCCAAAACCACTTACTGTGTACTAAGTTATAAGTGTCATTGAATATGTACTGTAACACCAGAGGGAAAGGAACACAGTCAGCAAAAATGCATGTTATTCAAAATTTGGCTAAAAATGACATCAAATAACCAAATACAGGAACACCATCTGGAGACATTTTTAATTAAATGTGCTGGACTAGCACCCTGTCCAACTCATGATAAGCTTGCTAATTGGCTGATTATTTACATCAGATGTCTTGCCAATGTGTCATTGGGAAAACTTCTCTGTTGCCCTGCATTTGTCTGACTTTTTTAAAAACCCCTGGACTAGGACATTGTTGCCTTCATGACCTCGTGACCTCCAGGCTAAGTTTGTTTTGACAGCTAATTTATCACTGAGCACATCTCTATCCCATAATTGGTCAAAAATAAATCCTACCTTCATCCTGGCCAAAACAAGTAATTAACTCATAAAAAAATATTACCATGAAAAGGTCTCCTAAGTACATTACATTACAGCATTTGGCAGATGCCCTTACCCAGAGTGACTTACAACTATCTCATTTATACAACTGAGCACTTAAGGGTTAATGGCCTTGCTCAAGGGCCCAACAGTGGTAGCTTGGCAGTACTAAGATTTGAACTCACAACCTTCCCTTCAGAGGGCCAACTTCTTAACCACTGAGCTACCACTGCCCTTGCTATGTAAGTAACATTAAATAGAGCAGGATTTCTTTTTTTTTAATTAAGTAATTGGGAGAATTATTAAGGGAAAAAGATGAGTGGGGTTGGCCCCATTGGTCCAAATGACAATTGTGGATCTTATATTTTCCACTGACTTAACAAGCAAAAAATTGCAATGCATTGTTAAACTTGACCATTTGAGTGTGTAATTGCAAAATCAGCATAAAAAACACCCCACACTGCAAAGTTTAATAAAACCAAACTAGTTAAGCATTGAAAAAGCTGAATTTAACAGGACATGGTGTTACAAAAATGCTAAATGTTTCATTGGTGCATGAAAAATAACCCATCCATCCACAGTAGTGCTTATCCTACACAGGGTTGCAGGGAGCCTGGTGTGACCCTGTGCACAATCACACATATGTTCACACACTATAGACAATTTGGAGGGGCCAATCAGTCTACAATGCATGTCTTTGGGCTGGGGTTTGGTTGCCTGGTGGGGGCCCCCAGGGCATGGTGGGAATTGAACCCCCAACCCTGAAGGTGTGCGGCAAATGTGCTAACCACTAAACTACCATGTCCCTCTATGACTGAACAACAGAACACAATCATGCACTGATGACGGTCTAACTGACCAAAACATTTTGTATTTTTGTTTTCACTATTTTGGATTTCATTCCGTTTTGGAGTGCAATGAATTGGATGGAGGTTTTGATGTTATACTTTAAAACAAAAATCCAATTGTGATGTATACAGTCCAAGACATTACAGAAAAAATGTGGAGAACCATTACAGAAAAAAGTTGCTTTTGTTATGCTATAAGGGACATTTTTTGGTCAAAGGTTTGGGTCCAAGCATCACTGCAAATCAATACAAAGTCTGATCAGCTTTATGCTATCCTCTCATATTTCTATCACTGTGGGTTTGGTTTCTTCTGGGATGACCCCACACCATCCACTGGACATAAAGGTTCACTTAATGTTTTGATAAGGATCAAACACCATGAACATGTTGTGTACTATGTTTAATTTTTACTAGTTATCTATAATTATTACATAAGTGCATTTACTTCCTGGATTCTTCCTCACTCAATTAGACTATCCATTTTAATATAAGCCTATAACATATAGTAACCATGGCTTTGTAGTAGTTGTGAGCAAACCTTTGACATCTAAAGGAAACGATATAAACTCGAGAACAAGGCATCTATTGTTGTATAACTTGTCCCAGAGTAAGATATTTACAGTTCATCTGTGCTGCATAACTGCATTTTATGAATTTTTGAATTTTTATTTGTGCTTTATAAAGCTCCTCATCGTACATTAAATATATTTTAAACAGATTATGATTGTGAAGCAGAGTACCAGTAAAGGAGTTTTAGGATTGTTTGCCATTTGTTTTCAGTGTCTTTAATTCCCATGGAATTAACTGGAATAATTAGGACCAACCGTCTTTATAAAACAGGATGATAGAGGACAATTTAGACAATCTTAATAATGCTTCATGGAAAACGCTATTTACATGGTGTATGACATTAACTTGTTGCATCCATTTCTTATGACCTGTAACAACGTCTGGACTGAAAGAACTAATATTTGTAAATGACAAGACACTTTACTCAGTAACAGTTTGTGTTTTATGTCCATTTCAGTGCTCATCAATGAGTATACAGTAGGTCCCTTTGTTGAATTTTCTGTCTATTAGCTGTGTAGAAGCAAGCTTTGGGAGCAGAGTTCATTTAAACAACACATGTCTGACTAATAGAGCAGTGGCTTTGTATCAGTTTAATCCATGTGTCATCCTGCTTGTTTTCCCTTCAGCCCTGACATGCACAGCCAACTCGTAGCACAGCGTGTGCCACATCTCTGCGCATAGACTTGAATTGTCTGAGTGGGTAAGTTAATCCAGGGCTGCTGTATAAATGGGATACAAGCTTAACTAACAATATATAAAAGACAAAAGCCTCTATTTGGCATGATTTATTGATATAATTCTTATTGTTGGCAACTTGCCATTGCTCAATAGCAGCATTATCCTTCTGAACAACTTTTTTTCAGAAAAGTAATCAGGATTGGTGTGGTCTTGGAATTATACTAGTACTAAACCTTAATTGCACTCTTAAGTACTATTCGGATTTCCAGACATGTCCATTAAGTAATGTTGCCAGAGCAAGTATGGAGTAATTATGGTGATTCACACAAGATAAGTTATCTCTTTATATAACAGAGATGAGACTGTCTTCACAGTGTATGCATGATACATACTACATACACCTCATTTTAATGCAAACTTATTTTTTTTACATTTTTTATAATCACTTTTTGTAGGGCTTGTAGTCATGCAAGGTTGTGCTTGATCATTATGCTCATTATGCTCACATGACCAAAATACACTATATGGCCAAATCTGACCATTACAACCATATTTGTGGGTCTTCCCCAAACTGTTGGCACAAAGTTGGAAGTGGCCCAGGCCTGACTTAACATCAGTGCCTGACCGCACTAATGCTCATGTGGCTGAATGAGCAAATACCTACAGCTATGTTCCAAGATCTAGTGGAAAGCCTTCCCAGAAGAGTGCAGGTTATTATAACAGCAAATTGTGGACTAAATCTGGAAGAGGATGTTCAAAAAGCACACATGGGTGTGATGGCTTTGGCTGTACATTATGCGCATGTAGGCTGTACCTGTGCTTACCTAAAACCCCCTAGAATTCACTTCTCTGACAGGTCCTTTTAAACATGGTCTATATTTTATTGATGTAAACTTGGTTTAGTTTTTGTTTTGGCCATGTTTTAGAAGGTAAAATATGCCATAATCTTTCTAGATATGTAATTACTGACATGGTGGATTTAGATAGGACTAAAATTCAAGAGATTTTCCTTTTATAATTATAGTACATTACCCCCATCTTCCTGTGTTAAAAGTAATCTAATCCAAATATGGCTTTAGGGAATTTAGAGCCCTAAATGAATCTTTGGATGTCTCTCTGATGGAACATTTATGTTATAAACAAAAGTGTTGCCCAAGTCCAATCTTGGTGACCTACCTCTATGGATAGTTTAAGTTCAACCCTAATTTAACACACCTAATCCCTGTAATCAATGATTTTAGTAGTACTAGAATGTTAGAATTCTGGTAACATGGACTGGAAGGTTATATGTAGTATTTCGCTATTAAAAAGTATTACTAATAGTAGAGCCTTTTAGTATGCTAAGCACCCTTAATGATCTAATGAACACTTAAAGAACTGTTCAAGCCCACTTCTTAACTTATCTTGTAAGTTTATGTTCTTTCCTAAGACAATATTTATGAAAGCTGAAGGTCTAGAATTGGCTTTCTTCCTATATTCCTGTAATTACGGTATGCAAAGAGTATTGTTAAAAAGGAGGCCAAAAACACCCATCCCACACAGTAACATTTCAGAAATATGGGCCTTGGCAATGTTTGGCTTTGCCATCTGTGTGCACTGTCCATTAGTGCATAGCCAAGTGCTTTTGGTTTTCAGTATTGGTCAATAAACTGGTTGAGTAACCTGCTGATTCAGATCTTTCTTCAACAGTTAGACTGCAGGTGGAGGTGTGGCAGCATGACTTCTGGCAATATGAGCTGCCAAAGCTGCTCCCAGCCCTGAGGCCCCAGACTGTCTCCTCAAAAACAATCTGTTCAGCTACATCAGCAAAAGCTGGTTGGGCTAGATGTCAGCAAAGTCTTACATTTGCAAATACAGAAGTGTATAGACTTGTTTAGAAATGTTTTAGTTAATTAATGTGAAGTGAATCATTATTTCCCAGTAGAGACAAATTACTAGAATTTTCAGTTTTATGTGAGTCATCTGTCAGGCAAAATAAATGGATAGGGGAGGCTGTTAAACCTGAAGCCCTCTAGTAAAAGTCATTATCCTTGGTGACCTTAGTCAGTCTATTATGTCAGAAAAAGGCAGTAACAAGCCAGTAATGGTCTCGGGAAATTGTGTACTTTTGTAAAATATCACCAGTGAGAAATGGTGCTGTACACTGTTTTCAGGATTGTGCTTGAAAACTGTCAGATCTGAGATTGTTCAATAGCTCCATCTGCTGGACCTATATCCTGTTAGGCAACTCTTAAATGAATGGAACCAATGCACAGAATACTAGTTTCGAATAACTACAGACAACCTGACTGTCCCCTCATATATCTGAATACCAATGATTTTGTAAACTGTTCTTGACAGCTTTTAAATTGTTGGTTTAATAGTGACGTTATTGTTTAAACAGCACAGGTTGTGAAACAATAGTTGGTTTCTACTCAATAACAGCATGATCCAACAAGAAGTTGGAACATGCTGTCACAGTTTTGGCTTGCTCAAGAGTCGAAGAGCAGGTCATGTTTTGTGCCCTGACAAAGCCTTAGGTTGGAAGTTGCAGATAGATTCACTGACATTCAAGCAACTAAATAAATTCCACAAAAAACACCAACAGATGTTTCCAGATTGAGGTGCTCTAGCTGACAGTTCATCAAAAATAAATAAAAATAAATAACATTAGAGGTATAATTGAAACAATTTTCAACTCTATTCTGCAGTACAATTTGAATTCATAAGTGGTAAGAGCTATAGATAATCCCCATATCCTTTTAAGTCAGTTTGTTCCCTCTATGTTTATATGGAGAAAAGTCCATGCCAAAGTGACGTGATCATTCCACAAAACAGATAATGTGAAAAAAAAATACAGCACTGTATTGCTTTTCATTACTGACATGCAGATAACACCACTATGAAAAGCAAAGACCTTTATTACATTGCTCTTCCAAAAATTGATCTAATTTTTTTGTCTTGTTTTTGCTTTTTAGAATGGCTTTTTAAATAATTATTTGCTGACTTTGTGTCAGAATTGGATGTAATCCTCACCTGCACTGCATTTCAATTTTCATCATTGCAGTCGTGCCACATTGAAATGCAAACGGTGTCACCTCACAGGCCTAGGGTGTACTTGGGGCTGTGGTTGTATTTGGGAAAGAGGAGAAGGGCCTGAAAGTGTCATTTTCTAGAAGTAGTGTCCTTTATAGTTCTGTTACTCACTTGCTGTCTTTTAATTCCTACTGCACTGATTTTTGAGCAAGCTTTTTAGAATTATTACCAAAGTATGATGTGTTAATAAGACTGAAAATACAAACGCTCACAGCAGGACATAGGAGTTATGTCATGTACTGTAATGTGTTAGACTCAGGGATGTTATATCAAAAAGGAGGCATTTGCTTATGTTCTTTGAGTCCATAAAAAAGAACAAAAATTTTTTTTTGCTCTGGTGTAGAGAAGAGATGTAATGAAATGATAAGAACAACCAACATAAAAGTGCTTTGATGCAAATGATAGTGTCAATGAACGTAATACTATAATGATGGAGACAGAATACCAAGGGTTCTTTTTTGTTGTTGTTTTTTTTCTTAAATCAGCTTTCTGGGCCTACATTTCTACTATCAGGTCATATACACCCAAGTACAATCTACACAGGATAAACCTGTAAGCAGAAGTTATCTCCGAAATACATTGTTTTTTTTTGTTTTTTTTTGGAGAACACTAAGTATAAAATAAATTTCAGTTAGCATGTTCAATACTTTTTCCTGTGTCATTCCTCTTTATTACACATGACTTTATTTATGGACTTTAACATTGTGAATTCTTTATATTTCCAGATTTATTAAGTTAATACTGATGAAAATTTCATGTGAATAGCCTCATTGGAAATATATTTACTGAAAAAAAAGTTGACACATCCAATACTTATTTCCCCCGCTGTAAATATATATATATATATATATATATATATATATATATATATATATATATAAAACCGTGCCAATGCCAAAAACTTATAACCAACAGGTTACATATTTCTACATTAAAAAAAAAAAAAAATACAGTAAAGAGCAGTAAATGAAACAAAGTCAATATTTGACTTCTTTTTTTGAAAAAAAAAAAAAGAAAAAGAAAATTAAAATAGTAGTCTCAGGTAGAATTAGTGCAGTTTTATAAGGAAATGGGCTGTACGTTTTACTGAGCATCTTGCAGAATCAGCCACAGTTCTTCTGGAGAGTTTGACTTTTGCGCTTGTTCTTATTTTTGCAGCAAAATCCAGCAGCCTTCATTATGATTTTTGTCTGAAAAGTGTTATTTTATGTAATAAGCTGCTTCCTTTAATGGCATACCAACACTTTTTCTGTAACATTTAATTGTGTGCTAGAAAACTAATGTTTGGGAATCTAAACAGTTTTTTGCACTGACTTGATAATGTAGAAGTCATAAAACAAAAAAACAAACAAAAAAAAACACACTTTGTACAAAAATCAGGCTGCCTAAAACGTTTGCACAGTATATATATATATATATATATATATATATATATATATATATATATATATATATATATATATATATATAAATTCTAGTGCTTTTTTGTGATTTATAGAAGAGAACAGCTTGACATGGCAAGCCTCACATGTAATGAACCTTCTCCTAAACACAAGACAATCAGATAGAGTTACTCCTAAGAGCAGTTATTAATTTCATCAAACCTTTATAAAACCTTATGGGAATTTTTCAGCCTTTGAAAAGACTTCTGCAGAATAGAATTTTAAAGGGACTCAAAGGTCTCGACTCTCAATATTTTAAATTGAATGGTGCAAAAGGAATTATTGTATCCTCTTTTATAGAAGGATGAGTTGTGAAAGTGCTTTCTGTTCTTTGTCACTTTCAATGTGTTACGGCACATAGCTGTAATAATTTAAATAAAATAATTAAATAATCTTTAATAATGTAGCGTGTTCTGCTGCCCCCTCTGGCCTCTAAAGGAAGTACATCTCCAGACACCAGATCTTACAGGAAGGACTGGTTTTATTTGTTTTGTTTAACATGACACAGCAAACGGCAACAACAGCACTTGTTTTTGCACTCTGGTGTCAGACAGACTCATGGAGATATTAGTTATCTTACCACGAGTATATTATTTCTCCTCCATGACAATTAAACCTAGTAATTAATGAAGACAAGCAGAATTACCTGCATGATCAACATAAAACAAAAATAAAACTTTGCGCTTGATTTGATTCAGTAATAATGAAAAAACATTACATTAAAGAAAGAAGCAAAAAAAAAAAAAAAAAACATGAATGCCGCATTTGCTGGTAAAAAAAAAAAAAAAAAAAGGTAAAGCAACATGAAGACCAGAGGCCTCCACCCAGCAAAGTTTTGAGTTGACAAAACCAAACAAATCCAACCCAGGTTAATTAACGTTAATAGGTTTCGTGTCACTGGTTATCCACTTTCTCAATCAACCCAGGTTTTGAACTCTGAATCAAAGTTTACTCATCATGCTCATGCACATAAAGGCCAGATGGTTGCAGCAAGCAACCAATGGCATTCGACATGGAAAAAAGCAGGTGCATACTTTTTGGCTGAAGCACAAGAAATTATTTGCAGAAATATATTTAAACCTACACTAAGCACAGAAAGCAACACCATTGTGGCTGCCAAAGCTCAGGAAAATTGCTGTTGGAAAATGCAAAAATTTACCTTCATAGACTTTTATAGATATGAGAATAAACAGATTGAAAATTTATAACCCCAATATATTTCATGTAATTTCATTTAATATAAATGTATTTTTTATTAAATATTAATTATATATATATATATATATATATATATATATATATATATATATATATATATATATATATATATATATATATATATTAGGATAGGAATAATGCCACTACATGTACTGTAAATATGTTGGCTACCACTCGCAAAGAACCGCAAAGCAATACATACAGTTTGTGGTACAGTAAGAGTGTGGCTTTGGCGTGTCCGATTTTTAATTTGCAGCTTAAGAAGCCGCCATAGGAAAACTAAACCATCTGCCCAAAATCAATGTCTTTTGTACAGATGGTCATTGGGAAAAGCCAGGGGATTTTGTCTGTTCCTAAAAGTTATTTCCCTTCAAAGTGCCTTGCTTGTTATTTGCGCTCCACAGGATTCTCCACAAACGGTGAAGCCATCACTACAAACACTAAATGATTAACTTTGATGCGTCAGATTTATATCACTTTGCTTACAGCTGATTGGACCAATTTGGGTTTGCTATCTTTTACCCAGGATAAAACCTGCTCCAGAGGAGGTTAGCCATGTACTGTAAGTTACCTTGGCAATGAAAACCGCTTAAAACCAATCCACCTTGTTGAGACGAACAAAACCGAGTTTGCTCAAACAAAATGCAAACTTACCTGGGTAGGTAAGTTTCATGCAACATGCCTCAGAGGGCAGTCTATGGGAGAAAAGCAAGCGATTCTGAAGTTGAGAAAAGAGGGCACATACAGTAGCCAATACAACAATTTAGAATGTCCTGAAAAAGAAAGAAACCACTGATGTAACAACCAGACATCAGACAGATTGGCCAAGGAAAACAATAGCAGCTGATGACAGAATACTGTGAGAGCTGTGAAAAACAACAAAACAAAAACAACAGACACTGACATCACCAACAACCTCAACATGGCTGGGGTTAAGCTATCACAATCCACCATTTGAAGAAGATTTTGAGAACAGACATATAGAGGCCATAGTCCAGGGGTTCCCAAACATTTCCAGGGCAAGGCCCCCCAAATGGCATTAAAATTTGACCGAGGCCCCCCTTTTGCAAGATGTCTTTAAAACACATTAAAAATACAGACTTCTGAATATTTCCCCCCTTTTTTTTTATTAATAATTACATCTTACATCTTTACATTACATTACATTAGGAATTGATTGTGTGTGTGTGTGTGTGTGTGTGTGTGTGTGTGTGTGTGTGGTTGTCTGAGAGTGAGAAAGAGAAAATCATGTATTTATTTATTTTTCACACCAAATTGTTGAGGCCCCCCAGGTGCCCCCTGGTGGCCCTCACTTTGAAAACCACTGCCATAGTCTACTGAAAACCACTCATCAGCAGTAAGAATTGGAAGGCCAAATTTGGAGGAAAAAAAAAATACAGGGATGAGCCACAAAAGTTCTGGAAGCCAGAGTAACCTCTACCAAACTAATGAAAAAGTGTGCAGAAAGAAAGGATCTGCTCGTAAGCCAAAACATATGGTCAAGCATGGTGGACGTACTGTCATGGCTTGGGCTTGCATAGCTGCTTCTGAAACAGGCTCTATAATCTTTATTCATGATGTAACTCATGATGATAGCAGAATAAATTCATGAGGTCTGGTGCTACAATGAAGTCTACAAAAAAACTATTTCTACTAATTTATATTGCGTCCAATCTAATTGGGAGCATATTCATCATGCAGCAAGAGAATGACCAAAAACACACCACCAACACAACAAAGACTTCATCGGGGATAACAGTGGAAGGTTTTAGACTGCCCAAGGCAATCACCAGACCTTAACCCAATTGAGCAGCATTTCACCTCCTGAAGAGGATACTGAAGGGAGAAACCCCCCAAAACAAACAGCAACTGAAAGAAGCTGCAGTACAAGCCTGAAAAGGTACTGCAAAACAACAATGCAACAGTTTGATGATGTCAAAGGTTCACCGACTTGAAGCAGTTATTGCATGGGATATGTAACCAAATAGTGTTATTTACTTTCCATCCATCCATCCATCTTCTACCGCTTACTCCTTCTTCAGGGTCGCGGGGGAACCTGGAGCCTATCCCAGGGAACATCGGGCACAGGGCGGGGTACACCCTGGACAGGGTGCCAGTCCATCGCAGGGCATGTTATTTACTTTAATTTACTATATTTATTTACTTTCATATATTGTTCCTATACTTTGTTCACCTAAAAATTTGGTGGTCTGCTACCAAAGGTGCCATATTCTAAGTTGTATAACAAATCTAGATGTAAATATTAAGAAAAGAAAGCTGAATTTTCTGATACATCATCATATTTACCTTTTTATCCTCAGTGTATACCAAAAAATGCCTGTTTCACAAAGCCACGTTCGCTGGCTACACAGCTAGTGGTATTTCGGTCTCAACAAGGTGGATTGTTTTTTTGCAGGTTTTATCACCATGGCAACTTAAACTTCCCGTCTAACCTGCTCTGGAGCAGGTTTTATTCTGGGTAAGAGAACTCAAATTTAGCACAAAAAATAAATAAATAAAAAATAGCCAGTTCAGGTATTTCATGTGTTCCAGCTCAAGCACACCTGGTACAACTAATGAAGACCTTGGTTAGTTGCATCAGGTGTGCTTGAGACAATACATATTTTGCATATTTGTGCTTTGTGAGGGATTCTTTGGGGGAATTTGGGGGAATTACTTGAATCATTCATTGTTTTTGAACTATTTCAATTGCTTTTGTTTGATTTGCTCATTGCAAACAGCTGAAAGTCTGTAAATTTTGATAATGAACCTGATTTGCAATGGGGGTTGAATAAGTTTGATTGCAACTGTAAATTCTGTTACACTCTAATATTCTAAATGTCTTTACCATTCTATTAATAGTAATAACTCATCAGTGCTATGTTAATGTTATGATGTTATTATGATAAGAACATTGAAAAATACAGTGATATGTTTCCTTTTGGGGAGGAATTCATGAAAATCTACTTTTATAATTAATAGAATACTACATCAAGATTTCAGAAATGTATATTGTAATAAGATACTTAACAGGTGACTCATGTCAAACCAGTGGTTTGAACACCAGTCAAACTGTGGATCATAAAGAGTTAACCCAAGTGACACTATGGGGACCAATGCTAAGACATAAACCTGGCCAGTACCCAGGGGTTTTCCATCCTAGAATGGTCCATATTGGTCAGAGGTACATGAAGATGCTTTGTCATATTAAAGTTCATGAAGTTACTTGTGGCTCCAGAGTCTATGAATGCTTTAAGGGAATGTTGTTGGCTCAAACCTCCTTTTTCAGATACTCAAAGAAGCTTTCATAATCTACACAGATGATGGGCTGAGACATAGCCCCCCCCCCCCCCAAAAAAAAAGGACTAGCCTATGCCAGGGCTTTCCCAGAATGAGAACAAGCTATTCTACTAGGATATGCGGGAATCCTGTTAAAAGATCAATGAGCACTGCGCCAGAAAACCTTGACATCCTTCTAGCCAGCCAACATCTCTGGAGAAAGTAAAAGGTATTCAGGGGTGTAGTGTGATGGGGCTGGGGGCCCCGGGACTGTAGCTGGTGCTGCCTGCTGCTAGGGTCTTTGGAGGTTCTGGTGATGATGTAGTATCTCAGAAAATATTTGGTTGTGTCTTTGCACAGCAGCTTCTTGTGTTCGGAGTTGGTTCGTGGCTCCTTGACTGGACACAGTCACAAGAATGCATTCAGTATGCAATAATTCTGCCTGATTAACCATGCTGGGGCCCATTTACCTAGCTCAGTCCTGCTCTAATGATCTTATCATGAATGACAACCCAGGTCAGCATGCAATAATAGGGTTTATTCACTATGTTTCAGGACTGATGAGAAACGTTTGGACCCATATGCAGATGGCAGGAATTAACTGTAGACCAGAAAGAAAAATCTTGTGTTTTAAATTAGTCTTGTGATATACAAAACAGAGGAAGCCTTAAAAAACAGAGGTGGGCAGGCAGACAAAAGTATCCAGAGAACAAACGGGAAAAAAAAAAAAAATTAAAAAAGAGCCAAGTGATCAGTCTGTATCCAAAATTCAAAAAAGAGGTTAAGTTAACAACCAAACATTCAAAAAGGCAAGTAACTGGCAAAAATGTATCAAAAGACTTAGCAAGGAACTGAACACAAAACAAGGTTTAAATAAACAGAACAAAGGCAAACATAATGTTTAATCAACAAAGGTGAAGATAATTAACACAAAAGGGTATTAGAAAAAGAAGAACAATGCTGCAAAATGTCCTCATCTAGTGACCAAAATAAAGAAATGCAGGCTGAGCACTACATGATTTAATTTTTTTATTATTATTATTATTCAGCCTATGGTGGACTGGGGTTCAAATATTTGTATTGTTATTATTATATATAGAATAAGCAGTAAATTTCATTTTGGATCTAGTTAAGATCAAATATTTACTTGATCATTTATGTTTATAGTATGTACCAACTTGCAAATTTTAAAAAATATATATGTTTGTGTTGACATGGAAATAGAGCCCATGATTACTGTGAAAATAAAAAAAAATGTTTTACTGTTAACTATTTTATGTTACTGTTTTTTTTTTTTTTAAATAAATAAATAAATAAATAAATAAATAAATAATACATTTAAAAAAGTGTGTAAAAGACACACCTAAATGAGATCCCAATTAAGCAAGAAAATGAGTTAATACGACTTTGAACCACCAGAGGGTAGAGACGATTTACATGACTCCTTTTTCCTCTTTCTTTCTTTCTTTCTTTCTTTCTTACTTACTTTATTTCTTGTTATTAACTATCTAAAGCAAGTTCCAATATTTACCTCAGAATTAACACCAGAGTTGTAAATTATGTAGATTTCTTTTTTAATCATGGATTGAATAAACAGTGCATATTTTCTTTATATTTAAATAAACATTGATGGCTCAGTGGTAACATACTCTGTAGTAACGGTTATGCTGCCCTTCAGGTTTTGCTTGAATAGGCGATAACCTCCTCTCTGCCAGCATCCCTCCTATGTGCCAAAATGGCCCCCAAACCAGTGTCTCTGGCACTATATACAGTGAATGGGCGCTGAAGATCGGAATGGCCAAAAACGGGTGGTGAGGTGAGGCAAGACTTTAATTGGTCAAAAGCTTGCTGACCCTGAGTTGTCCAGTGAAACCGATGCCCCATTTTTTTCAGTACGTTGAGGGGCTCAGCAATCCTGGAAAAGTTCAGAACAAACCGGTAATACTACCCTGCTAAACTGAGGACACGCTGATCTTCCTTCGTTATTAGGCATAGGGTAGACATGAATGCCTTCAGTTTTACTTTGGTCTGCTGAAATGCCTTTGACATTTAAAACATGTCCTAGGAAGATGAGTTCTTGAAGACAGAATTTGCTTTTCTTCAAGTTAATGGTCAGACCAGCAGTTTCTAATCTATGAAGTACAGTTTGGAGGTCATGGAAATGCTGGGTTATTGAAGGTGATTAAACAATGATATTGTCGATATACTCAAAGCATATTTTTCTCCTTAGGTCTCCCAGAACTGTCTCCATGAGCCCCTGAAACGTTGCGGGAGCATTTTTGAGCCCAAACCTTTGAGCCTGCAGGAGTGATGAAGACCATCTTGGCTTTGCTGTTGACAAAACACAATACAATCTCAAAGATCAGCGATAACCATTAAGCTTCCATTAAGCTTAAAACAATGAATAAGCACGGATAAGGAATAAACCAATGTGCGAATGGGAATGGTGTGGGTGTGTCTGAGTGTGTGAATGAGTGTTGGTGTGAGATTGCGGCGTCTGGGCACACTGACCGAATTGGCGGATGGGATGGCAATTGGAGAATGTAATCAGCCCTCGTCAGGCTCCAGGAAGGGAGGTAACAGGCCTTGAACTTGTCTTGTGAACAGCTCACCACGAACAGCCGTTCGTAGAAGTGCTCTGTGTCGCACTGGACTGCATGCACAGAAAGCATTAGGTCAAAAAGCGGCCGTCTCCCCACTCCACACGGTAACCATATCTTTTCCTCTCACTTGACAACCTTCTCACGAGCCAAGCCAACCTCGACTGGTGCCAGTCCTCTTTTCACCTCATAGGTGAAATAGGCCTCGCCTCCATTTCCCTTTCTGAAGTTAATTGACTTACTCCACCCTTTCCGTTAAAGGTAAAAGTGAAAAATAACCATTGCACATTCCGTATAGTTTACTGCACTGTCATACTGTGTCAAAAGTCAGCAGGTGAAAACCCCAGCGCTGCCAAGCTGCCACTGTTGGGCCCTTAAGCACGGCTCTTAATCCTGTCTGCACTAAGGGTGCTGTATCATGGTTGACTGTGCGCTCTAATCCCAGATTGTTAAAAAGAAATATATGCTTTTATATGTGATGAAAGAATTTCATTTACTGTAATGTATGTGGTATGTGACAAATAAAGGTTTCTTCTTGTGTTACCTTACCTTACTTGTTAACATCACTTAAGGTGTATTAATGCTGAAGTTCATTATTATTTGTTAATGTTAACTATGTTATACTAGTTAAAGCAACCTCAATGTAACATTTTACACTTTCCCTTTTAATTTATTTTTATTGATGACTTAGTGATAGATTGTATAACAAGGATGTCTAGTTAACCGGCTGGTTAACCTTTCTCACAGTACATTGGGCAAACAATTCACAATAACATTTGTACAGAGATAAAACAGCTTTTTTGATAGTAAAACACTGTGTACACCTGCCACAATTAAATTACAACATTCAAACCTAGTAGGCTAGGTAAAAAAAAATAATAATAATAATTATGACAAACTTAAAATTCTTAAAGCCCTTGGTGTCTTTGTACTTTCTTATGAGCCATTAATAAATTCTATACTGAACACGGGCACCCCCAAAACAGGTGGAAATTTCATTTTTGGCCTCAGATAAAAGGAGTTAAATTCATAGTATTAACTGATGTTTAATTTGGTTTGAGCAAGAAAATCATCGGAGTGTTCTGGACCCCTGCTAGAGTATGACTAGAGTTGGCTGCTGCTAAAAGTAGTCATGAAAAAAACAAAGTGAATATAATACATCTGTGTATAAACTATATAGTGGCATAAACCTGGGCAT
Organism: Ictalurus furcatus; assembly: GCF_023375685.1. Lineage (NCBI taxonomy): Eukaryota > Metazoa > Chordata > Actinopteri > Siluriformes > Ictaluridae > Ictalurus > Ictalurus furcatus. The sequence goes on from NC_071271.1 coordinate 20,797,502, forward strand.
TCAGTCTAAGTCAGCACTTTCTTAAACAAGGCTCAATTTTTTCATATTGTAATTGAACTATTTGTCCTAGTACATGTACAGATTGCATAATTTCGCGTGAACATGTGGGGGGAATCCCTATGACTCAAACTAACCCCACCAGTGAGAGGTGGAGCAGAACCCCTGGGACCAAGATACATTTATTGAGCAGGTATTGAGCAACACTTCTAAGGAATCAGAAACTAAAGGCTGCACACACACACAAGCACACTCACACACACACACACACACACACACAGTTTCTCATTCATGACCCTTATCTACTGTTTCACTGAATGCACTGTAACCATACAGAAATCCCAGACCTATTTTTTTCATACTCTGCTATGGATTGCGATATGCAACAACAATCCTTAGTCAAGGATATTTGCATTTTAAGTCATTGATATTATTTTCCATGTTGCACTTTAGGGTTGTGTGTCATATAGAGGCGTGCATGACTGGCTAGCATTACTCAGTTCATAAGTTGTTCATCCCACCCACGATCTGTGGGGTACATCTTGACCTTGCAAATTATATACATTTTACCAGTGCCAGGTGGTCATGAAATTAGATGGGAGGCTAAAATCTAATATATATCAATAGCTTTACATTAAAACAAGTATATCTCACTGATGACATAATAAGAATGATATGGGACAACCGATAACACAAAACACACTCACATATGCAGTACCTACAGTACCTACAGGAAGACAAATAAGCATAGTGTATATATCAATCTACCATACACTCTCTTTGTTTGTTCTTAACTTACCAAATAATTAATGTTCTTTTTGTCCCAGTTATGGCATAAAAACATTACAACACTAAACTGAGACCCTACTTATCCCACACAATCTCAATCAGATATAGGCCCGTTCATGGTAAAATAATCTACCAAGTCATCATAGACATAATCATCTCTGTTGTGATTCACTCAGTTTATAGGTGCATGCATGACTTGTCATGTCTCCAAGACTCATAACGATAGAACTAATCTTCACGGTGTATCGTAAAAACACTGACCTCAAACTTCGTAAAGCTGCAAGTATATGAATCACCATGCAAATGTAACTGTAGTGCAGTCATAACTGGAAGTATAGTGCAAGTAGTTGCTTATTTAAAATGCACAAACTAATGAGTTGTTGAAATGAAATATACCATTTTATAATTCATTACACTCTTAAAACACTTCACACAGCTTGTAAGTATCTATCCAAAGGGATCTCCAGTGATGGATATGAGAGCTTTTCATATAAGTATGCATTAATAATAACCAGAATGTGATAAATGACAAATATAGACTTAGTTTTGACCTCAGTGCTGCAGGCCGTAGTTTGCTACAAAATCTACAAAACTACAAATAAGTTATAATATTATTCAACGATCAGTGTTTAGGCTACTATTTTATACTACAACTACTACTACTACTTAACCAATTACCAATTTATTGTTATTATTATTATTATTATTATTATTATTATTATTATTATTATGTTTTTAACTATAGTTAACAATTTGAAATAGCTTGGGGTAATCTGATCATTGAAGTTGCTTAGCAACCCGTGGGCAATGGAATATTAAAAGGCAGCATGATGGAAAATGTGAATAAAAAATATATATAGCATATAAATAAGCAGAAAAAACACAATTTTCAACTGTTTGGTGAAAAAAAAAAAAAAAAAAAAAAAAGAAAAAAAAATTTAACCCTAAAATACTCCAAGCCCTGAAATACAAGTTGTAATGTTATAAAGTTGCTGAAGTACTATGTCTTTATTTTGACCTGATATCTCATTATTTGACCATTTTGACATAATATTTCAGTATATGTCAGTATATTTCAATATATTATGTTGTTATTTCTATATTACATCTTGGTATTTCAATATATTCCCTTATTATTTAAATTTACATATATTACCACATCAACAATTTAGCAATAAGACTAATTTACTGAATTTTAGCTTGTAGTTTTTTTCCAACATATTCCGATAGTATGCAAGCCAGATGCTGCTTTAGTGGAATTCAGTTGACCAATATATATCTAATGATTAGTAATCCACTTAAAGTAAATACATTCAGATATGGTAAAGATTTTTACTCCTAACACTTAAATCGATTGTCATATTGGTCATTATTGGTTATATTGGTGACATTTTGAATTTTAAATGAAATAATGAGTTATTAGAGTGAAATAATAAAACAGCAGTTTAATGTACAGTAATACTTAATAACCATTCTAAGTGAATGTTGTCCACCTTTGCTGGTTTAAATCTATCATGTTAAACTTTTGGCATGTATTTTCCATTGTCATTACCTCATTTCACTTGGTGATGAGGCCACTCAAGAAAAATCCCTGAGAATAAACTTGCAGAAAGTCTCATTTTCTCATGAACTGGAAAAATGTCATATTTCCCATTCTGTGGTTCTATTGACTAGTAAATGGCTGACTGTCAGATTCATTCTCTCTCTTGTCTCTCTCTCTCTCTCTCTTTCTCTCTCTCTGTTCACACCTACACATTACAAAGAATTTCATATAGATGACTCTACCATTCATTCTACTTTTCGCCTTTTCTATCTCTGTCTCTTTTTTCCTTCGCCTCTCTCACTCAAATTGCAGATCACGCAACCACAATTCTCAGCAATGTGTTTGCCTCACTAGCATTATTGTGGTAACTTACATTCGAGTTTTGTCATTCATGCCATTTCTGCACAGTAAACAATCTAACAGGTATATTTAACCTCATCTATATCTATTATATACAGTAGAAAATACCCAACATTTTTGGTAAAGGTAGAATGGTTTATGTATAGTGGAATGTAGAAACACTACTATACTTGTATAACAAGGGTTCCACAAAGTTTTAGGAGCGTTTATGTATATGCTGAAAATGAAAATATATGTTATCTAAAGTGACACTCCAGATGTAGAAAAAACAACCTAACCCATGATACATCTGTCCCCTAGATTTCCCTAGTTTAAATATTAGGAAGATCCACTCTGGATGATGCGTTTTAGACGTGAAAATAAAATTTTGAGGACTTATTTGGTGTGCATAATTTTGCACTTGGAGTGGTACAGAATGTAGATTTTAGGAGTATTTTTCCCCACTACCTGACTCACTAGGTAATGCCATTGTGGTAATACTAGTTGTTCACTGCTAGAAAGATAATTGCTCTTAGATCAATCTCTCCACTGTAATTGAAGGCAACTAAAATGTTTTGTGACATACACCTTGTTTGTTTCCTTGGTGTTTGTGAAGTGACTGTGGATTCTTTCTGCATAGTTGTGCTTTGCCTCTCTGATAGCCTGACAGATTGGCTCTTGCTGTGCGGAGGGCAGCCTTGTCCTCAGATCTGAAGGCAGAGGCTCGGGTTTTCAACAGCAAGCACACTTCAGCAGTCATCCACAGTGTCTGGTTTGCACGTGTGGTGATGGTCTTGAAGGAAGTTATATCATTTATGCATTTGCTGATGTAGCCAGTCACTGATGCTGTGTATTCATCCAAGTCTGTGTTGTTATAGTATGTAGCAGCCTCTCTAAATACATTCTAGTGTGTGTGCTCAAAACAGGCTTGAAGTGCTGAGATGGCTCCCTTAGACCTGGTTCTCACCTGTTTCAAATCCCTAGGAATGAAAACAAATCGATCATGTGTAGGAGCACTAGAATCCGGGAGGGGAGGATTTTTACCCCCGATGGAACTGCAACATTAGGAGGACCCGCACTAGACGCAGGGTGCACGGCCGGAAATTTTTGCTGCAGCCGCTTATTATCAGTCTGCATCTGGGCTACTAGTGCCTGTAACAATTCCTGCGTACCAGTACAATCCTACCAACTATACGCCAGAATGTGGCGAGATACCACTAAGAGATACATTTATAGGTGAAACAATTGAATTTAAATCATAATTAAAATTTAACAAATCGAATTTGAACTGTAAAGAAACCCGACTATGCCAACCTGGGAAATTTGCCCAGAGGATTGATTGATTGAAACATCAAAGATTTGGTGTACAATGAAGGGTCAGAGACATGGGTCCAAGACAAAAGAGTAAGCACTTGATATTGATATTAAACATAGTTTCACGACATTAAAATCAATTTGTGTTCCCGATCATGGATCTACATCAGCAAAATGCTGGGCCATAAAACCGTTCACAGTGTACTCAGGATATACAATGAACGTGTCACATCTCAGCAAGCAATTAGCAAAAAATGAAGAAAGAAAAAAATTCAAAGACATGTAAACACAATGCAACAAACTATCACTCCAAAGAAAACAAAGGGCTGAGGTGAAAACATGACAATTAAGGCCAGAAAGGCTTCAAGAAGACCAGAAAGGCACTCTCAACCACACACGCACACACCTACTGAGTGTGACCACATAGAGTGTTTAACACAGGCCCACCACCATCTGCACATAGAGGAAGAGGAAACTTTCTGCGTACAGCCTCAGCTTCTGAAAGAAAATACAAAACACACACACACACACACAACACAACACTATTAAACATTAATGGCTGAAAGATATTGAATTATACACACTGTAAGAAATGTTGAGGGTGCATTCAGGCCCACACTAGGTGAACCACTGCACTAGAGTACTGCTGGAACTAATGTGCCACACAGGCCATGATGCAAAAGCACACAAAAGAAATGCAAATAACACATAATACAGGCAAACAATGCTTATACAAACAAAAATACAAATCTCATGTATTATGCAAAACATACAACCATCGGACAAAACAGAGCTCACCAGCTGAATGAACAAAACAAAAACCACCACGAAATCACACAAACTCAAAATAAACAAAAAAGACAACAATAACAAACACAAAAAGCTAAAACAAAAAAAAATGCTGTCATTATAAAGCTATTATGATGATAGAAACTGTAAACACAGGAATGGCAACAAACAGAACAGTGACAATTCCTCACATGCACACACGTTCAGTAATATGGGAGGGAAACTCCTGTTGACCTAGAAAAGAACACACATTACTAATCCATGCATTCTAATTCACCACTACACCCATGCCGAACAGACTTACCACTCAATGGAAATTAGTTCGGCATCCCAACTGTCATATCACAGCAAACAAGTGACTACATTTCCCATACTGCATGGCGGCCTACAAACATGGCTGCCATGGACTGAAATTCCCAGAACACTCACATTCACTCCAAATCACGCACACCTGCATCCTATTCACAGCACTCACAACCACGCTATATAAGAGACTTTTTGAACACTATGACTTCGTGAAGTATTACGCTCAGTTGCTTAGTCTCTGTTGTATTTCCAAGCCTTATCTCGTGTTAGCTTTTCTGGTTATAGACTTTGTTTACCCTGTTGACCTCAATTCTCTGCTCTGCCTAGTTTAGCCTGTTTGCCTGATCGTTTGACCCTAGCCTCCCTTGGACTTTGTTTTCTGCCTGATCCTTTGTACTTCTAATTGTTTGATTAAACAACCATACCTGCACTTGCTTCTGTCCTACGCCTAAATTACGTGACACCACCAAACATTCCCTGGAGGGTAGTCTTCGTACACGTATTCCTCCGAAAGCACAGTCTACTGACATAAGCACTCTGGGAATGCAACAACCCTTAATTCGCCTCCCCACTAGCAAAACACAACCCAAGTCACTACAAATAATTATAACCCACCTGAGGATGAGAGCCGTACACAAGGCTAATGAAAAGGATACACCGGAGAGGGTGTGGATGAACATACACTGCACTTCAGCGGATACTGCACTTGCAAACCTGACGTATCAGACACATTTACTTACACGCACACGTAAACATTTGGCAAAACAGCTACCTGTATTCTCACTAGCACCTACCCGTCATTGTTGCAGGAAGCACCATCCAAAGGTCAACTGGACATGATGCACATAGTATGGTACCCAGTGGAACCTTAAATACTGAGTAACCTCCACTGATTGGCCCGCAACCCCATCACTCATCATGGGGAAGGGAAAAAAATGACAGTTTGCCCGGCCACACTAGTTTTATGTCAGAATGCTTTAGTACATTATTTTAATATACTCATTTATCAGTTAATTCAGTGCTGAACAATTTTCACTAAGATAGCTTGGCAAATAGGACAGTGATGACTTAAAGCAGAAATATTGGAATTAAGTCTTCAGCTAGAGAATATTGCTACAATTATCTTCTTGTACTGTCAGTGGAAAGATCAGTCAAAGGGCACACTGTTAAAGAGAAGGAAGTCCAATCAACTGCCAACAATTACCTGGCAGTATATTCGATTGTTTAGTTATAGTATTCCTGTGGTGCAGTAGAGCAGTTACCTTAAATTTATTTTTATACCATAATTCAAGGTTGTTTTCGACCCTACTAGGGCCCTATGCACCATCCTACATACAGTGCACTGTACAAGAATGTCATACAACCATCTTAACTCTTCCCACTGGCACAGTTTTATTCCATATTTCACATTCACCAAACATATTTATTTGAAATATACAGTGCCTTCACTAATATTGGCACCCTTGGTAAATATGAGCAAAGAAGGTTGTGAAAAATTATCTTTATTGTTTAATCTTTTGATCTTTTGTTCAAAAAATTTACAGAGATACTCTGCTCTTATGTGTATCAAACAATTGCAAACCCAACAGAGGTTTATTTAAAAAAATCTTTGTTAAATATAGGTGTGCAACAATTATTGGCACCCCTATGAATTCATATATGAACAATATATTTGAAGTATATTCCCCTTGATATGTTTACTTTTTTAGTACACCTGGGTGACTAGGAAGAGGAAATTGTTCAAGCGTGACTTCCTGTTTCACAGAGGTACAAATTTGAAGTAACACATAGGCCAAAATCCCTTAGTCATTTATAACAATGCGTAAGACCAAGGAATATAGCTGTGATGTGTGGTCAGAGGTTGTTGAGCTTCACAAAATGGGAAGTGGTTATAAGAAAATAGCACAATCATTGAAAATCCCCATTTCCATCATCAGGGCAATAATTAAGAAGTTCCAGTGAACTGGAAGTGTTATAAATCAAACTGGAAGAGAACGTGTAACTATATTGTCTCAATGCACTGTGAAGAGGATGGTTCGAGTGGCCAAAAAATCTCCAAGGATCACAGCTGGAGAATTGCAGACGTTAGTTGCATTGTTTGGAAGGGTTTCAAGAAAAAAGCCTACTCTCATCCAAAAACAAACTCAAGCAGCTTCAGTTTGCCAGACACTATTGGAATTTCAAATGGGATCAGGTTCTATGGTCAGATGAAACCAAAATAGAGGGTTTTTTGACAATAAACACCAGAGGTGGTTTTGGTGCACACAGAGAGGTAGCCATATGGAAAAGTACCTCATGCCCACGGTTACAGTAAATATGGTGGAGGCTCTTTAATGTTTTGGGGCTGTTTTTCTGCCAGAGGACCTGGACATTTTGTTAGGATACATGGCATCATGGACTCTCAAATATCAACAGCTATTAAATGAATACTGGACTGCCTCTGACAGAAAGCTTAAATTGGGTCGTGGTTGGATCTTCCAGCAGGACAATGATCCAAAACATATGTCAAAATCAACACAAAACTGGTTTACTGACCACAAAATCAAGTTCCTGCCATGGTCATCTCAGTCCCCTGACTTTAAACCCATAGAAAACCTGTGGGGTGAACTGAAGAGGAGAGTCCACCAGCATGGACCTCAAAATTTGAAGAATCTGGAGAGATTCTGTATGGAGGAATGGTCTCAGATCCCTTGACATGTAAATGGTCTGCACTTATATAGCACTTTTGCCCAAAGCGCTTTACACTGTGTCTCATTCACACACTCATACAGCAGTGGTAGCAGAGCTGCCATACAAGGTGCTAACCTTCCATTAGGAGCAAATTGGGGTTCAGTGTCTTGCCCAAGGTCACTTCGGAGTCATGCGGGCCAGGAATCAAACCACCAACCATACGATTAGTAGACAACCCGCTCTACTACCTGAGCCACAGCCGCCCATGTATTCTTTAACCTCATCAGGCATTATAGCAGAAGACCCAGAGCTGTTATCTTGGCAAAGGGAGGTAGCACAAAGTATTGATTAAAAGGGTGCAAATAATTGTTGCACACCTATATTTAACAAAGCTATTTTTTATAAACCTGTGTTTTGTTTGCAATTTTTGATATCCATGAGAGCAGAGTATTTTTGTGATTGTTTTTTTAACAAAAGACCAAAAGGTTAAACAATAAAAACATTTTTTGTCACAGTCTTCTTTGCTCATATTCACCTAAGGTGCCACTTTATTAGTGGAGGTAACTGTATCTACATCTTGGTAATACAAGAGATCAGAGAAACCGGGGTATTGAATATTAAATAAAGACAGGCGTGTCATTTATCAAAGCATGCATTGAACAAGTCCTAAATGTGTGTGCCCATACACACAACAAAATTGGTATTTATCACATGTGTATACACAGCTGTAAGCAATATCCATTGATAAATCCTAAATATCCTAAATTGATGTGTTTGTGTACAGCCACATTTATATCTACAAAGAAATGCCCTCAAATTGTCATATATGGTAAACAAATTCACTTTAAAAAGCACAGTAGCCTGCTTGCTCTACTGCTTATTTCAGATGACATGGAACATGCCAAAGGTCTAAGAAAATGAACTTCACTGACAATGAAGTAAAGATACTGTTGCATGACGTAGAGCAAAATAAAAATGGAGGTAAGATGTGTCATTATTGAACTTGTAGCTGGTTTGCATAATCCCACATTGCATTTTACATTCCGTCTGTCATTTGACTGCACCTTGTGAGCACTGAAATCAGTTATTACTCTCTCAATTATGTTGATATGTTGGACAATATGTCATATAGAAGTTCCACATAGTCAGTTTACCTGCAATTACACTTTTCTAACACTAGGGGTTCTTGAATACAGATGGTCAGGAATGTGTGGAAGTACAGTCCCCTCCAAAACTATTAGAACAGCATTGCCAATTCATTTGTTTGTGCTATACACCGAAGACTTTTGTGTTTGAGATCCAAATATTGGCATGAGACAAGAGTTTAGGATTTTGCCTTTCATTTCTTGGTACTTAAATTTAGATGTGTTAAACAACATAAAACATGGAACCTTTTGTAAGACTACCCAGTTTTTAGGTGAGCAAAACTATAGGAACAGCTAAGTCCTTTGATGTAAACACTTAATATTTGGTTGCATATCCCTTGCTTACAATAACTGCATCATTCCTGCAACTAACTGACATCACCAAATTGTTGGTTTCTTCTTTTGTGATGCATTTCCAGGCTTTTACCACAGACCATTTCAGTTGTTGTTTTGTTTTGGGGGATTCTCCCTTCAGTCTCCTCTTCAGGAGGTGAAATGTTGCTCAATTGGGTTAAGGTCTGGTGATTGACTTGTACAGTCTATGATCTTCCACTTTTTCCCCCTGATAAATTCCTTTGTTGAGTTGGCTTTGTGTTTGGATCATTGTCTTGCTGCATGATAAAGTTCCTCCCAATTAATTTGGATGCATTTCTCTGTAAATTGTCCCTATAAACTTCTGAATTCATTATTTTGTTACCATCCTGAGTTACATCATCAATAAAGATTAGTGAGCTTGTTCCAGAAGCAGCCATGCAAGCCCAAGCAATGACACTACCACCAACATGTTTCACAGATGAGCTTGTATGTTTTGAATCATGTGCATATCCTTTCTTTCTCCACACTTTGGCCTTTCCATCACTTTGGTAGAGGTTATCTTGGTTCCAGAACTTTTGTGTGTATTTCTTTCTTTGGCTTTCTGATTCTTACTGCTGATGAGTGGTTTGAATCTTGTGGTATGCCCTCTATATTTCTGCTCTCAAAGTCTTCTTCAAAATATGGATCGTGATACCTTCACCCCTTCCCTTTGGAGGTTGTTGGTGATGTCACTGCCTGTTGTTTTTGGGTTTGTCTTCATAGCTCTCACAATGTTTCTGTAATCAGCTGTTGTTGTTTTTCTTGGCTGACCCAGTCAGTGTATGTTGCTCAGTACACCAGTGGATTCTTTCTTTTTCAGGATATTCCAAATTGTTGTATTGGCTATGCCCAATGTTTGTGCAATGCCTTTGATTGATTTCCCCTCTTTTCTCAGCTTCAAAATGGCTTGATTTTCTCCCATGATGAGATGTGAGTTTTGTCATTAAATGCCATACATGACTTCACATCAGGTTAGGAGACTGTTAAAAAACAAAGTGAGAACTTATTTCCCATTGTAAACTTATTAATTCTTTAAATTTTGACAGTAATTTAGTTTAAGTAGATCAAGTTATGAATGTAGAGGAAGCTGTGGAATCTTTCAGTGGAAATCGAATGAAATTTTTAAGTGCAATATTCTCACCTTTCACTTTTGGGGGTAACCAGAGTTTCAAACATGCTGTATTTCAGGTTCAGGACAGCTTGTAGTTTTCAGAACTATGTATAGCAGATAATGTCAAAATTTGATCAAGCAAAGGGTTTCCCAGACCACAACATATACATGTATGTATCTCCATTTTCCTGATAACATGTGTCTAGTTGAAAGAGATATTGAAGGTCACATTGTTTCTATCTATCTGTACGTCTGTGTGCACATGCATATGGAGTCACTGTTTCAGCAAAATTGTCTTACAGTTCTCACAGTGACTCAGCTACAGGTTTAGGTTGGGGTACAGGGCCTTAAATGCTAAACTGCCAGTAGGTTGCAGGTTATACTACTAATGAGGTTTGTAAAGCATGGCTTTTGAAATTACTGTCAAGACCTCAAACCCATGGCGGTGGTCTGTTGCTTTTCAAGTGACATTTCAGTCTGTGTGTCCTCTCTAGTATTATTCATAACAGCAAACACAGTTTGTTTTTTTTTTCATTGGAGAGCAGTCAGTTATGCCACAGTGAAGTTGCAGAGCCTGTATGCCTCAAAACATCATGGTTAGATGAGGTCTGTGTAGGCATTAGGACCTATTTTAATGGTACATATTAAAGAAGGGCATCTATAGCAGAAACAGAATAACACAATTTTTATTAAACAATACACTATATATATATATATATATAAATATATATATATATATATATATATATATATATATATATATATATGTGTGTGTGTGTGTGTGTGTGTGTGTGTGTGTGTGTGTGTGTGTTAGTGTATGTAGGTATGTATGTATGTACATATATCTCAATTTAATATTTCTATTTGGGGGAAAATGTAAAGAAAAATTTGCTTGTAATAATATTCCTTTTTTTATAGCCTTTTTAGACTCTAATTTCTATTGTGTTACCTAAATCATCGCAGTTCCTTTTAAGGAACAACAAGCATGTCTATATTTTCTGTATTTCCTTTTAAACATAAATTTGCCACCTCCACTAATATCTTATTAAAAAATACTAATATCTTAATACCTTATTAAAAAATACCCCTAGAACACCAAAAATCCTATCTATATGAGATTTATGCCATGACGATAACTCATAGCAGCTGTGATTCATTCAGAGGGGAACAGAGTGAGTGCAAATTCTCCATCAGGCCGAAAATCTCTTAGTTTGCCATTGGTACTGATAGTACAGTTTCAGGGTGCATCATGTGGCCACAAAAGCCGTTGAGTACAGTATGCAAAGCCTTTCCTCTAAAATGTTGGGGGAAGAGGAGTAGTCTGAAAAATCACTGGACCATTCAGATCAGGAAACATTTTATGCATCATATGGTCTATTGTAATGCATTTCACTTCTACAAATTGTGACCGTTCCTAATTGACTTTAAAAAGATTAAATCTGTAAAAAGAACTCTACTGAATAGCCATGGCTGGATGTAAATTAATAAACAGAATCTAAAAGTGTGTAATTTAAAATAGAGACAATATAAGTTGAGTGAATGGGTGAATTTCCCACTAATGTCAAATTTGCATTGCTTTCAGAAGCTGTTGCTGTTCTCTTTATCTTTTGTTTTATCTGTATAAGTTCAAGGTCATATCTCCTTAGATTGTAGCAGTCCATTTTAATATATAAGAAGTTAAAATGGTTCTCACTTTCTTTTGAAGAGTAAAGGAAACCAGTATTTGATGGTCATACCCTCTAAGATACTATTTCCTGTTAACTACAGCCTTATCATTTTTTTTCTCACCATCACACATCACACACCACAGGTATACAAACAGCTGATGAACAAAAGGAAAAGGGTAGCATAAAACATCTCACCTTTAGAGCAAGCTGCTTGGTCTAGTTTGCATTTTTGAGAAATGCATGCCACTTCTGCAATTTATTAAAATATATGTAGTCTTCATTTGTGTGTCTTCATTTTAAAACAAAAATGTATTTTAAAATGCAGTGTACATTACAAAGACATTCACCCCCAAACTATGCCAGTAATTGAATTAGCTACATTAGTCACTAGTCACGCGCTTGTGTGTGCGCGCGTCTGTGCGCGCTTGTGTGTGTGTGTGTGTGTGTTTGTGAATGTGTGTGTGTGCGTGTGTATGTGTGTGTGTGTGTGTGTGTGTTTGTATGTGTGTGTGTGTGTGTTTGTATGTGTGTGTGTGTGTGTGTGTGTATGTATGTTTTTGTGTGTGCGTGTGTGTGTGTGTGTGTGTCTCTGTGTGTGTGTGTCTGTGCGAGCATTCTGGTGCTCTGTGATGGCCCATCTCCGTCTCATTTTCCTGATGACGATGATTACACCTGAATTAAACACAGTAGTGAAAATGGTGCTATACTGTGTGTTGTACATATAATGTGTGGTGGCCTTTACAATGGGAAATGAGTTCGCACTTTGATTATAAGCATCATCCACATCAGTCTCTGTCTCATCAGCTTTGGTCACTCATGGCATTTAAACATGAGTCTCATTACTTCACTCGACTGATCATGCTAACACCGGTAGGAGAAAATAATATCTGATTAATTCAATCAATTGGCTCTCTTGACTAAATTTCTTGTATTTTTATTAGGTTATTTAAACATTTTTAGAACTTTGTCTTAGCGCTATTCTGTGTGTTCATAATGATGTGATGTGCAGGAGCATCTCAGACAATCACCTAATTTCAAACTGAATTTATCAGGTTGATGCCCATTTCACTATGACACATAATTATTCAACAATTCACTGTGTGAGAATTCACACTAGGCTTTAGACACATTTAGTCAGACTGAGTGTTTTTACAGCGGCGTTTGTTACATTTGCTCCTTACAAAACATAAACATTGCAGAAAGCCAAGCCAAGGTAAGCAAATAGGCTAAATAAAAAAATAAATATCATTATCATAAAATACATCTGTTTTCATGAACTAGAAATGCCGTATTATTATTATTATTGTTGTTGTTATTATTATTATTATTATTATTATTATTATTATTATTATTATTAATAATAATAATAATAATGTTGTTGTTGTAGTTATTAAACTGTATTCTGGCTTAGAAAAATAAATAATAATAATAATTAGTCTTTTAAGTGAGTTATGCTAATGCTTAAACTCATCGGCTAGTCCAGATATACATTCATCACTGTCATCTTTTTTATAAAGTTACTGTACTTAGTAAATACTTCACAATAGTTAGACATGCTAGAAGATAAGTAATAACTAAGGAACAATTGAGCAATAATGGGTTACAGCATCTTTGTTCTGATAAGACCATTCGCTTAATCAGGACTCTGCAATGCATACTCTGCAGTTACAATTGCTGATAAGACCAGAGCTGTAAAAAAAAATAGTCATGATTCTGAGGAAAAGCGGGGGCAAATTTTGTAGAAAGACCATCCTCAAAATGTACTTAGTTATTCTATGAAAGGTGTGTGTGTGTGTGTGTGTGTGTGTGTGTGTGTGCGCGCACGCATGTGTGTGTATACATGTATGAGTATAAATATGAGATGATGGGAGGTGAATGTAATGGGATGATGGCTAAAGTCACCTTTTCACAAACATAAAATTTTACTTCACTTAGTTTATTTTGTTAATTATTCAAGTTAAATTGACTAAGACCCATCTCTGACCCATCTCTGTTATATATATATTGCAGGCACATACACACTCACACATGCACATTCTTTTTCCTTCTGCTTTTAGTAAAACATTAAGCATTGATCTGGATCTAGATGTAGACGCTATGTCGTATATTATATCTTGTTATAATTGCACGTATAGAACTAGCTGATAAGATCTCACACACTTGAGGACTGGGCTGTTTTTAGATGAACAGGGGGATTTTAGATGCCTGTGTGAGGGAGTGTGTACTGTTTGAGGATCTCAGTTGGTTTCATTTGAGGCTCAGCAGGTACTCGCTTGACAGTTTTCCCTTTATTGGCTATTTTCCATCTCTTGACATTTTCAATTTGTGGATTGTTCATCTCAACCCGAGAGTGGGCAGCTAAAAAAAAAAAAAAGAAGTACAATGGTGTAATGTAGGTACAATTTAATGATTAGTATTTAAGCAAAGGTTGGAAAAGAATATAACTAGTGAAATCATGCTTCTGTTCAGCTAAAAGGATTGTGAATAAAATAAAACCCTTAGTTGTGATTAGAAATGTAATCTGATAACTGTCTAGCATATTATTGTGTGTTTTGTTTTCATTAAGCATTTTGATCCACCTCTACCGATTACTGTAGCGGTACATTTTGTTACTTTTACCTCACTTGTGTTACTTCTAACTCAACATAGCCATGTATAGCCAGGGTGAGACAGTACCACTTGCTCTCAGTGCCTTTCATACATTTTACACTCATGTATGATTTCTAGATTTTCATATTTTAAAAGCCATAAAAATGGGTTAGTGATGCTGCATATACACAATGGCCCAATCATTAGTGAGGCATAAGCAACAAAAAAAATAACCCATGGCAAATGATAAGTTGGAAATACCAAAAATGATTCATGACGAGTGATAAATAATTTAGAAGTTACAAAAATGACTCAATCCAAATGATAAATAAGTATGAAGTAAGAAAAATGACCAATGGGAAACAATAAATAAGTATGAAGCAACATAAATAACCCATGGGAAACAATAAATAAGTTAATAGAATAACAGAAACAAAATGTGACAAGTGATAAATAAGTTGGAAGTAACAAAAAAAAAATCAAATGATGCAATAAGTTGTAATAAATAAAAATGACCCATGGCAAACAGTAGACAAATCCTTAAATAATACGATAACACAGTAACCAGAGGAGTACAGTAGAGTTTAGTGAGTAACCAGAGACAGCTCACTAAAATGATAAATGATTATCCAGTCATCCATCTCATGACTCGTTTACTTTTAATTCATATACTGTACATTTCATCCCCATTCTTTTTATCAAACATTTGTTACTACTTTAAAACTAACCTTCTGCGTGATCACCTGAATGTTACTTTCACTCCTCATAACAGAAAGCACTTTTTGTGTCTAACCCACATGACGTATAAGCATTCAGAGTTCATCCTACTATAGCACAATGTATTACTCTTCACCATACAATTTTTAAATTGCTTTCATTTCTGTTTGTATTAATAACTACTATAACTACTGTATGTGTTTTGTCAGACACTATCTACTTCCTTCAGTTACATTAACAATGACTCAATACTCTAACTTTAGCTATGAGATGACTTGATCAGTTTATACAGATGTGCACCAAATGGACCAATCAGAGGCAGCTGGTGAGTGAGGGGAGGGGTAGGCCAGAGGTGGCCATGCTGTAACTCACCTACATTTAATCCTCCACCAGACTAATTTCTGGGTAAAGCCACAACACACGCGCATGTGTGTGCATCTGTACCGTCGCCCACTTCAGGACGTAGCCTGAACCTCGAATGCATCGGTAGGTCTTTCTTCTATCTATCTGCTACTTGTTAAGTGAAAAACATCAGCTTAAAAGCTTCCGCGCAAGTGTCACACTGATTGTAAATGTATGTGTGTGTGTGTGTGTGTGTGTGTGTGTGTGTGTGTGTGTGTGTGTGTGGAGAGCCTTAGTTTGCAGGCCTGGAGAGGATGTGTCATTGCTGAGAGGTTTTCCCCTTTTTACTTGTAGGCCTCTCTCTGTCTGTCTCTCTCTATTTATCTATCTCTTACTGTCTGGACCTAAACTTTTTTGCAGGTTTGATTTTCTGTAAAAAGTTGTCAACCTGCCAGTGACTTCTACTAAGAGCACACTGTGTAGACTTTGTTAGTCATTATAGGATGGCAAACATGCAGTATAGTCTACGTAGCGGTTATTATTACGAGCATCGTTATGTGTTTAGTGACAATTATATGTCAGTATTCAGCAGTGGACTATTTGCTCATTTGTATAATAGCCATGTTGTTATATACCGCAGGAAATTCACAACAGGTAAGTTGTCAACTAGTTTCTAATTAGCATTTTCAGTCATAGCTGTCATATGTAGCAAGTCAGTTTCTTAACAATTGTAGCGATTGTCATTTTTTTTCTATTGTTTCTGACATAACTAAACTTAGCATGCAGACTTGACTTAGCAAATGCTTGTGGAATTACTTGTTTTAGGAGACAGCAATGACACATTTGATGACATAAACATATCAAATTTTGCTCAAAAGGCTTCAATACATACCGTTGGAAGGTAGATCCGAGATCTGCATAATTATAATTCTTCATGCTGTTTATCATTGTTATTATTATTATTATTATTATTAGTAGTAGTAGTAGTAGTAGTAGTAGTTTTAAATAATTAGACTTTTTTCTTTTTGAAACTTTAAAGCAGCACAGGATTTCACAAGCTAATGTCATTTCCTCTGGACAGTTCACGTGATTAGTAAAGAGAATTCACATATTTTCAGCAGTTATGCATTTGTACATATTTTAAAAGAATGCTTGTTCAATAATGGCCTTATTAGCATTCACCACTTTCATAAAATCCAAGTCTGCATAATATATTTGTGCTAAATAAAGCATTACTTTTACCTCAACACGCTGTTTATAGCTTTTACAGTGGATTTTGAAAATGCATATCTATTTTAAATATGTATATGCCACTAGAGCAGATTAAATGTTTTTCTCTGTTCACTTCTGTTGGACTAATGAATTCAATAAGTAGTGTAATAAATAGTGTGTGTAAAAAATGCATTAAAGAGTATTTCCTTAGCATGCTTAAGTTACAGGTAAGTACAAAAAATGAATTCCGTTGGTTTCTAGAAAGAAAAAGAAAAAAACATAAAAATGTCATTATTTCTCAGTTGTTCTACATAACCCGAATCCTGTTTTTATTTAATAGTGTTGTTTTTTTTCCTCTGAAAACCCATTTCAAAATGACCTAAATATTTACCGCAACAGAGTTTAAGTCAGCAGTTACCTTTTCCTAACAATTCAAAAATTTGCATGACTATTTAAATTTTCCACGTAGTTCATTTATTTGAATGTGCCAAAGTTTCTAATGACCTAATAATTTTATTTATTGCATGCAAAGTATAAAAAGGATCAATCGATTTGCAGAAAGCAGCCAGGACTCAGTGGAATCAGAAAAGTCACTATAATTAAAAAATGGGGGAAAAAAGCACCACCAAAAAGATACCATCAAAAATGGTGAAAAAAAAACTTCATATGTCATTAGTAATGTAATTTGATAATCAACTACCATTTTATTGCGATTTTTGTTAGCTGTATCATTTAAACAAACATTTTTCTCAGTCTAATTAATAATGTAGTGTGAATATTTTGCTTTTTGCAGTTCGTTCATTATTTAGTGTGGTTAATTTTTGTTACTTGCACCTTAATTTGTTACTTCTGACTCTATCTAACAGATATGATTGGCCACTGTGAGACCGCGACACTTTCAAAATAATAATAAAGCAAAATAAAAAGGCTTTTACAGAAATGTCATAAGCTAAAAAATTTATAACCACAACACTACATTCATATTATCACCACATCTGAAGTCATCGCGACGCATTTTGTTGTAATGTTGTCTGACCATATTTATTATATAAACTGTAGTTACCTGGGCTAGCGCAGGTTTCTAATCTTACGATGTCTATTAAGATGCGCAAACATGTTACTACCTACATAAAATAATGCAGAGTTTGGTATCATTTGGTATGGGTTGAATTTGGTATGGAAAATAAGGTATCACATCACCACATCTACTTTCCACCGAATCCATTATCATGATTAAGAACAAACAGAGGGGGAGTGATTATATCTCTTGCATATGCTCTTTTACACATATTTAGCAAATTCTTAAAGATATTGAACACACAAGAGTCAGTAGGCGTAGTGTATTGTAGATAGCAGACTGGAAATGCCACTTTGAGCACTGAATTTTGATTTTGAAAATCAATTGGATATTTGTTGATGAGCGTTAATAATAAAGTATTGTTACTTTGTTGGAATTTCATTATTAAGCCAAGGGATCTACAGTATCTACATCGCCAAATGTCAAATGTTTTATTAACATTCTGTGCCATACACTCACCATACACTTTAATAGGAACACGTGTACACATGCTGTTATCCAATCAGCCTAACAAGTGGCAGCAGCAAAATGCAAGAAATCATGCAGATACAGGTCAAGCGCTTCAGTTAAAATTTACATCAAACACCAGAATTACAGGAAATGTTATCTCTGTGACTTTAACAATGGCATGGTTGTTGGTGCCAGATGGGTTGGTCGGAGTGTTTCAGAAACCGCTGATCTCCTGGGAATTTTACACACAACAGTCTTTAGAGTCTCTACAGTACGGTGTGAAAAACAAAAAACATCCTGTGAATAGAGGGTCTGCAGGATGAAACACTTTGTTGATGAGAAAGATCAGAAGAGAATGATAAGCACTCTTTACAATCATGGTGAGCACAAAAGCATCTCAGAACACACAACACATAAAAACTTGAGGTGGATGATCTGCAAAAGCAGAAGACCAGATCAAGTTCCACTCCTGTCAGCCAAGAACAAGAATCTGAAGCTATCATTGGCACAGACTCACCAAAACTAGACTGTTGAAGACTGGAAAAATATCAGGTGATTTTTTTTTTCATCTTTAACTGCCCAGTTTCTGTAAGCCTATGCCCACTGTAGCCTCATGTTCCTGTTCTTATCTGACAGGAGTGGCACCTGATGTGATCTTCTGCTGTTGTAGCCCAACCATCTCAGTGTTTGAAATTTTGTGCATGCTGAGATACTTTTCTGCTCACCATGGTTGTAAAGAGTGATTTTTTTGAGTTACTATATACTTCTTGGCATTTGCTTCTGACCTCTCTTCTCAACAAGGTGTTTCCACCCACAGAATTGTCGGTCACTTAAAGTTTTTTTATTATTATTATTTGTTTGTTCTTCACACCGTTCTGTGTAAACTCTAGAGACTGTTAAATGTGAAATTCCCAGGAGATCAGCAGTTTCTGAAATACTCAAACCAGCCCATCTGGAACCAACAACCATACCATGATTAAAGTCTCAGTGTTCACACCTTTTCTTTATTCTGATGTTTGATGTGAACATTAACTGAAGATCTTGACCTGTATCAGCCTGATTTTTTGCATTGTGCTGCTGCCCCATAATTGGCTGATTAGATAACTGCATCAATGTGCGGGTGTGCAGGCAATCCTACTAAAGTAGGTGGTGAGTTTACTTTAATATATAATTATCAAAAATAAATATTCATTGCTTATTTCCTGTTCCATCCCAGAACAGTGAACTTGACTTCAATTCTGAAGTTTCCATTAGTAGAACATACAGCAATTAGGGGTAGTTTTTATTTATTTATTTATTTGTTTTAATATAATTCTGACATATCGCCATGTAATAAAAAATTATGTACTAGTCGCCTCATCACACTGTTACTACAGTAGATGTATATCTTAACCAACCTACTGTATCACCATTATTTGTTGATCAAACAAAACTTGGTGCTTTGTTTTATGAGAAACTGTGTACAGGCATTAGTCACAGTTTCGCATTCTGAGGAGGTATGTGGCTTTGGTCCGAGTTTTAGAGTGAAATTTCAAAGATGATGCAAAGTGTGAGTGGTGTTCTCCGGCTGTGACATGGCTAGACATGTAGACAAACACCTCCTACAGTCTGTTTTAATCTGATGACACGTCAGAATGGGTGGGAGTTATGCTTATACAAAGGCAAGACTAACAAATTGTAACACAGTCATTTCTCCTCCTGGAGAACCTGTCTGTGTAGAACCGCAGAACTGTGTCTAGGTGTAGCTAAGCCTTTACCTATCCATAAACAGTCACCCTCCCCCAAATCCCTATTTTGTATTACCAGACAAAATATTCTACCAGACAAAATATGAGTTAGTGCTATGAAACATTCAGTAAAATATTAAGATCCCGTAAAGTTAGAGCCTTTCATTTTTTAATATAAATCATATGTAATTTGAGAGAAGGGTGTTAAGATTTAGCTAAGAAGCCTTAATTATGCAAAGAACCTCTGAAGAACCCCTGAAGAGCTTAGATGTATAATTTGAGAGAATGACATACTAGACACAGTATGAGTCATTGTTATAAAACATTGTAAGTTAAAGTTTTTCATCTCTAAAAATAAATGAATAAACGAATAGAACTCAACCTCAATGGCATCACCAGGAATGCTTCTGTCGCCAACAACTCTACAGACAGACAGACGGACGCATGGACAACCTGACAACGCAATGCCTGCACCACAACAAATAAATAAATAAATAAGCTTTGAATTGTACTGTATTTCTTGCTGTACCAACTTATACAAGCTCCTCACTAACTCGTTTTTAGCTTGATTGTATTCTTGCTCAAACCTGATCTACTTGCACTAGCATGAATATATCATTATGATGAACTACAAAGCACTTCTGTAAGTCGCTCATGACAAGAGTGTCAGCGCTGAAAACATAAACATAGATGTCTCCTAACTCCTCTTGCTTTTTTATTTCTTTTTCATTAGGTTGAATGGAGATTACCCAGTACACCATCCACTGTAATCACGTTCCCCAGAATTCCTCTTACATTCTCAAGAATTTCACTTCCCTTTCTGTGCTGAGATGATCCGAATCCACAACCCCCACCCTCTGCCGTTTTTGCATCAGACTGAAATGTTTCTGAGGGAAGGTACACTGTGTGACACTGTCCTCACTGTGGATGGTTACACTTTCAAAGCACATGCACTGGTACTATCCTGGGCCAGCAAGACCTTTGAACGCCAGCTAATCAACCAGAATCCAGCTAAAGGCTACTGCTGCACTGTTGATGGTGTTTCCCCACAAACTGTTAAGCAAATCCTTGACTATGTGTACAGTGCTTGCGTAGAAGTATCAATAGGGGACCTTCCAGATTTGCTCAGGGGAGCTCAGCATCTGGAGATGCAGTCACTTTTGGAGCAGTGTGAGTTGCAAATGGGGATCCAGGACAGGGTTAAAGGTAGAGAAGAAGAGAGTTCCACCCCCAAAATTAACGGAGGAGAATGTGATTCAAGAAAAAAAATCCCCTCTTCTAATGAAGTGTCTCTCAGTTCTTCTTTAGAATCTCCTTCTCTGACACATTTTGACCATGAAAGGTCACATCATGTCACGAGCCTGTCACCCCCACCACAGAAACCCCCCTTGTCCATAACCGTAGAATCTCCTACAGCCTCTAGGGAGCCCATTTCTTCCACCCCCTCACTGGCCCAGACCTCTTCACTCCACTGGCCCCCAGTAAACCCATCACGCCATATGGTCCTTACATATACTGACTTCATGGCATTCCAGCACATGGTGGCATGTTCATACCCCACACCCATGTACCCCTTCTTACAGCACTCTCTCCAGCTCCAGATGCCCTCATCTCTAGTGGGATACACAGGGCTGCTTCATCCTCATCAACATCTTCTTCGTCCTAGGCCTTTGGCTCTTGATAGACCACTTGTCCCAGAGGTCAAACAGAAGACTGACCTCATCAGTGCAGTGCTGCCAGGAGCGGCGTCACAGGAGAGAGAAAGGTACGATCACAGTGAGTAAGAAATGTGACTATGTAGCTCCCCTTTAAATATGTGACTGTGTAAAATGTAATCTTAAAGTAAAAAAACAAAAACAAAACACATATACAGGAATTTACCAGTAACAATTGGTAGCATTTTCTGTGACACATGACGCCTGTATTAACAAGTAATTATAAATGTGATTATACCTCTTTATAAGTTGGTATTGATTTATTGTAAGCATTTTTATAAATGCTAATATTTTCTTATGAATCCCTAATAATATAATTGATATGATATGTAATTCCTCGATATCTTCAAACCATGCATTAATAAAAGTTATCAGTTATAATTTCAAGTGCTATACTGCATATATATATGTAAATTAAATATGTAAAAAAAATATTTTTTTTTTACTTGTGGGTGAGTCCTAACCACAACTTATGTTACTGTATGAATATGTATTTACTGACACTGTCTTTCCAACAGACACATTTTCCTTAGCCTCCCCTCCACCTACACACAGTTAATCACAAATGCCATCATACATATAGACCGCCCATCTTTTATACATTATAGCAATAAATACTACTTGGATCATAAAAATTGATTTGATTACTTGACACTAAACATCTGCAGAATGTACACAGAACAGATGCTAATCAGCACTCCTACATGCTACTTGCTCAAACCTCACACAGACACTGTACATCAGTGTGTGAACCCTTGCACTGTACTGCCCACTCAGTTCCTTTGTGTGAAGTGTTATGGAGCAAAAAGTGCTATTACTATCGGGATGGAGAAACTGAGGGGAGATCCCTTCATTCCCCCTGATTACCCAAATGGCACATATGAAAGTCTCTTTTCATCTCCATCACAGCACTATGCACTGTTTCAGTCTCATTTTTAGCCACTATTTGTTTCTTACATGCATATGTTCATGAAGTGGTTCTCTGACAACACTTCTTTCATATCAATTCCTGATCAGACTGAATAAACAAGCAATAGCTGAAACAAATGAACCGCAATGCTTGTGACGGCATATTGTGAAATGAGATAGTAGGTCTTGCTTAAAATATCTACAAATAGCTTGGCAATGAAGCTATTAGTGTTGAGCAATATATTATCACAAGGTCTCACTGATGGCATAATAAGAATGATGTGAGCAATAAAAATTGTGATTTCTATTTTTTTTAAGTCTGAAAAGCCCTACTGCATTGATCCTATTTTTGGTCATACAAACAAAAATAATAATAATAATAATTGTGCTCAGACTTTCTACTTCTAATTTCTCATCCAAAGGCATTTTTGGGGGCGGGAATTATGATTTTTGCATGACGTTTGCATCCATTACACCCACGACTATATTTAACATGTGGCTTCTGAATCACTGTTGATAACATGTAATGGATGTGTTAGCAAAGTTGGCTGAAAAATATCTGGCAAAATGGCTGCAAAATCTAGGGGGCATTTCATTCTGTGTAATCACCTGACACGACTGATTGGCCGCATGAATCTACAATCTGGGCTAGAAAGAAATAAACCCGAGACTTGCTTTCTCATATCATTCTGTGTATTTCTTCTGAGCAATGGAGTTGCTGTTGCACTTGGTTCCACAAAAATCCAAAATAATCTGCCTTAAGACATTTGTTAACAGAAAAAAGTCATCCCATAACAAAATGTGGATTCCCATAACAAAATCTTTTTGTTAAAAACAGTCTATGTATTACTGCCACCCCTGCATAATGCTATTCCCGGTTAATTTCGTTATGTTATCTGATATCGTTTATCTTATCTGTCATTACTTTCTGAGAGCTGCATTTTTTGCTTGTTAGATAATTTGCCCACCTATTGAGGCTAAAATTAGTCAGGTAAAATATTTATTGCGGGTGGAATTTTTCCCCCGTCATTCTGTAGATTTTAATCTGTATCCACCTTCACCTAAGAAGAGGAAATCTTCTTACCACAAATTCCATGGCTGAAAATGAGTCACCAATGTTAAATGATAATTAAAGTAATTAATTTGAAAGTTAGTGAACTCTGACTAGGAAAAAAATACAATAAAAAAATATGAGATATTTGTGGCGGTCTGGGAAAAAATCATAATTTTTTTTTTTTTTTTTTGTGATTGAATTTGGCAACAGCCAAAAATTCATTGACCCTAATTCATAATTCTATTACTCAATCAACATTGAAAATGTTTTTATTTAGTCTTTTTAATGTTTTAGGCTATTTTCTTGCGAAGATCGTGTGTGGTAAGACAGGTAATAAACACTTTGGGGTGCTTAAAGGGTCTAAAACCTTGCAAGCTACGTGTGATTTCCTGACATAGTGAATCTCATGTTAATCAAGTTGTTGGATAGCTTCATGTCATAGCAATATTGATTTAGGCTCTGCTAATGAGATATGCAGATCTGATGCAAATGTTGCAAAATCATGCAATGCAATACTTTTTCAGTTATAAAATTGCAGATTAATATTCAAACTGACAGGTTTGGTCCTAAAGCTTAAGCACATCTTATTCATTTCTGTTTGGAAGGGACTTTGTTATTGTTCTCACACTGGTCACAATTAGCTGTGGTCAGTCCAATTGAAATATTATTATAAATAATAATACAACACATTTCTACATATTTAGTCGCCTCTATTCAGTGGCCTGTTTTGTCATTGTAGGGGAGTTTTATAGATTAATAAACAAAAAAATCCCTCTCTATTGTTAGTGGTATTCTTATATTCTTCTTCTTATTATTATTATAAGAATATAGTTATTATTATACATCTAAGACGTATAATTATTATTATATGTCTATCTGCTGGCCAAACGCATACCTAGATACTTTTTTGTGGGGGAAAAAATTCAAAGATGGAAGAGGTCTTGCTGCATTTAAACCTATATTTTTTCACTCTTTACACAGGAAGTCAAAAGTGCAGTCAGATAAGGAGAGCCACTGTAGACACTGCAGTAAGCCAATGGTAGAAAACTCCTGGAGACAGAGCAGCAGGTCAGCATCCACAGGTAAATGTTACATGTGTGTGCTTTGATTTCACACATGGATTCCCAAGCAAATAGATAACATCTTATAAACACATATTGTAGATGAATATTGTTTGCAAACTTAATGTACACTGAGGTGAGTAGAACTAAATACTGCACATTTATTTGGGTTTTATCCAAAGAGACTTAGAAATGATGTTTAATACAACAAAAGCACAAAGATGTTAAAGGAGTTGACAGTGAAGCCAGTGCTGCAAGAGTTTCATTACCTGATCAGAAACAAGTGTACGATAGTAGTATGAAGAATATTGAAAGTTGAAACTGAACATGATAGTTGCAGTATATGCTCATACTCTGGCATGCTGCAGACACTAGACGCAAAGCATTCAGTAGTTACGGAGTATGATTTTATATAGGTAGTATCATTTGGTGTACTATTTATAACAGTAGTCAATTCTCTATATTATTCTGCATTATACCACAACACCGGTGAATTCTATATTGTGTTAGGTCAGAAAGTTATGATGATGATTATTACTATTATTTTTCATAACAGCAGCCTGTACGGTAGTGCAGCTACAAATCACAAGTTTATTTAAATGCATGTGTTCTAATACGTTATCGTTTCTATTGTATCAACTGACAAAGAGTCTTACATTGCAGATAATTGCATAATCCAAGACTAAAAGTGAACAACAAAGAAAAACACTATTAAAGTTATTGAACATTAATATCATTATTGTTCTAACATTATTAATGTTATTTAACAAAGAAAAAAAAACATACATTAAGTTATATGGATATTTTTTCTTTAAGGAGTTTAATGTTTAACATTTATGGATAGAGTCTCCATTATCAGTGCTTTCTAGCACTAGGTCTTCAGACTAGCTGTTTTTTTTTTTTTTTTTTTGTTTTGTTTTGTTTGTTTTTTTTTGCTTTCTGACATCAAGAGAGAAAAAAAAGAAGCTGGTGAAGGAATGCCTGTTTATCGCTGCTATTACATAAGTGATAACTTGTTGCATGGATGTTCCACAATATTAAACATAACTATGATGGGATATGAAGTATGGCATGTTCATGAATACAAAAAAAAATGCAATTGTTGGCAAATATGGATATAAGAGGAATTAAATACTTGAGGATGTGCTATTATAGGAAAAGAATGAGAAAGAATCAGGTTGGAGCTACACTTCACGCATCACACCACCCTTTCGCTAATTATTTTCTAATAACAGTATGCCCCAAGTATTCCTTACTTACTTTGGTAAGTAATCTAAGATAACAGGCAGATTAATAGATGAACAGACAGACAGACAGACAGATAGATAGATAGATAGATAGATAGATAGATAGATAGATAGATAGATAGATAGATAGATAGATAGATAAAATGTTGTGGCTCTCTCTTGTGGTACATTGGTGAACTACTGCGGTTGTCTGACTGTAGACACCGTACAGTATTTTCCACATGCATTGCACACAACATGGAAACATCACAGACGTCACCTTTTACCCTCATTTCACCCTCAACTCTATGTGTGCATGATGGATAGATTGAAATGTATATAAACTTAAATTTTTGCAACAAGTGCAATTATACTTTCATACTTGGGGAACTTTAATCTTTTTGTTTTCATCGCTTCCTTTCTTTCTTTTTTTCTTTTTCTGTGCAGCATCCTGTGTGTGTGTGTGTGTGTGTGTGTGTGTGTGTGTGTGTGCGTGCGTGCACGCGCGCGCGCGTGTGTGTGTGTGTGTGTGTGTGTATACAAGAAAAAGAGAGGGAGAGTTTAAAAATAGGTGATAACTCGACAAAAAGTTTTATGTCATTCTTGCCATATAGTACAAATTTACGCCAGCATACATCCATATGTGCTTAGTTCTCAGAAACTGTCTTGGTATCTAAACAAAGACAAAAGTGTTAACCACATTTTTTCTTCATTTGAGAGAGGATGTGGTGTGTGTGTGTGTGTGTGTGTGTGTGTGTGTGTGTGTGTGTGTGCGTGGACACATGGAGCAGTACAGAAGTTTGCACACTGAAAGCTGACACAGGATGTACTTATCTAAAAATGGGCCCCTTAGCACAGCATGGCAGCTTTGGAATGTCACTTCCTAGTTTTGATCACATTTCACATTTAAACACTAAACTAAATGTTGTACAGTGTAACAAAAAGTGACCTACAAACGGTCATTATAATGCTATAATGCTAACCTGTGGAAAAAAATTAATCTATAATAATGTGAACTAAAAATTAGTTTGGACTCATGTACATACTCAAGTGTATCTTCACCATTTGAAGTCTGACTTTTAAACAATTCTTGTACAGTATGTAAGCTGTAACCTGCAACAAAATCCGAGGGATTCATACAAATTCATACTTTTTACAGTACCTACATATATACTGTATATTTTGTTCAGATATTCAAATGATTTATTTGTAGTTAATATGCAGATACTAAGAATGTAACCGAATATCAATACATCATTCAGGCTGACAGATAAAGTGCTGTAAACTGATACAAATACGAATAGAATTTTTTCCCCCCCCACAGGGCATCTGGTTGAAAACACAGTTGTGCACCAGACATGTGACAAAAAGCTTATGCGAGCTGGGGGTTTTTGCAGGCAAGCGGTCATTTATGAACCTCTTGGGTGTGAGGGAATGGTCAGATATGAAGCTTGCATGACGAAGAAAGTTGTGTTGGTATAGCATTAGCAGTTCGGTTTAAAATAAATACATGAATAAATAAAATCAATAAATAAAATAACCCTTCAGTTTTAGGCCACACCCACTTAAGGTTTAAATCCAAATACAGATATAGATATTTGGAGTACTAAACAGTTACAGATACAGATAGTGTTTCACCCCTAGTAGATATTATCACAATAAAAAAAAGTAATCAATCCATAACAGTGTAAACATCCTCAGTGGTTACATTATAGTTGGATGTATATTTTATTTGCAACTACACAAAAATTAGAGACATTTAATATAAAGCGGGATCAAAAAGTTACCATGAAAAAGATTGTGTTTTATACTGATATTTGGTTATGCATATTTGACATGCTGTTTTTAGTAAACTGTTCAAAACTGCAAACATGCAAGCATGCAAGAACTAATAGAGAGGTGAGGGTCAACTTGAAAAAAAAATCTGTGAAATAGATAAATAGAAAGTCTGATACACAGATAGCCAAATATACAGACAGACATATAGATAGATAGATAGATAGATAGATAGATAGATAGATAGATAGATAGACTGATATACAGATAGCCAAATATACAGACAGACAGACAGACATATAAATAGATTGATAGATAGATAGATAGATAGATAGATAGATAGATAGACCTAACATGTATCGTGTAAAGAAATAGGTTAGTTGAGAGTGGAAATTGGTGACAGTTGTGTCTGTTAGTGGATGACCACAATGACCTGCTTATCTTTTTCCACTTACAGTATATGCCGAAACAAGTCAAATGCATTTCGAATATATAGTATTTTAATGATCTGAAATTAGAGAGGAGAATAGTATAATGTATATACAGTGCTCAGTACACTGTTCTGCTATGAGCTGTGCACAGATACTTAAATAAGGTTAATTTCTTTCACACCGTTTTGTCACTTGATGAAGATGTTATTTAATTTCAAAGTCTATCATCAGCTGCAGTTGTAGCCTGAGATATACACACACACGCACACGCATACACCCACACGCACATGCATGCACACGCACACACACACAAACACACACACACACACACACCTTTTTGTCTCATATGCGGCCAGCTCACAGGAATGATGTTATTTCCACATCAAAGCACTGACATATCTTGTTGCGCTCGGAAACATTAATATGCTTGTGTTAGTAGGGGAAATGACCAGTACGTGAGTAAACACCTACCTCAGTTTGGGCGTGTTTGACTTTTGGAGATTGTGCTAGCCATGAGAGGCTGATAAAATAAAGTCGTAAATAGTTATAATGATACATTTTGATTATATAGCAAGAGACTTTCTGTAGTGTTTTAGGGTGCATTTTAATATTTGCTTAATAAGGAGTGTGTACGCAGATTACAATGTTTAATTTACTGTTGGGTGCATAGTTTATTATAGAGCCACTGATATATATATATATATATATATATATATATATATATATATATATATATATATATATATATATATATATAATTTTTTTCAAGGTGTGGTCACAAATGTGGTCACAAAGCTATGTTTCTTGAGATCTATTTTCTAAAAACTATTACATGTTAATATGAGTGAGAATTGAATAGGAAAATTATGGCCACAGGAACCTCAGCATGGAGATGAATGATTACACGTACACTTATTATTATTATTGCACATTACTTTGAATTTGGAATGACGTATAAAGAAATACTAAAGTCACTGGCATGGATATACCATTAGCCCATGTCACCTTAAACAAATTCTTAAAGTTTTAAAATATATATTTTTTTCAACTGTTGCCTCCAAATGATAAACTGGAGGCCAACCCTTTCATGCATGAATTATGTCAACCTGACTCATTTTCCTCCTAAATTGTTTTCATTATTCTTTGATGATGATAAAATTAAAAAAAAAAAAAACTACTGTGAAATGTACCATTATTATTTTTTACATGCATTAAAAAAGCTATTTATGTGTCCACTCAGGAGGACAACATGCATTTGTGTGTACAATAAATGGACTAATGATTAATGATTCAATTACTAATGATATGGACTAACGAACAGTCAGTTGTGTCAAAGACTACTGGACTATTGCAAAAACAGCAACAGTAACTGTAGTCCATTACCCTGAGAAAATATTGTATATATGTAATCAAACTATAATCAATACAATAATCAATGTACTCTTCTTGAGTCTTCTTGAGAGATTTTTTTTGTATGTCGGTTCTATTTTCTATGAAAATTGCCAACACACCCATGGTTCTAGACACTGCATGCAGAAGTGTTTAGTTTTTCGTACCTTTTTGCATTTTTGGCTTCAATGAGCTGGGTGCAGTGTTTCCCAGGGCTAAACCTGACCTCAGGAGGTGCCATGGTGCCATTCAGAGAAGATGAGATAGCACTATGACTTCCTCTTCTGCATGTCTCAGCAGAACCTGCTTTAACTAATACGCATGCTACAGGTGTTTGAAAATGCAGAAGATCTTTATTTTCCAATCCTGAATTTTGATATAGGTTCCAGGTATTTTCAGTGGTCACATCCTAAAAATGAAAAGCACTCAGATGTACCACCATTTGGTCTTGCGTCTATAGAGATACAGTACTTTGAGACACACTGGTCCATGAGATCCACTCCTCTCATATGTTTATTGTACAGCCTTACTGAGAATGTCCTTGGGATGTTCATAATTTTTTTTTACTTTCTGGCTCTATCTTTGGGCTAAATCCTGCAGACACTGTCCATCACAGGATGAAGCAATGTGAGCTGTCTAACCATCATGTGACAATGTTTTCACCATTGATTATAACAGAGGATGTACCTTTCCCTGTTCTTTGAGTTGATTTTTATACTTTAGGTTCAGCTCTGCTACCACGAGCCTGTTAATTTGGCATGTCCCTGTGCCATTGATACCCTGTCATTGCAATGTCTGAAGGAGTGGAATGGAACAAAAGAAACTGCTAAAGAACACCTTGTGATTTTTCTTATTTTTTCTTTCTTTCTGGATGTCATCACAAAGGTGTCAACTACATCTGCACACATTCCTAGTGCACTGACCTGACTATGCCCAGCTGCACCCTGGTACACCTCAGATCTATACATATATCCTGAGGTTCCTGCTCTCATTCACGCTGTCAAACCCCAGAGTTGGGGAGGCTTATTTGCAGAGGAAATATAAATAAAGAATAAGCATTTTCACCTAAATATACACTTATATTGTAACCTGGGTGTTAATTTGCAATATTACTAGGATACATGATGCCCAGTTTGGTGGACACATTGGCTAAGCGTAATTTCCTGCTTATTTTAAAAAAAAAAAAAAAGAAAGAAAAAAAAATGACACTTACATGGTTCTATATGTGACTTTTTGTGATCATGTTATATTTACATTGAAGGGACTTTTCCGGTCGAATGACTGAGCATAAATCCCTTGAGTACCTAGTGATTCAGAATTTGAATTTCCTTTGTTGCATTTACAATTACTTGCCAGTAGGTGGCGATCTATGGTGTTTTGAGTGAAGTTCACTAAAGAGGCTAGCATGCAACCTTGACGACGCAAAATCATGTCTTTTAAATCTCTGTCCACTGTAGTGACCACCAAAGGGTGAAGTATAACATTCCCACAATATATTAAGTTGTGGACCCAAGTTACACAGTGCATCACCACAACTTTCATATCTCATGGCCACAACATAAAAATGTATGGCCAGATACTTATTTTGTTGCCTCAGAATATTACCTTGTGGCCTTGTGAATATATTCATTCATGTTTACAACCATGATTGTATGTCTTCACTGATCACCCTCTCTCTCCCTTATTCCTAGGATTAGAGGAGCTTCTTCATGAGTGTAAGTTCTGTCAGAGGGATATGAGAGAGAAGCGTTCGCTGCGCTCACTAAGAAGGGGCCATGGAGGAGAGAAACCCTACCAGTGCAAACACTGCAACAAGAGATTCAGCCTGAAACACCAGCTAGATACACATCTCAGGGTTCATACAGGTACAGCACATGGGCACATATTACTTCATCATTCTAGTTATGTCTCTGGAATTTGTTTATACCACTACTCTCAAAGTCTCCCAAACTGTTCAGTTGAACTGTTTCATTTTCTCATGCTCATGTCCCAAGTGGTAGAATCCCATCAAAGGGAGATGGCATGATGTTTAAGTCCCGATGCAGCTACTCATAGGCAGGAGAAGAGGATTTCATTGGAATCGCTCTATCCTAAGACATTTATACCAACATTAGAAGTTCGCCAGGACTGGTATAGCTGGGGGTCTGAGATATAATAATAATAATAATAATTATTATTATTATTATTATTATTATTATATTCTTCGTTATATTCTTCATCATCATTATTATTATTATGATTATTATTATTATTATTAATGTATTTTTTATTTAATTACACCTGTGAACATCACAACTCACCATTATCATTGCAGTTTATAGCCTATTTGACTTGTAATTGATTGTAAGGGTTTAATCAAAATCTGAATAACTCTGAATAAAAACAAGTATCCTACACATGCTATCTTCTATAGGCGGAAATTTCAGGAACAAAAAAACGACTATGGCTCTACTAAATAGACAAAATATTATTGTACAGATTGAAATAACGTTCCTGAAATAAATCTGTGCTGAAGGGTTCTGTGAAATGTAATCCATGTCTACAAACATATTGAGAATCCCTGCACTAGATCTGTATAGGGAAGAGAGCAATTAGTGTGAGCAGATGCTCTGTGAATTAGTGACTTCAAGCTTATTGAAGCAAGCATTTGTTTGACCTCCACTAGTAGGCAGAAATTGTCACTGAAAAAAGTTTATAATTTAAGTTATCTCTAATAATAATAATAATAATAATAATAATAATAATGAAGAAGAAGAAGAAGAAGAAGATTATACATATACTCAACAAAAAAGAAATGTCATTTTTCAACATAATTTTGTAAAATCCAAATAAGCATTACAGAACTTTATTGGAAAGGGTTTAAACAATTTTTTTTCAAGCTTAAACAATTATTGCATATTCATAAACAATTATTGCACATGCACCTGTGGAGCAGTCCTTAAGACACTAACAGTTTACAGGCGGTAGGCAGATAAGGTCACAGTTTTAACTCAGGACACTAGAAAGAGAAAGAGTAGAAAGAGACCTTTCTGACTCTGAAAAACATCAGAAGAAAGATGCCTAGAGTGCCTGCTCACCTCAACATGCCATAGACCTGCTGCAGGGAGGAATGAGTACTGCAGATGTGGTCAGAGCAATAAACTGCAATGTCTGTAATTTAAGACACCCAAGACAGTGCTACAGGGAGACAGGAAGGACAGCAGATTTTCCTTGCAGTGGAAAACCATGTGTAACCATGTGTGCACTATGCCTTGCTGGAAGAGTGGGGTAACATCTCACAGCAAGAACTAATAAATCTGGTGTAGTCAATGAGGATGAGATGCACTGTAGTACTTAAAGTACTTATATATTTAAAATTATGTTTAATGCTGTGGAATGTCCATGGTGCAAGTTCATTCCTGTTAGCACTTACATTATAAAGCTATAAACAGTCATTTACACCAACTTCTGTCTATTGAAGTTAATAAGTTGCAGTCATTTCTCTCTCCTTCATTCACTCTTTGTCCAGGTGAGAAGCCATTTGAATGTCGGCTGTGTGGTCAGCGGTCACGTGACTACTCTGCTATGATCAAGCACCTTCGTACTCATGGGGGTGCCACACCATATCAGTGCACATTGTGTTTAGAGTTCTGCAGTAGCCTGGTCACCATGCAGAAACACCTGAAGAGTCATCCAAGTCAAGAATTTCCCCCTAACTGGAGCCTGAGCAGCACCTACCTCTACACCTGCCATACATAAGAGCTGGAACATTCTGACCAGCCAAACTCTCTCTGTGTCCAGGATCAAAGATAAAGAAATAAAAAAGCCATATTATATTATATTATATTATATTATATTATATTATATTATGTCATAGTATAGTATAGTATAGTATAGTATAGTATAGTATAGTATAGTGTGGGCATAAGAGCCATATGGCATAAGACTAATAAAGGAGTTATTTTCTAGAACATATTAAACTCCTATAGAAAAACATAAGAACATTTTTCACAATTGCAAATTGCAGGATTTTTGAGAAAACAGCATAATGTACATAGCATGCTATGTTAAATGAGATCAGTGTTCTCAGTTTATGGGTACATAAACCAAAAGGTGTTCTTAAACAAAAGTATTTACTGAAGTACAGTCTACTTACCACAATATCGTGATCAATTCAAATATAAGATTAAATATTAAGTTAGGACATTGTATATAGAGAAAGAAAGAAAGAAGGAATCTGCTGGAGTCATTAATTACAGTATCATGCAAAGTTTCTTAAGAAATGGGACAATGGGGATAAAAGTCCTTCATCAGCTGCAGCTGTGCAGACAAAGCACTTTTGAAAGCTATACGAACCAACTGAATTGAATATTTACAGTATATATTAAATGTATTTTGTGAATTTTGCTGCTTTAAAACGTCTTCATATGCAATTTATATGCAGTAGCTCAAAACCATCAGGTTAGTTTATTTGTCTTCATGAGACAAGCTATTTCTTTTATTATTTTATATTTCACAGCAGTGGCAGGAAGATTTTTCCCTATCCCACTGTTGCTTTTTCTTAGCACTCAGGTCATGCATGTGATATATTCATGGCTTTTACAATTAATGAATTAAAGCATTATAGTTACTACCAGAATATGTATTTGTGTTAAATTTGGTTCCCCATCATGTTAATCTTTCTTCTGATTGGAAAGCTGTTGCCCACTTGTAGTCATTGTTATTGACAATACAAGTCTGAGTTATATTTGTTCCAAGGATCTCGTGTGTGTAAAGTTGAATTCAAATATAAAACAAAGGAGGGAGAATCGACCCCATTCTAGCGCTAAGAAGCCTAACTGCTTTTCTGTCTGCTGCTTAAATCAGGTATATACATGTATTACACACATTAGCAACTACTTCAGTTGTCATTCATAAACATTTCTTCACGGTCATATTCTGAATATCTCATTTGTTCATGTCTATTAATAAAGCAATAAAAAAAAGTTATTATAAAATTTTACCAGCTTTTTTAACTGGCCATCACTACGGCCAGAGTAGTTGGAAGAAATAGCAGATTATTGGCCACATGCATTGTCTTCGTTGGGTACCAGAGTTATAATGTCATGCTGTGGCTGAAACCAGCATTTCTGCCATAGATGTTGATGCTGCAGTATCTTTATTAATGAACGTATCAAACTATCAGTTCTTGAAGATGTGACTGCACCCAGTCCAGCTCTGTGTTCAGTGAGGGCTCTCAAGCTATATTAGGAAGTGATGACTAGCTGGAGGGTCACTGATTATGTGCTTTGGGGAGCACAATAAAGAAGCTCCTCAGTCAGAGTTGTGCACTTTTGTGCTGTATGAAAAAAATGCAATTTAGATTTAGATTTATTATTATCCATATTAAAAATTTAAATAAACATTGCACAATTCTGGCAATTATGAGGTTGTTTGCATCTGGAGGCAGAAAATCAATAGAACTGGGAGCTGCTTGTACATCTTGACTATATGCAGCCACAGTTAAAGTGTGACGCCATTACGTGCCAGTGAATGTTGAAAAAAATTTTTTTTTCATATTTTTAGTTTTTATATTGCAATGTTTATCTCCTACCATTGCCTTTAACTCGCTGGGCAACACACCAGAGCAGTAGCTGGCATTGAATAAAGCTCCCTAGGCCTGACCTAAGACCTGAGGCCAGATGTCATACATCTGGTTATATTCATTCACAAATGTCTTTTTTTCACACCTCACTGTCCTCATAGTTTGTTTTTCTTGCTTGCCCAGCAAACTTGCAAGCTAATTGTTTTAAAAACAATTGATGTCATTCTGATTTTCTGAAAAGTTGAACTTACCCCAATTTTGGAAGCATTGTTTATTGTTATAAGTATGTTAGTTTGGTTAATTGACATGCCTGCTTTTTTTTTTCTTTTTCTTCAAATGTGTTGTATTGCTGAGAGCTTAAATCCATTTATAGAAGCAATTTTATGTCAATTTCATACGGTACTATGGAAAAAATTTTAGGTTAATGTAAAGAAAGTCTGTAAAGCAAAAATGTCTTCAAAAATAAGGGAATTAAACATTTTCTACATTAAAAAACATTACACTAAACAAAAAAAAAGCTATATTTAGTGTAATAATCCTTCATTTTTAAAATAAAATCACTGTTTCAGGTACATTTTGTGTAGTTTTATAAAGAAATTGGCTGGCAATCAACTTTGAGAACCTGCCACAGTTGTTCTGCTGCTGTTTTGTCTGTTTGCTTTTTCAGGCAATCCCTGACATCCAGAATCTTTTTTCTATTACATAGTAAGTTACTTTATTTACTGATATACAAAAATGTAAGTTTGGTTGGAAAACTAATGTTTGGAAATGTAAAATGTTTGGGGTTTTTTTTTACCCAATAATGCAGAAGTCATCAAATGAACCTCTAAGACAAAAAAAGAAATAGAATAAGGCTTTTGCATAGTGCTGTATTTCACAATGTTTTTCATATACACATGAGATTAATACTCTGAGGTCAAATATCTGTACCTATCATTGTTATGTTTATTAGAAACTGCCCTGACATAACTATGGGAATAACAGTTGCTACTGTTCTAGTGGCAACAAGTCTAAAAACACTAACAACACACATTATGGATTGTTAGAGCAATTAGACTGCTCTCTGGATAATATATCCAAAACACTGAGGACAAGTAAATGGACTTTAATGTGTATTATTTTCTGTTGATCACATATCTGTTGATTCTGGTTGTAGTTTGAAAAATATACAAGATAATACCATGACCTGGTTTTAAAAATATATGTTTTTGCTTGTCTCAACAGCCTTGCAATGTTGCTTGAATAACTAACTGTAGCACAAACAGGTACACGTTTGACACATTTATCTAAAGCAATATTCATAAAACAGAATCCAATCAAAGTACAAAGCTGTAAAAAGTTGGGATGACAAACATGTCATAAAAGACAGCAAACTGACCAAAAGAATGTGATATTTGCAACAAAAACTGCTTATACAATATTTAGAATATGGTGTGTTAAGGACAATGATCTGTATGTTAACAGAGCATTTTAAGCCTTTGGTTCAAGGGCCTCAGTGGCAATTATGGCCCTTTCAGAGGGACAATTAGAGCTACTTATAAGATCCTTCCTATTCACAGGTGGTTAATTCTAATACTCAAAGGTCTGTACAGATAACAATGACCATAGCATAATTAAATTACCTTCTAGAACTCTCTGGTGTTTTTTTGACCAAGTCACTGGCAACTAATTGAAGAACACTTAGTCCCACTAGGCCAGCACAACATTTTAGTCCAGTATGAGTAGTAAGTGATATACATGGCAACTACCACCACACAACAGCTTTTCAGTGAGTCACAAATGCCTCCCGAACCTATTGCTAGATTCCAATCGCTAACATACTTTCTCAAATCCATATTCCAATGGGTAAAACATTCATCCATCCATCCATCCATTTCCCATCCTACACAGGGTTGTGGGGGAGCCTGGAACCTATCCCAAGGAACTCAGGGCACAAGGTGGGGGTACACCCTGGACGGGGTGTCAACCCATCACAAGGTACAACTGCACACCCATTCACACACTACGGACAATTTGGAAATGCCAGTCAGAATACAACATAAGTCTTTGGACTGGGGGAGGAAACCAGAGTACTCGGAGAAAACCCCCAAAGCACAGGGAGAAGATGCAAACTCAGCACACACAGGCAGAATTCGAACCCCCAACCTCAGAGGTGTGAGGCAAGCATACTAACTACTGAGCCACCATGCCCTATTATTATTATTATTATTATTATTATTATTATTATTACTGCAGACATTATTTTGAGGTCAATAAAAATATCAGAAACCCAGGTCATTTAAAATGTCACGTCAAAGTGACTGAGTTGACGAAGTTTAGGGTTATTTTTTGTTTGCTTGTTTTTTTGTTTTTTTACATTCCATGGAAGCAATAGTCCAGATGGTCCCTGCATCTGTATGGGATTTTTTGTTTATTTGTTTCAACTGACATGCAGGTAAGCTGCTTGGCTACACTAAATTGCCCCTAGGTGTGAATGAGTGTATGAATGTACAGTATGTGCATGGTGCCCTGTAATGGGCTGGTGAATTATCCAGCGTGAAGTTTCTGGCCTTGCACCCAGTGGTACTGGGATAGGGTCCAGATTCACCACAACACTGATCAGATTAAAGCTGTCATTAAAGAATGAAAAGAATAATGAATTTAAGTTTCATGTTTATTGCTATGTGCAAAAAGAGTGCTTTAAGCATCTATATAAAATTAAATTCTTGTGACATAGTTTCACACTCCTACCCAGACACAGTGCAAAAATGATAAATGAACTCTCGCATAGTACAGTATATACATAGATATGCAATTCAAATTTTATAGCTGCAACTAGGCCAAGCAAAATACTTTATGCCCACTTTTATATTGCAGTGACCCCATAATATATGCTTGAGGCATGTTACAGGATAAATACACTTTTAACAACTAGGTATCAAAATCAATTAAAGAAAACAACCCACAATTGTCTAATGCCCCAAAAACTCCATGTTTTAATGCTATTTTTGTTCATTTTATATTTTGCATTTATTCCATACATTCAGAGTAAGAATTACAATAGAAAAAATAACTCTAAAACAAAAATACCTTATAGTTTGCCAACATCTTTAGGTATGTACTATATGTGTGTGTTCTAACTACAGTAAGAGTTTCACTTGCACACAAATAAAACTAATGAGGTTGTTTGAATAACCTTATGTCAAACAATAAAACAACAACATGTTCAAAGTCAATCTCAAGGTACCCCATCCCAATGGCATTATTAGCAACATTGTTTATTAGTAGATAATCCATGTACAAGAAACCGGGAGACTAAGAATAAGTCCCGTAAGGTCCCTTACAATGTACCTATGTTATTAGGACCTCATTAACGGAATTCCCTATTCATCTCATTAATGAAAAGCTTGTAGTAGGATGATGTAAGCATTTGCTAAAAAAAATACTCCAGAACACAGGAAAAGCAACACGATACAACAGAGGTTGTTAAGGACAGCTTTGGTATTCTGAAATTCATGGTTGTCATTTTAAATAGGTGTTTTTCTGATATCTGGGGGCATCAAATACATGTGTTTTTTAAGTCTTTCACATCCAAACCTTTATTTAATTTATTTAATTGTATGAATGAATGTGTGTGCATGTCATCCAAGGTGCATTTCTGCCTCAGGCCCAGTGTTCCCTGGGATAGGCTTTCAGATTCACAATGACCCTGCCAAGATAAACTGGTTACAGAAGATGAATGTATGGATGGATGAATTAATTAATTAATGAATAATTATCTGAATTAGGGCTGCACAATAGTGCAGTGGGTAATATTGCAACCTCACAGCTCCAGTGCTCCTGAGCTCAGGTTACTGTTTGTGCAGTTTAACATGTTCTCCCATTGTCAATGTGGGTTTCCTCTGGGTTAGTTGGTTTCCCTTTATTGACTAAAAATATCTACATTATTGGCTACTCTAAATGAACTTTAGGTGTGAATAAGTATGTGAATATGTGTCTATGGGGCCTTGCAGTAGAGTAGCATCCCATTCATTTATTCCCACCTTGTGTTTCAGGGCCCACTCCAACTTTTACTGAAGGTGATTATATGAATTATTGAGCACTTCTAACAAACATTAGTTAGATTTTAAGGAAAAAATGACATGGCACTGTAAGATTTTTTTTTTTCAATAAACACACTCCTCAGCTGAATACTTCATTTGTTTTTCTTACAGAGGCCTACTGCGAGCAGTTTTGCTTTAAAATTCTACTACTGGGCCTTCCACTGACAACTGAAAACTTGCATATATCCTAATCTTGAGAATCACCCAGTAGCCTTCCAACAAAGTCACCTAATTATATATGGTATAGTCACCTAGTGATATAAGATATACTTTTTGCAGTAAATGCAGCCACCATACAGTAATCTTTCCCTTTCTTCTTCTGCACAAATGTTGGACCATGCACACAATATGGAGCTACTGCTTAGCAGATTGTGACTGCAATTGGAGCTACAATTATCTTGTCTTACAAAGCTGGTCTTACAAATCTGTAGCAAGCATTTTTTTGTGTATTATGAGCAAATTTTGAAAAGCCACATTAGATTGGTTTTCATTTTACATAATTTGCGTGTATTTATCTATCACTCATGTTTTATTCACAAGGTTACCTCTATTAACTTGCACCATGTAGTTTTTACCCTCTGTTCAGTAAGTCTGCTGGGGTTCAAACTGGCTTTTCTTCCACATAGCAGACCATTCATTCTTTTCAATTGGATTAAATTTCCCAAAAGTCCATGCTACATAGAGCAGTTAGGTAAATAAGGCATTCTGTAACAACTGTGCTCATGCAGCCAGTGTCTGGATTACTTGGAAGCTGAAGATGGGCAAGAACTACAGAATATGATAACTAATTGTGGAGGCTGTGGCTCAGGTGTTAGGGCAGGCTGTCCACTAATTGCAGGGTTAGCGGTTCAGTCCCCAGCCCACATTCTGAAGTGTCCTTGGGCAAGACACTGAACCCCAAGTTACTCCCAATGGCAGGCAAGCACCTTGCAGCTCTGCTGCCATTGGCATGTGAGTGTGTGTGTGGATGGGAATGAGAAACAGTGTAAAGCACTTTGCAGAACCGCTAAGGTTAAATGGCGCTATATAAGTACAGACCATTTACCTCAGCATTGACCATTTTAAGGTTTTATTTTATTTTACCTTGTGTATGAATGGTGATGGCAGTGCAGATATAGCATGCATGACTGGCAGATTTAAAACAATGGTGGCAGTGAGCTTAACTGGAATATTAACCCAAGTCCTTTATCTGGCCCAAGTCCTGGACCATGTCCTGCAGCCTAACCAGCTTGCTAGTTGTAAATATCCAAGTCAGTGAAGACTGATAAGAGCAAGAAGCTCAGAAAGTATAGATCACAAAAAGACAGCTATGGCCATAGGTCTGTTGTTGATCCCTATGTAACATTGCTGGTAGTCTCACCAAATGCCCTATTTCTATATGTGCACTGCCTCAGTTCTGAATGAAGATGCACTAATGATGTTTTTGTCAGAACCTAAATACACTAGCCACTGAAACAATCCATCTAATCTGTAGAATTTCTCTTTGTAAGTGAGATGATTGACATCTCACTCCAGGTGGTGGCACATCTAAACCATGATATGGGATGGTCTCTATTAACTTGGTTTATATACTACATCAAGTGTGGTTAACATAGTATGCTCTGCCATATGCGTGCAAGTTAACCTTGCTGAATCTGCATTCTTTAGAACTGTAACTAAAGTGGACCCACAAAGGAAGATGCAGTTTTTGGAATCACAAAGACAACGTAGCACAACAGGCCATCTGGGTGCACCTGGTCCTGTGTTTCAATACCCACTGGGGTCTCAACCGCCTTCGGCAAAAGAGTGTCATGCCCTTGTAGGTCTCTGAGTGCCCCTTGTCTACTCTGATTCAGGTCTTAGATAGTGCACCCCACCATTAAATACTGGAAGGAGAAGGGCAAGGGCTGGTAACAGGCCACATTTTAACCATTTTTGATGTTACCACAGTAAATTGATCTATCACAAAATTTTTCTAGATGACTGTAACATTTACACTTAGAAATTTAGTGCTAAATGACAAACATAATGCAAAGTCAAAAGGTTTCAAATTTCTCCAGTGTGAAGTTCTCACAGCTACAAGGTCCCCAGTTTGATCCTGGGTCCAGGTTAGTGTCTGTGTGGAGTTTTGCATGCCCCACCTTGTCTGTTTTGGTTTCCACTGGGTTCTCTTGTTTTCTATAAAAAAAAAAAAAAAACAAGAAGATGGACTGGATACTCTAAACCAGGGGTCTTCAATTTTATCTCCAATGTGTGAGTTCAGACTTATATTCCAGCCAAATAGGAGGCACACTTGATGATTGATGGAAACCAAGATGAACTGATTAAACAAGTGAAATCAGGTGTGACTACAGCTTGGTTGTTTAAGATTGTGCCAGTAATCTGCACAACATTACCACAATTGTGCTTAAGTCTGGAAATGGTATTCTCAGAGTGAAGAGCAGTGTTCAGTTTTTGCCAAACATAGTGCTTTGTAAGAAGGTCAAAATGTAAAATTTTCGTCTCACCAGATCAGAGAATATTTTTCCACCTGTTGACTGAGTCTCCAAAATGGTATGCCATATGCTTTTTTACTAGACTAGTGTCAGTTCACCACAGTCAGCAAACTCCATTTCCCAGAACAAACCATGGCTGCCATGGACTGCGGCCTCCAAGAACATACGCACTTTGTCACATTCACAATCACCTGATGACTGATCATGCATACCTATTCACATTCATCCTCAAACCCTTTATAAATGGACTTTCACCCTGGATTCTTTGCAAAGTAAGCACTCAGTTTGTTTTGTGCATATAACTTTACCAAGCCTGTTTGTTCCTGATGTCTCTGTTCTGGTTTGAACTTGACTTAGTTTCTGATTTACATGCATTTACTTTGCCTAGTATATCCTGTTTGTTGATCGCTTGACCTAAGCCAGTTTTTCACCTTGATTTTGTCACTTATTTTGGAATTGACTGCCTAACTCTCATTAAAAGACATCTTATTGCGATTGCATCTATCGCAGCCTCTAAAATAACAAGTAGACTCTTTAAATGATAGAAAATGAATTATGTAGATCACAAATGTCCAGCCAGTCAATCCAAAGAATGTCTATGTTGCATGTCAAAAAAAAAATCTAGATTCAGCTAACAATTCATGGCTGAACATTTAGGTATAATTTCGTACAACTGAAAACTATTAAATTTGTCAACCATATATTGTTGTGGTTATAATGTATAAAATTACATAGGTCTATGCAAACCAAGTCCACAAGGTTGTGAAAACAGTGATACAGGGTAGCTATAAAAAAAAAAAAAAAGAAAAATATTACAGACAAATTGAAACA
Organism: Ictalurus furcatus; assembly: GCF_023375685.1. Lineage (NCBI taxonomy): Eukaryota > Metazoa > Chordata > Actinopteri > Siluriformes > Ictaluridae > Ictalurus > Ictalurus furcatus. The sequence continues at coordinate 20,840,152 of NC_071271.1, forward strand.
CTATACTGTAAATCCTGTGTCAGGAAACAAGCATCGACAGACCTAAGTGGTAGCTTGTTTGTTTGTTTGGATACTCAGATTTTTTTAAGCAAAAGCATTATTTAGTTATTTCCAACAATCATTTAATTACTGGAAACTTGTTCATGAATTCAGCTGTAAATAATGATGGTAAATTTACATATGTTTATAGAGAAAATGAAACAGGGCACCATGGCATCACAGGGCATTTAAGCACCATGGGATGGCAAAGCAAGGGCAAATCTGTCCTGGGCTATCAAAGAGGGGAAGTACAACAATGCAGAAAGAATCCACAGTCACTTCTTAAATACCAAGGAAACAAAGTGCATTGGGCAAGGCATTTAGGCCATCACAGACTGCAAAGCTACACCATTTGTCTGTGATAGTGAAGCTCCAAGTTTCTTGGTGTGCACCACCAGCAGACTCCACAACAGTTACTTCCAGAAACAGTCAGTTTACTCAATATACTGCTGCCTTCCAACACTCAGCTGGGTTAGTCAAAAACCTAACCCAGTATGACTCAAAAAACAATGCACAACTGCACTTTATTATTTTTTCAACCAATACTGCTGCTATATTTGTTACTGCTATACTACAATCTTCTGAACGAGATGGTCATGTCGAAATCACAGTTGCCAGATTGAATTGCTTGTTAAAACCACTCAAGCTTGAAAACCTGCCCAGCTATCTACAAACCATCTCAAATTAAAGCCAAACTAAATTAAGCAACAGATCAATTGATCCAGATCAAATTAATTAAAAATAGCCTACCCATACTTGTGTGACATGAGCTGTAACACAGATGGAAATGTGGACATTTCATTGGTAATGCAAAATTTACCTTTCATAAAAAGTAAACATATTTACAAGAAACACTACAAGAAAAGTTGGAATTTCCTTAAAAAGACAAAAGGCAGGTGGAATATTACATTGTTATACAATGAAAGATGTTCAGAATAGATTTACATATTCTGATTATGCTTTGTCAAATTAATTAGGCTATTACTGGGTGAATGGGATCATATGAATTGAACTGTACTGTCTGATTTTATGTACTTCATTTTGCAATCTAATCAGATTAATGATTAATTTAATTTCTAATTGGTATAACAAGAACCAAAGTAGAGCCAAAGTAGGCTCTGCCATGAGCCACTCTCATTAGGTGGTTTGTTAAAAAATGTCAGCGTTTTTTAACAAACAACACTGTTTATTGTATTGTGTTTAATTTCTGAAGGGATCTGTAGTCCTACATGTGATTCTTTTTTCTTTTTTTCATTTTTGATTTGGAATTGAAAAAAAAAAGTTTATTGTTAATATTACTGTAGCTCTTAGTTGACTGCTTTATGGTGTAATGCCCATAACTCCAATGTATTCACTTAAAATCTGAGGCAAACTCAGTGTTCTCCAATGTTTCAATAAACATTCCCTGATATACTCTAGTGACACACATGCATCACGTACATGTTCTTTGGAGGACATACTTGCATATAAATGTACCATGCCATGCTTCACTCTCGACCTAACTAGAAGACCTGCATCTTTTAACAGGTAAGTGTATTATAAGTAAACAATAACTGATTGAGTGTTATTGAATAAGGAAATATAATCAGTACTATAAAGGTGGTGTTACAAAAATGGTAAATGAACACTAACATCAGTAACTGCCTTTCCAATATTTCTTTCTGACAGGTTTTAAATGGCACTTCAATTCTCAAATAACACATTTACTTTCAACCTCCAAATTGCCAGATTTGATGTCTCACCAGAAGCTGTTTATCCTGTGTTCATCACTGGATCTTTGTGCTATTTGTTTGCAGTGTTCTGTAATGTATCTATTTTAGCATTGATTGTTACTCAACAAAGCCTTCATAAACCAATGTTTTACATTATGTTCAGTCTTCCTCTGGCAGACCTAATAGGGATCACATGTGCTCTTCCCAGGCTGCTTGTGGATATTGTAAGCCAAACAAATATGGTCTATTACCCAACATGTGTCCTACAGGGCTTTTTGCTTCATTTGTATGGAGGTAGTGTACTTTTTAATCTGGCAGCTATGTCATTTGATCGTTATATTGCAATATGCAAGCCACTCAGATATAACTCTATAATGGGTCCATACACAGTTGGTGGTGTCATAGCTCTAGCTTGGGGCCTTGACATAGCCATGGTTGTTGTGTTATTTGCCCTTCAGGCAAGATTTCTAAAATGCAGGACTTTTATTGTTAATGTCTATTGTGATAATGTATCCCTGCTGCAACTCTCATGTGATGGTGATTTTACTGTTAACAATATTTATGGATTGTCTATAACTGGAATTATGCAGGTAATAAGTATGGCTGTTCAGATATTCTCCTATGTACATATCCTTAAGGTCTGCCTTCCTCAAACACAAACTGATGCTAGAATTAAGGCTGTAAACACATGTTTAGCACAGGTAATTTCATTTATTCTGTTTGAACTAGTTTCTAGTATTGCAATACTTTCATATCGTTTTCAGAATGTAGACCCCAATACACAAAAGATATGTGGTATGTTGATTTTCACAGTCCTTCCAGTTGTTAATCCAATTATATATGGAATTAAATCAAAAGACATTAGAAAAGCATTCTTCACATTGATTTATAAAAAACACAAGGTTGGATTCACATAACTATGACACAAATAATATTTGAATGTGCAAAACATTCAATTAAAAACTGTGTACTATACTCTGTTTTTATTTAGTAAATACACAATGAAGGGATAATTGCATAAAGCATACATTTTGCTATCCTAATTTGTCTTTGATAAAAATGGCAAATAAGATATGCTAAAAAACAGGTCTGTCAGGATACATGAAAACTGTCAGCCAAAGTAAGTAAGTAAAAGTAAGTAAGTAAAATTTATTTATATAGCACGTTTCACACAGCAAAGCTGACCAAAGTGCTGCACAGAGTAAGGAAAATAACATAGAAACAGAATTAGACCAAATAAAAACAGACAATGGACAATAGAAAAAATTTATTAAAAATTTGTTTAAACAATTAAAAATTTGATCAAAAAGCCTGGCAGAAGAGATAAGTTTTAAGCCTATTTTTAAAAGTGGTAATAGAAGGTGCAAGGCGGATGTCTAGTGGCAGTTGATTCCATAGACGGGGGGCAGCAACAGCAAAAGCTCTATCTCCCTTTGTTTTTAACCGGGAACGAGGGACATGCAAAAGAAACCTATCAGAAGATCTTAGACATCTGTTTGATGAATGTGGTTTAAGAAAATCCTCGAGATAGGAAGGAGCTTGATTATTAAGAGTTTTAAAAACAAAACAAAGTAAGATGAAAATGAAACAAATTGCTGTTTCTATTGCAGTCACATACATTAAATGGCTTTCTATTTTTTGTGGATTCTGATGTACACATTTACATATACACTAGCTTTTGACATAGAATTTGCATTAGTTATTGAATGGTTTTTCAGATTATGAAGGAGAAGTATATTAATTTTGACCACATGGGCTCTGGTTGGCGGTGTAGGGATACATATTGCAATTTTAGACCTCTAAAAAAAAAAAAGATCTATTTAAAATATGTTTAATTCATGTGTTTTTTTATTTTTCAATGTTACAATAAATTGTAGAATCATTCTGTCATTAATTAAAAAAATGATCATATCACACCTTTATTAATACTAGTTTACTGAAAATTATGTGAATTTGAGGCTCAGGTTATCTGCTTATTTTCAGAACTTTCACATCCAAGATTAAATGATGTAAACTTTTGAACAGGTTGATAGGTGTAAATTGTTATTATTTTGGCTTCTGAAAGGCACTTCAGAAAAAAAACTACTACTAACTGAAAAAAAAAAAAACACAATAATAAAACAAAATATTAACAATTTACACCATCCATCCTGTTCAAATGTTTACACCCCCTGGTTCTTAATGTATTGTGTTGCCTTCTTGAACATCAGGGAATGTTTGCACCATAATAGTTGTGTATGAGTCCTTCAGCTGCCCTCAATGTGAAAAGATGGATCTCAAAATCATATAGTCACTGTTGGAAAAGGGTCAAATATGCAGAAGATGCTGGAAAAGCAAAGAATATGCAGGACTTTGAGGACTGTTCTGAAGAACAGTGGGCAGTTTAACTGCTCAGGACAAACAAGGGACCCATGAAAAACTATCATAAAACAAAAATAGTCGTTGATCATCCAGATACTAATACACAGTATTAAGAGGCAAGCATATGTAACTGTTTGAAGTGGTTTATTTGTGTAAATTAAGTTATTATTGTGTCTTGTTGACTATATGTAAACATCTGTTATGTGAAATACCTTATGCCATGCAGTACTAATAAAAGACAAAATGCAATTTTAATGATATATATTTATATTTTAATGATTAACATTTTGTAGATTCTAACAGGGGTATATAAATTTATGAGCACAACTGTAGGTACAGTAACATTTTCTACATTTTCTACTTATTTAGAAGTCCAAATTATGTGAGGCAACCATGAGCACATTACAGCACTTCACTATTCAGTTAATAACTATTAGCTTTATTATTTAGGGTCTTCAACAAATATCTTCAAGACATTCCGTAACCAACAATAGCAAACCTGTGGCGGGTAACGCTGTCAACTCACTAGCCAATTTGGAGGGTTATGATTCACAAGTTATATTCTATCACTTTGCAGGCCATTGCTATGAGACAAAGCATTTGTGGCTTCAGCCTGCCAAAAAACATTTTGGGGAAGTTTAGCACAAATGCTCTACTTGTGAGCCACGATATGCATTAAATATAGCCTAATTGCACAGCATCTGTACATATCTGGCTTGCATGAACATGGCTGTCAATAAGCATATCTGGCTTACTCGAACATAACATGTCTAGTCATGTGGCAATACTTGCCTGGGGTAACCAACCCCAGTGTAAATAGGAAAGTCTCACCAAGCAACAAAGAAAATTTTGAATTTTAATGCCAAGTGGGAATCTGGGAGTGAGTGGATCGTGTATGACTCCGCAAATAACGGAACATATTGTGAGGACTGCAGGACATATGTTTTGGAAAAACACAAAACAGATCATTTTGTCATTGGAACCAATAACTTCAAAGTGGAGGCTGGGAAAGACCACAAAAATGGTAAAAGTCACCTCCAGAACTTAGCAACAAAACGTCTGGGTTACACATGTAATCTTGTTCCCTGAGAAGGAAACGAGACATTGCGTGAGCTTCATGCTGTGACCGGTATCTGAAGCTTTGTAACATCTTGCCTACTTATAGGCCTGCCGTGATCAGGTGACGTGGCAATTGAGCGCGTTGCGTGATATAAAAACTACACCTATGAACCGCGCTGTCAGCCTTTATTATCTGAAGCGAAGACACAATTCACAGGCCTGCCCCAGTATGATAAAACTATGCAATGTCTTGTTCCCTTCTCAGGGAACAGGGTTACATGGTGATAAATCAGCCCTCCGGCTTGAGACGATAGATCCCTGCTGATGGGAATCTCACAAAGAGTGCTGTCTAGCAGAGATATTATCTCTGAGAACCATATTCGAGCTGGCCAATAAAGTGTTACTAGCAACAGACATACAGTAGACAGTCTTTGTGAACTCTCGCTAGAACTTGTGGGAGCAGAGCGATCGGGGAAAAGCATACAGACGTGACCTCGACCACGTGTGCACCGTGGTGTCCAGCCCCAATGGTGCAGGAGGAGTGAGGGAGAACCACAGCGGGCAGTGTGTTGTCTACTCAGAGGAGTGTACATTGCACTCACTGACAAAAACTTTCCCTCCACCCAGAGAAGAATTAGTTGTGCCTCCCTGGTGGTTGATATATGAGACCACTGCTGTGTTGTCTGTCACAACTAACGCATAGTGACCTCTCAATTGAGGAAGAAAGAATTTCAGTGCTAGAAATATGGCCCGCATCTCTACGCAATTTATATGCCACCCCAGATGAGGGCCGCTCCAGTGACAGTGAGCTGAACAGCCATCTAAGACCGTGCCCCAGCCCATGAGGGAGATGTCTGCCATTACTGTCTTGCAATAAGGAGATGCATACTTTTCTTGAGGTTCAATCTGAGCCTCAAGCACTTCATGTGGGTGAGAACAAGATATCGATGTTGAATCACCAGTTCCCTGGATCATGCTAGAATTAACCAGTCATCCAGGTAGTTTAGTACACAGATGCCCTGGAGACGCAAGGGAGCCAGAATGGCATTCATACACTTTGTGAAGTTGTGAGGGGATAAAGCCAGACTGAAGGGAAGAACCTGATATTGGTATGCATTGCCTCCAAACGTTACCCTCAGGAACTTCCTGTGATGGGGTGATATTTCTATGTGGAAATATGCATCTTTTAGATCTATAATCACAAACCAGTCCTCGAAATCAATCTGTAGAATGATAAGTTTGAGTGTCAGCATCTTGAATCTGAATGTCCGTAAAGTACAGTTCAGATGATGCAGATCTAAAATTGGCCTCATACTCCCATCTTTATTGTGGACCACGAAATAATGGCTGTAAAAACCTCCCTCTCTCAGGAAATGGGGTATATGTTCTATGGCCCCTTTGTCCAAGAGGGATCTATCTTCCTGCACTAACGTTGGGCTCTGCTATGTGCTGATGACTGTAGTGAGCACACCTCTGATCCCAGGGGTTTGAGATCTGAACTGGACTCGTAACTCTTTTCTACAGTAGACAGAACCCATGGAGACACATTTGGCACTGCCAGACAGTCTTTTAGTGACGTTAACTCTTCCACATTCTGTTGTAGGAAAAGCATCAGATTTTCGTTGTCCTGTGATAGCTTGCTGACCAGAGAAGACTGGAAACTTGGAACAGCCTTGGCTAGGGGAGGCCCTACAGTTGTACTGTGGGCTAACTACCCTAAAAACCTGACGTCCCCTGATATGTCCCTCCATGGCCCCTCAGGACGTTCCTTCTTTGTCTGCTTGGCCTTTATGATCATTCTCAGATGAGGCTTATTAACAGGCTGCAACTGTGGCCACACGGTCTCCCTGGCTCTCTGCCGGGGAGGCGGGCTGTCACACTCGCCTTCTGTGCCTACCTCGCATAAGCGCTGGTGAACATAAACACGACACGACAGGGAAGTAACTGGCTGAATGTTACCGTATGTAAAGCTCAATCAGCAGGTCTGCTTGGTAGGCCTGCAACACTGCCACTGTATTCAGTGACCCACAAGCGAGACCCACTGCCACATAGGCCTTGCCAATCAATGCTGAGGTGGCCTTACATGGCTTGGATGGCAAAGCCAGCCCCCTAAATGACCTGCCATTGACCTGCCTCCTCCACCTTCGACACTCTGTATACAGTCAAGAATGGTGGTGGCTTGGTGATGCTCTGGGGTTGCTTTGCATCCACTGGCACTGGAAACCTGCAGCATGTGGAAGGCACGATAGATTCATTGAAGTATCAGGAAATCCTAGAAGAAAATGTCATGCCAAGGAAGCTGAAGCTTGAGCGTCATTGGACCTTCCAACAGGACAATGATCCCAACCATACCTCAAATTCCACCAAGGTTTGGTTGCATAAGAAGTCCTGGAAGATTTTACAGGGCCATCACAGTCACCTGACTTGAACCCCATACGAAATCTCTGGTGGTATTTGAAAAAGGCGGTTGCAGCACACAAACCCAAGAATATTACTGAACTGGAGGCCATTGCTCATGAGGAATGGGCTAAGATTCCTCAGGAACGCTGCCAGAAGCTGGTGTCTGGCTATGCATTTCATTTGCAGCACTACATAACAGCAAAAGGGTGTGCTACTAAGTAGTGAAGATGCTTGCCATGAAGGGGTTGAATAATTTTGGTACTGGAGAAATCCTTATAAGTTGCATTTTCAGTTGAATTTGGGGAAACCACTTGAAGCACTCGTATGCTTAACTATTTCAATTGCTTTTGTTTGATTTGTACATTGCAAATTTTGACAATAAACCTGATTTGCAATGGGGGTTGAATAATTTTGATTGCAACTGTACCTAGATACCCCCTAAAAAAATTAAGACTGAGACTCCAATTGTTCTGTGTATTTATTGCTCTGTGTATTTGTTGACCTGTCTATCTATTGTTCTGGTCTTTGTTTTTATTGCCCTGCACCCATCTCATGGTGTTGTGGATTGCACAACAGTTTTCTCTGAGGAGAATAATCCAAAGATACATAAACCTGAAAGCCTTTATAAAGGTCACTAAGAGCAACTCTCACTAGGTAGATGTGACAGTTTACCTAGTGGAGAACCTATTGTTCTCACTATTATGAGGAAAATGTAAAAATATTGTATTGTAATTATTATTTATATGCATATTATTTTTATGTCAATATGTGAGATGAACAAACTGTGAAAGGACCAAAAAAAGAAGTAAATATTTTAAATGTACAACTATTTATATATTGAATGTATTTATGTGAACCAGTATTATTATTAAACAAAACCACAATCAAAGTTTCAGTTATTGAAATATGTTAAAAGAGTATAAATTTACTTTAGTGCAGACAAATTACAGTTTTATATTGGTATATAATGTTCTCATTGTTTTTCAATTATATTTACAGAACTGAGAAACCCATGGCTATGGCTTCTCTTGGGAATCTCTACAATATATCATCAGTTCTGTTACTTCAAGGCTTGGAATTGCCTCTGGTGGCCAGTCTTCCTGCATTCCTCTTTGCCATGCTAAGCTATATGATCATTCTTTTCTGCAACTTTATTCTGCTGATCACCATCATTTTGAATAAGAGCCTACATCAGCCGATGTATCTACTGCTGTTAAACCTACCCATCAATGACATTGTGGGATCCACAGCCCTTCTTCCACAAATAATCAATGAGCTCATGTGGGACACCAGAACCATGGAGTTTTCAACATGTGTTACACAAGCATTCTTTATACATGTATATGGAGTAGGTGCAGTGTTGATTTTGAGTGCTATGGCATATGACAGATACATGGCCATATGTTTACCTCTAAGGTATAACACAGTCATGACCCATGGCCATATCATGAAAGTAATCTCTGTTGTATGGATTCTTAATTTTATTTTAATAGCTATACTTTTTTACCTCCTTCTGCGTTTGCCTCGATGCAAGTCTCAAATGACTCACTCATATTGTGACAACCCTTCTCTTTTGCAGCTGGTTTGTGCAGATACAACTGTTAACAATATCTATGGCCTCCTTATCACAGCTATCACCCAAATAATTGGAGTGGGACTTATATTATTTACTTATCTTCAGATTCTTGTGGCCTGTTTTAGAAACAAGAGGTCTGACACAAGAAGCAAAGCTCTGCAAACGTGTGCCACCCATTTAATAGTCTTTCTCATCTTAGAGTGTTTGGGACTGTTTACAATAATTTCCTACAGATTGAAAGACTTATCTTCAAGTTCCAGAAGATTTATAGGGGTTACCACCCTCATTTTCCCTCCAATCTTGAATCCAATAATCTATGGCCTTAAAACCAAAGAAATCAGAATGAATATTATGAAGTTTTTTTGGCAAAAGGTTTTACCCTTTTAAACAATGCCTGCTCTGGTTTCATAGATGATTTAAAAGATATGTACTCCTTTCTCTGTACAGAAATTTATCTTAGCAATCTGTTCATTTGTTTTTACAGCTAGATCTGCCAGCTTGTTTTTTTTTTCTTTATATCTTGAACAGATGTGTACACACACACACACACACACACACACACACACACACAACTCAGAGGAGCCTTAATGTTCTTCTGGATTAGCAGTGGTTTTCACCTCACCACTCTTCCATGGATGCCATTTTTGCCCAGTGGCTTTTTGGAGTCATGAATAGTGACCTTTATTGATGCAAGAGAGGCCTGTAGGTCATTTGATGTTGTCCCTGTGTCTTTTGTAACTTCCTGGATGAGTAGTCGCTGTGCTCTTGGAGGGATTTTGGAAGGTCGCCCACTTCTGCAAAGGTTCACTACTGTGCAGAGTTTTTCCATTTGGAGATAATGGCTGTCACTGTGGTTCTTTGGAGTCTCAGACTGATGTATTTCAATCACCTTCTTCCTCATCATTTCTGGAAATTCTTTAAATTTTGGAATAGTGTGTTACTGAGTGAGACCTCTTAAGCAACTTCATGCTGTTGAAATGTTATATTTAAGTGTTGATTTGATTGAACAGAGTTTGCAGTAATCAGGCCTGGTTGTGTCTAGTCCAGCTGAACCCCATTATGAATGCAGTTTGATAGATTTGGGGAATTAGTAACTATGGGGTCAAATACATTTTCATATAGGCCCAGTTGGTTCAATAAATAACTATCATTTAAAAACTGTATTTTGTGTTTACTCAGGTTGCCTTTGTTTTATATTACATTTTGTTTTCATTTCTGAAACAATTTATTGTTTATTTATTGTTTATAATATTTATTATTATTTACTACGAGATATAGACAAAAACAGAAGAAATCAGAAAATACTTTTTCACAGCACTGTACTTAGTGTATTCACCAAAGATATTTGGGTAAGATCATTAGTGTGATATACTATACATGGTTGAATGTTTCTATAATTTATGTGTAATTATCACTGTAACCCGCAGATGAACTAATTAGAAAGGTCACAGCAATGTCTGAAAATTGTTCTTCAATAGCCTCCCTCCTGTTTGTCATACAGAGATGTTATTACTCATTTATGATCAGGAATTCTAGACCCACTGTTTTTCAATGCTGTTGCCATTAAACACCGCTATACATGTGTTTAATGATTTAAAAGATATGTACCCTTACCTTGTATAATAATGTATCTTAGTAATTATTTATTTAATTTTTTTATTAAGTATTATCAAATAATTATTTGATCCATAAACAATATCCTTAGACTAGAAAATGATAACATTTAAAGTAGGGATGTCAGTCGATTAAAATTTTTAATTGAATTAATTACATGATGTGCCGATTAATTAATCAAAATAATAACAATAAACCGCATATCAATTTTGTCAGAGAAATTACCCCCTGAAAATGTAAAGCATTGAATAGACATTACAATATGATTCCACATAGAATTTATAACACACAAACATTTAGCTTGTATCGGAGGACACAATTCAAAATGCTTCCATCAACCCCATTACACCACATTAACAGCAATCTATGGAAATTCTAAGCAATTATGTATTATTTTTTTTCTTTCTTGTTTTCTTGTGATCCCGACTTAATTTTCTCATGATCTCCACATAAAATAATAGATCTTTTCTCGTGATTTTGATATAACAAAAAGCTGTTTTCTCGCTACATCTCATGCCTTGTCAATGGGATTGGTGTTGCATACATGTTGATGTCTTCGCCATCGCAATCATAAATGTAATAATTACACGCAGTAGAGATTAACTTTATCTCTGCAGTGAGAGAGTGGGGCATCCCCTTCTCAATTGTTGGACACTAATGTGGAAGTAGTCAATCACTGGAAGACACAGAACTGTTTCAACTTGAATGAGTCACTGATCAAAGCAAAAATTGCACTTTTGCTGCCTCCACAACAATGAAAACATATTGTTATGTTGAGTACACAGAAAAATAAAGCTGTGATCATGAGAAAGCAACTTTGTTATGTCGATATCAGGGGAAAATTAAGTCCAGATCATGAGAAAAAAAAAAAAAAAAAAAAGATATTAATAATGCATGGCTGCTTAGGGCTCCCATAGCAATCCATTTAGCTATCACATTTGATAGTCAGTGTGGGTTGTGCTAACTGTAGAGCTCACTAAAACATGCTTTAAGTTCAGGTGGAATTTCAGAATAGAACGGCTTCAAAGGTATGCCAATTCCTACTGAAGATGGTGCAAAAGACTTTTGTCTTATCAGTGCTTCCATCTGAATGCATTTTTAATTAAATTTTTTTCTTCAGAGGGTCAATCGCCGTAAATGAACGCATTAAGTCGACAGTCCTAATCTAAAGATATCAAAGCTAGTGGTAACACAACATGATATCTGTAATATAGGTATTAAATTATTTAAAAACATACATAAATGAATGAATGTATACATAAAAACTTTTCTGGTTTCCCTTTATCCCTCTCATTTTAAAAAAAAAATGTTTATTTATTATATATATTTTTTTTTACTAAGAATCATTATTCATTATAATGTTCATTCATTTAATTCATTAAAAAAAAAATTTAAAAATAAAATAAAATAAAAAACCTCAAGTGATGCTGAATGATATGACACTGCTTAGGACCAGCTGACAAACATTCAAGAAGAAAAGCACAACATTTTCAGGACAGGACAGTGCCTGTTTTAGGAAAATCCTAAAAAAATGTTCAGGACCAGAGGTGGGAAACTGTTCACTAGAGATTAGTGTGCACAAGCACTTGTTTAAAAGATGACAAAAAAAATCCCATAATATACACCTTAATTTATGCATTGGATTAAACTGTTACTAAGTTTGCTATGGTCATGTTTGCACTCTGAAAAGAGTATTCATTTGTCTCATGAGACCCTTACATAATTTCTGAACACTATAAAGCACAGGACATTAGTAGGGAAGAGATTAGGCTATACATTACATCACAGGATGGAACTCAGTTTCACCATGAATAATGAATGGAACCCCACTAAAATGGTAGACAGGTCTTAGCTTATAGAGTAAGTATTTATTTCTGAGTACACACATTAAATTAAGCTCATATTATGGTTTGCTAGAGTTATTGCTTATTCTGATAGCTGGAGGAGAGATCTGTAAATAACAATTAGTGTTTCCTTCTTGTACTACTAATGCATTGTAATAATACTACTTTTTATATTTTATTCAACGCAACAGATGGTGTGATGTTAACAGGTGCTATAACGTTAGTATCAGACATACTGCATATTTATTTATTTTGTCATTCATTATTTTTATCTATTTATTTAACTTTACCTGTCATGATAACTAACAGAAGTATTTCTTCACAGGTGGAAAAACTAATTTTATAATGACTGATTTATCTAATATATCTACTCTGACACTTCAAGGCTTCAATTTGCCTCCTGAGAGTATCGTCCCTGCATTCGTCTTTGCAACACTGGGATACCTGACCATTCTTTCCTGCAACCTCATCCTACTAAGCACCATCATTCTCAATAAGAGTCTTCACCAGCCCATGTATATTCTGCTGTTAAACTTGCCCATAAATGATCTTATAGGCTCTACAGCCCTGTTCCCACAAATTATTAAGGAACTCTTATGGGATACCAGGACAATACAGTTTTCAACCTGTGTTATTCAAGCTTTCTTTATACATATTTATGCAACAGGTGCAGTGTTCATTTTGACTGCTATGGCATATGACAGATATGTGGCCATATGCTGCCCTATGAGATACAACACAATTATGAGCAATATACACATAGTGAGGCTAATCTCCTTGGTCTGGCTCTCCAATATATTTATAATAGCTGTGCTTTTTATCCTTCTATTGCGCTTACCGCGATGCAGATCTTTTGTGACTCACACATACTGTGACAATCCCTCTTTGCTCCAGCTGGTCTGTGTAAACACAACTATAAATAACATATATGGATTGATGACTGTAGCTGTATGTCAGGTGATAACAGTAGGTCTAATTGCATTTACATACATTCAAATCCTTATAGCCTGTTTTAGAAACAAAGGATCTGATACACGTAAAAAAGCACTGCAGACATGTGCCACACACTTAATAGTCTTTCTCCTATTTGAATGTTTGGGCCTTTTCACAGTAATTTCCTACAGGTTAACAGATCTGTCCCCCCATTTAAGAAAATTCAGCGGAGTGGCCGCTATGATTTTGCCTCCAACATTAAATCCTATTATATATGGCCTAAGAACAAAGGAAATCAGGGTCAGAGCTTTAAAATTTCTCCACAAAAGGGTTTATACCTCATAAACTACACAGGCCTTAGCATGCTGTTACTAGAAACCTGCATGCTGTTACTAGTGGGTTTATACTCCCACTCACTTGTAAAAACAAATCAGTGGGAGTAGTTCTATCTGATTTTCTTTTCTTATTTGTTGTTTAATGAAATTCACCTACTTTAATAACTTTTTCAACTCATAATCAACTCATATTTTTCTATGTGCTTATGTTAATTTGCTCCTAAAGGATTCAATATTCCACAGAAGAAATACATTCATATCGTTCAAAAAGATTGTGCATTACTTCATTTACAAGTTTTTCATTTACTGCTGATGTACCTGGGATAAATCCCAGGCTTGATTTTGGGCCCTTAATCCTCTACTAGTCAGCTTCATGATTTGATTGGTTTCTGCTTCACTTAAAAGTCTTTTTGGATACATATAAATCTATATTTTTTTTTTACATATTGCTATGTTGTATTAACAGTGGTACGTTCGTTAAAGGCCCTGTATTGTATTAAACAAAATATCAGTTGATTTGCTCTTGAATCATTAGTTACTCAAAACAAAGGATGATTAAGTTTAAAGGGTCACTTAAAACGTGCATAGGATAGCAAGTAGGTAGTATTGCTGTCTCACACCTCCGGGGTCACTGGTTCAATCCTGAGCTTGGATTACTGTATGTGTGGAGTTGTGTATGTTCTGCCCATGTCTATGTTGGTTTCCTCTGGATTCCCCAGTTCGGCTATGCTCAATTGTCCCTAACACTGAATGAATGCAAAGCACTGTTCGGATGGGACTGGTTTTCCAGGGGGATCTTAGGGAAATTTGTGTTTCACAGATGTACTTCATGATTTTAATCCTGTCAAAATATGCCAATTCTGTGTTTTTCTTACACAACTGCTGTAAAAATCCCTGAGCAAATTACCTACTGTTTTTCGGTTAACTCAGTAATCCTCTGAGAAATCTAATCCTGTCCAAATGAGAATGTCTGTGATTTCTGATAATATATTTTTTTTTACAATGCTTTTCCTTGTGTGTTTTGGCCAACATGAAGTACCATAGATGCTCTTACTCACACATTTTTTCAGTATGAATGTACATTTTTTTGCTACCAGGCGAAGAAATAAAAAATAAAATCAATAAAAAGAGCCAAATCTCGTAAATTGTTAAGACTGGCCACTGTTATACCAGTGCAGGTGATTGCTCACCTTAATTTCTGCGCTCAATTATATAATGTTTCAATTACATAAGTAATCATGTCTTAATTTCATAGGATTTATTATGAGTAGCCAGTTCTATGAAATCATGTGAAGTTTATTTTTAGTAAGATTTTTTTTAATAACTCATTTTAATAAATGAAAATTAAATCAATAAATTCAGAAATTTTCTTTTTTAAAATTTAAAAGTACATATGCACGCATCCAGAGCAGGTGATCTTCTGCAATGCCCAGATGTACAAAACAGTGTACGGTAAATTGTCTGTTTGGGTTAACTTGTTATATTTTCCACCATTATATGTAAGGAAAATTAGCTGTTTAGATTTAGCTATCCATATTCTCTAGCAAATATGTAGGAAAGACTAGCAGATCAGCTCAAAAGGGGAAATTTGGCTAGTTTAGTTTTGATCAGCTCGTCCAGCAATAAGCTGAAAACTTATTCATTCATTCAAAGCGTATTCATTAATTATTCATTAGATATTACCTCTGTGGCCACCAGCAATAATACAGTGAAACATTATTTTAAGAGCATCGTAGCAAGATCTGCAATTCAAGGCAGTAGACATTTGAAAAGTGCATAAGACACGTATGTTTAAAAACAGACAAGACTTTATTAAACTATTCTATGACACATAAACTAATCTAACACACACATACATGCACACACACACACACACACACACACACACACACACACAAACACACATACATACATAAACAAAATGGGGTGAAAATGGCTTTTAACAGAGTGAATGAAGTTCAGAGTTTATAGCACAGTATGTTATTTCACAGACCATGACCTAAACGAACCATCAACTTATTAATCTAATTTCATTTCTTTAGATGGGCTTTAAAGTTAATATTATATGCACCAGTCTTAGCTAGATTCTGGGGTATTGCATTATTCCTCGTTATGTCATGGTGTTGAGGGGATTCCCACAATGGTTATTCACCATTGGTCTGGTCAGCATTTGAGTGGCGTCTCGGAAGACCAACCGGAAGGATGAACGAAACAGCGTCTAGTATGAGGGATGTTTGGAGAGCTGGTGGTGGCTCTGTCCCTCCCATGAGATGAGTTCTTAGTTGAGTTGAGAGATGCTGAGAGTGCCAAGAGAGAAGTTTGGAGAGCTTTTATTTGGTGTCGTTGGATTTGAACTCAAGCATTGTCTTAGGGTGGGGTGTAAGCCATATTCTCCACCTCTGATGTTAATCAGTCCATGTCTCTGCAAATGGATATTCCCACACTTTTCATGATCTGTGGATCAAACTTTGTTAGAAATATTAACCTATACATATAACAACATTCTGCTTGAATTTCCTTACTCTTATCCTTTAGGAAATCATGCAATTAACACACACATACCACATAAGACATATATTTAACTGTTGTTAAGTACACTACTAATAGTAAAGCACATTAATCATACTAGTACTACTATACTAATACATGCAAAATAAATGGAACAATTAGTGGCAACTTAATGGTTATAAACGTGAAGAAAATAGAAGAGAACATGGCAGAAAATAGGTGATTGCATTTGTTTTAAAGACGTATTAATTTTCACAGTCATTGTTTCTGTCCTTCCTGTCTCCCTGTAGCACTGTCTTAGGTGTCTTACATTATGGACACTGCAGTTTATTGCTCTGGCCACATCTGCAGTCCTCATGCCTCCCTGCAGCAGGCCTATGGCATGTTCACACAGGTGAGCAGGCACCCTAGGCATTTTTCTTCTGGTGAGTTAGTAGTAAGGTCTCTTTAGTGTCTTAAGTTATTGTAACTGTGACCGTATTTGCCTACTGCCTGTAAGCGTCTTAAGGACTGTTCCACAGGTGCATGTGCAACAATTGTTTATGAAAAACGTTGCTTCAACCCTTTCCAATAAAGATCTGTAAAGCTTATTTGGATTTTACAAAATTATTTTTAAAATACAGTCTCCTGAAAAAGGGGCTTATATATACACACACTTTTTCTTTTTATCTTGAACAGATGTGTACACACACACACACACACACACACACACACACACACATCAGTCAAAGACAGGGAAACATGTCTCTGTAAGATATGTGAAAAATTTATGGAGGACAGGTTTTCCAGCAAAGACTAGCAAGGTTGAAGACTTAATGCTACCCGTGTGTGTGTGTGTGTGTGTGTGTGTGTGTGTGTGTGTGTGTGTGTGTGTGTGTGTGTTATGAGGCCATCCCAAACAATGTTTTAATTAATATGAGAGGGTTGAGTTTGGGGGTAGTGTTGGGGGATAGAAACCATCATTAGCATTAGCATTAGCATTATCAAAAGCATTACACCTTTGTAATGATGATAACTATAGGTGTAGAAACATGCATGTGTGTGACTATATTTTTGTGGGCCAAATGTAATAACTAATATAGAGAAATGTGATGACAACCAATTTGGTACATTTCACCTGTTTGTGTGTATCTCACACTGTCTTTCTCCCAGTGCTCATGAGCATCATTTTCTGTGGGGGTGGGTGGGTATACCCACCATGTTTTGAAACAAATTTGCAACTAAGTTTGTTCTCTGTGTTAATGAGGGCAATGTTTGTAATCAGTGAAAAAAGCTATGGCAGTTCTGCTCTCTCGAGCATACTTATGCTGCGTTCGAGGCAACTCGGAACTTGGCGACTCGGAACTCGGATATTCCCACCTCTGACTCATCTCAAACACGGCATAAACTCTGTCAATGCAGCACGCTGTGTCATGTGTTGGAGCTTATCTGCCCATGGAGTAGGACGGTGAAATACAATACTGTTGACCCTGACAAAAAAGTTGCCTTTCTCCCTTATTTAACATTCATCTTATGAAAGCAATGTTACAAAATAAATTTTCTTCTCACAAAAGTTCAAGACCCTAGTCTGCACACACATGTTTAACAGTGTACATTCGATTTGTAGTAAATTGCCAACTAAACTTATTTAAAGAACAAGAAGTATCTTCAGAATATTTGACAAAGGATAGCTCTACTTATTTCATATAACATATATATTTACTTATCTTCACCATGGATCAACATAATCTGAGGTCTGGTCGTCTAAGAGGGCCGTCTATCAAGTCAAAGTCAGTTGTTCTGCATCATGTGGTAATCTGCCTGGATCCTAAAAAAATGTGTTAAATTGACTAAACTCCAGATTAAGGCTGACTTTACTCAAAATTACTTCTTGTGTTCTTTCATTATTAATTAGGAAACCATAAACTCAGTATATTCGGACATATTTTAAGAAAATCTATTCTCAGAAAATGAATTTAATGAGCCAAAAAACCTCAATCTGCTGATAAGATGGATGTTTCAACAAGACAACAACCCAAACATACAGTCAAAATAACTTACATGACTTAGCTAGCTTATCTACCTATCTATCTAACCTGAAACTCTTTGAAAATTTATGAATGATTTTGAAATTGAGAGTCAATCATTGGCTATAAATTTTGTTTCAAAAGCATGTCATTGATTATGCTTATGAATATGTGCCTTTAGTTATATTTATAAGACAAAATACATTATGTGTGCGAATTTTATGTGAATATATGCACTGGAGGTATATTTTACAATACAAACAAATGTCTAAATATTAAGATCAAATCCAAATAGATCAAATCTCAGTGCTGCCAGAGAGCCAACGTTAAGCATTTAAGCAAGGCCCTTAATCCTTAACCTGCTTTAATTGTCAGTTTGTATAAATATTCTGCCAAAGAAATAAATGAAAATGTAAATATATCAGCACTGGAATTTGAATCATATATTACTTTACATATATTACAATGACAATGTTATGACTGTTATTATAGTTATGTATTTAGAACTACCACTCTTCTGTACAGTACATTACGGAGTTGACAGCACAGATGAAGGAAAACACGTTAATGGGGATAACGCACTATGACATAATGTAGAGGTGTATCTAAACAAATTTTAATATCATGGAAGAGTTTTTTTTCCTGTAATTTAATTCAAAAAGTGGAATTTTCATATATTCTAGATTCATTATACATACGGTGAAATATTTCAACCTTTTTTTTGTTTTGTTTTAATCTTGATGATTACGGCTTACAGCTCATGGAAATCAAAAATCCAGTACCTCAAAATATTAGAATAAAGAATTTATAATACAGAAATGTCAGCCTTCTGAGAATGCACTCAATACTTGACTGGGGCTCCTTTTACACGAATTACTGCATCAATGCAGTGTGGCATGGAGGTATTCAGCCTGTGGCACTGCTGAGGTATTATGGAAGCCCATGTTGCTTTGATTTAAATTGAATTATGGAAAAAAAATTACTTTTCCATCATATTCTAATTTTTTGAGATGCAGTTGTATGTGCATAAATATGTTAATTAACATTAGAACTGATTTTTGTGGAGATGTCTGAGATCTTACAATTAATTTTTTCATATAGTTTATAAGAGTGTTTGGTTATTTTAAAGGAGTACAGTAAAAGGGAAAACATCATTACATACTGAATATTATAGTTTATAGGTTTTATATGATTATTATATACATTATTTATGGTTTATAGGATTTATAGGATTATTATATACATCAATTAAGAAACTATTAATAGTGTTTTGAAATAATGTTAACACATAAAATATCAAAATATTTTATGTATTAGGTTTATAGTTTAATCAAGTTATTAGTTCAGTAGTTCAGTAGACCTTGATCAACACAATGATGGATGTCGCCAACCAATTATGCATTTATTTTTACAAAATTACACCATCAGTGCTTATACCATTATCAGGAGACTTGTTAAATGTTAGTCTCACTTGACAACCCCTTTATGTACAGTAACATAGTAACACTTTTTTGTTGTTCATTAGGTTAATTATTGTAGCTTGTTTATGTGGTTGTCACATGCCATGGGCATCTCTCCTGAGCATGCCATCATTTCTGTAAACTATGATAATAACTCTTGAGGGAATTAATTGTTTAAAGAGTTATGTTCTCCAAAGAATGATATGAGATGAAAGAATCATATATGTAACTTGATCATGTCATGTTAAGAATGTAGTGCTAAACATTTTCTTAGATATTGATTGTGTACTACTGGTTTGACTAGCTAGATATTTAAAGTAAAAAAAAAATTATTATTATTATTATTAGTAGTAGTAGTAGTAGTAATAGTAGTAGTATACAAATTAGATTAAAGCTGTCTGGCTCATGTAAATGCTATACATCAATTTCTTGACAAAACCTTATGACAATGACTTTTATTCATTTATTAAAAGTTTACAACAGATTTATGTCAGCAATCACATATATAAGCCCATAATTAAGCCAGTACTGTTTTACCCCTCTATAGTATGGATTATGAAACCATTAAAAAAAGTTTTTTTTTTTTTCTACATAAAATACAATACATAAACATAATTCATATTTATTTTCAGATACAGACACTGTATTTCTAACTATCCATCCATCCATCATCTATACCGCTTATACTTTTCAGGGTCACGGGGAACCTGGAGCCTATCCCAGGAAGCATCGGGCACAAGGCGGGGTACACCCTGGACATGGTGGTATTTCTAACTACGTTGTTTACAAATGCAATATTATATAGCTACATAATAGTTCCATTATGGCCTAGTGTGATTCCTCTATAGTACATACAGTGGTGCTTGAAAGTTTGTGAACCCTTTAAATGTTTATATAAATTTGAATAAATATGACACAAAACATCATCAGATTTTCACACAAGTCCTAAAAGTAGACCAAGAGATCCAAATTAAACAAATGAGACAAAAATATTATACTTGGTCACTTATTTATGTTAAGGAAAATGACCTAATATTACATATCTGTGAGTGGCAAAAGTATGTGAACCTCTGGGATTAGCAGTTTAACTTGGAGGTGAAATTAGAGTCAGGTGATTTCAATCAATGGGACGATGATCAGGTGTGAGTGAGCACCCTGTTTTATTTAAAGAACAGGGATCTATCAAAGTCTGATCTTCACAACACATGTTTGTGGAAGTGTATCATGGCATGAAAAGAGGAGATTTCTGAGGACTTTAAAAAAAAGAGTTGTTGATGCTCATCAGGCTGGAAAAGGTTACAAAACCATCTCTGAATAGTTTGGACTTCACAAATACACAGTCAGACAGATTGTGTACAAATGGAGGAAATTCAAGACCATTATTACCCTGCCCAGGAGTGATCAAACAACAAAGATCACTCCAAGAGCAGCACGTGTAATAGTCTGTGAGGTCATAAAGGAGCTAGGGTAACATCTAAGCAACTAAAGGCCTCTCTCACATTGGATAATGTGATGGCAGGGTTGCAAGGAGAAAACCACTGCTCTCCTAAAAGAACACTGCTGCTCATCTTCAGTTCAAAGATCATGTGGACAAGCCAGAAGGCTAATGAACACTGCCTCCCATCTTCAGTTCAAAGATCATGTGGACAAGCCACATGGAAGGCTTATGGAAAATGTTTTGTGGATGGATGAGACCAAATAGAATTTTTGGTTAGAGTTTCAGTAAAATTAGCCTAAAATGCCTATCCAAGGCATACCCAAAGTAAAATTCAAGCTGTTTTTGAACCATTTGGAGGACATGCATGGTTTTGCCAATTATTTTAAAACATGATACTCAGAAGTTATTTTCCACAGAATCACTGTACATGCTACTGCTACTGAGTAATAGAAGTTTGAACACACCGAAACAGATGGGTTTTTTTTTTTTTTTTTTTCTGCATACAGATGCCTGCAGGTGACTACAGCTGAGAGCTATTAGCGGGAAAGCACAACTGGACCAAAGCATGAAGCATTTCCTAGTCCAGTTTCTAATTTGATAACAATACCAAATAAAATTAATAAGGGTGTGTGCATGTTTGTTTTTTGTTTTCTTTTACCAAAACCTTTCCAAAGGGCCCTTGTTAACAATGTACACATAACTAGGATAAAAAGGCTGCTACTCTTTCTACTTTTTTCTTATAATATCACATATCTACCAATCTAATGTATATTCATAATTGAAACTTTTATGCATTTCTGTGCCATTGTTTACAGAGCTTTACACGGCTACTTTTAAATTGCATTGTTGAAACACACCTGTGAAGCATGATCTCATTCTTTTCAGCAGTTCAGTGGCTATACAATAGGCAAGTCATCTCTACAGCCGGGAGCATTCAGCTCATGCAATTCACATAGGAATGGGCAAAGGAGCTTCTCTTCAGCACAGACACTCATTGGATTTTGAAGCCTATATGGAAGCCCCTATTGGTTCAAATGTGGTGTCATTCAATAGGTCACAGCCAGGGAGCCATTTTGAGATCTATCGATTAGGCATGATCACACGCATGTTGAACTGATAAGGAGAAACATTGATCTTCTGAGATCATTTGGAACGATGCAGCTGCAGTTCATGTGGATTTACTGATGTAAAATGTGTTTTGGACTAAATATTTTCACATAATTAGATTGTTGGACCTTTGCCAGTGTAACAAGACTGTTTTTGTTGGAATATTATGGATCAGTGGACTGCTATAAGGCTTAAAGGGTGAGCTGCCACTGTTTGTTTGTATGCTGGTGGTCTGACAAAAACGTTGATTGTAGCTGCTGTTGTTATTGTATCTTTAAAGGGTTCATATTGCTTGAATCACAAGATTATTAGTTTTCCAACAGTATATTGCATGGGTACATATTTACTATGTACAGCTGTATAAATGGCAAAGTTTTTGTAATAGCGTTGCAAAAAGTGTGTTTAAATGCATTATGCATTAAGAAGCATTATGCTTGGAGAAAAGAAAACACTGCATTCCAGCATAAGAACCTTATCCCATATGTGAAACATCGTGGTGGTAGTGTCATGGTTTGGACCTTTTTTGCTGCATCTGGGCCAGGACAACTTGGCATCATTGATAGCACAATGAATTCTGAATGGCACTAGAAAGAGGATGTGATCAGAGCCAGACTAGATCTCAGAGGTGAAAGTGTGCATGTTTCCTCCTAGCATTATAATATCCAGCTTTTCTCACATGCTGCAACCCAATTCTGTGCCTCCTACGTCATTTCCTTTTGTTTTTCTACCACTAGATAGGTGGCTTGGTCTGTCATTGGGGATTGATGTATTAATCGCTCCAGTGGTCCTTAGAAGGGTCTGCCAGTCATGACCCTTTGAGTCAGGTTTGTGTGCAGGTGGTGACATGTGGTGAGTTTTTGTGATACCCCCCACTTTTTTCAGAGTTCCATCAGTAGCAACGATGTAAACTGGGGCTCACAATCAGAGACCAGGTATTTGGGAATTACCCATCGGGTGAAGATTTCCTCCCTGAGAACCTTCAGGATCGTAGGGGTCTTGCTGTATTATAGAGGAAACATTTCTACCCACTACGCAAAGAAGTCGACAATTATCAGCAGGTAAGTGTTTCATCATTTACTGGTGGGGAAAGGTTGATTCCCAGGGTGTACCCAGCTTCTGGCACCTCGGTGGACTTCATGAACCTGGATGGTTTGGTATTTTCATGTTTGTATTTCTGACAGGTGGTACACAGTTTCACATCCTTTTGCACTGTTGGCCACGAGGCTACTTCCAGCACCCGTAGCAGGAGCTTCATCTGTCCTAGATGGCCCCCTAGTGGGCTAGAGTGGAAATAGTGTAGGAAACGTGGGATCAAGCTTAGTGGCACTATGAGTTGGTATTTCTCTCCTTGACCTTTTAGTGGGAGCTTCCTATACAGTATGCCTTGTTGGTCATCAAAGCTGACTAGGTGTTCTTTGATGTTGTAGTGTAGCTTTTAATTGTTTCACATGTCGATGACGTTCAAGTATGGAGCTATATCCATGGAGGGAAGTTTGAAGGCCCTTGTCAAAGCATCCTGTCCGGTGTTGAGACAACCTTTTCGATAGTGCACTTTGAAGGTGAATTATTGCAGTTGCAGGGTCCATCTTGTCAGGCGTGAGGAGGTCTTTGGGCAGTTGAACACCCAGGCCAAAGCTGCATGGTCAGTAAAGACCTCAAATCCACTCCTTCCAGGAAATGTCTCCACTTTTCTACAGCCCAGACCACAGCCAGACACTCCATCTCTGAGGTAGAATAATTACACTCAGTCCTTTTTCATGTCTTTGACGCATACGCAATAACCTTCTCACCCTTCTCAGATTGCTGGGTTAAGATGGCCCCTAGTCCAAGCTCACTGGCGTCAGTGTGGACTTAGAAAGGCAGGTCGGCAAAACCCAGAATGAGATTATGGTACCATCCTGCCAACCCCAAGAAGTACTGCAGAGACTTCAAGTCTGTTGGTACCGGATAGTCTGATACCACTTGAGATTTCTCTGCATCCACTTCGACTCCTCACCGTGAGATGATATGGCCCAAGAACTTCAGCTATTGTTTGAAGAAGTGGCATTTGTTTTCATATTGAGGGTGAAGTTGGCCTGGGTGAGCTTCTGCAGTACAGCACTGATGTCTTTGGTGTGTTGATTGCAGGTCTAGGAGTATATGATAATGTCATCGATGTATACGAAGCAGATCGTTCCTCTCAGTCTGGTTAGTACTTGTGCCATCAGATGTTGGAAAGTGGTAATTGTGTTTCATAATCCATATGGCATTTTCTTGAATTGGTATAGGCTTTTGCTGGTAATAAAGGCAGTCTTCTTTTTGCTCTTCTCCTCCATCTCCACTAGCCAGTAGCCGGACTGCAAATTCAAGGTCATGAACCAGGAAGCGCCTTCCAAGGATTCCAGGATGTCATGCAATATGGGCATTGGATAAGCATCCGGTATGGTCTTGCTGTCTACCTTCCTGTAATCGATACAAAACCGGTATGATTGTTCCGGTTTGGCACTAGAACCACAGGTGAGGACCATGGTGATGAGAAGGGCTCTGTAATGCCATCTCGTAGCATTTTCTACACATGATCTTCTATAATGTTCTTTTTCAATGGTGACACTCTGTACGCTCTGCTGTTTTCTGGTGCTTCATCCAGGGTGGAGATACAGTGCTTCACCATGGCAATCTGGCCCAGAGTATTGGACATGATGAATGTCCATGTTTCCAACAGCTTCCTGAGCTCCTGCTGGTAGTCAGAGTTCCACTGGGAAGAACACTGGTCGCGAAACCATTATTCCTTCAGCATTGAAGTCCTTAAAGAATGTGAAGATAATCCCCAGCACATAGAAACTCCGAGTTGAGCGTGCTCATTCTACTGTCTCTATGCCGGTTTATGTTTACTTCCGTAAACAACACATGCCGTTACGTGATGATATAACCGGAGGTGAGTCCACATAAAGTCTTGCGATAGCGTGAGCATAAAGCCAAACACAATGCTGATGGTGTCAGTCAGACAGTGCTAATAACTAACATGTGATATTAATTAAAAATTATTAAACATACAGGTATTTAAAACATGGACATTATGTGGCAATGCTACAAAGTGAAACACAAAGCAAGTCCACCTTCTGAATGGCTCAAAAGGAACAAAATTAGGGCTGTGGTACCACAGAAAAGATCATCCAGAGATTACAAGTTTGAATCCCAAAAATGCCACAACCATCCATGGCCAGTAATACAAGAGAGCTAAATTGGACCTGCTGTCTGGGTAGCATACTCTCTTCCCTGTCAGACACAGCAGCAGTATGCAGATGGGCAGATATCACTTTCTTCTAAGTGTGTTACATCCTATAATGCAGCATGTGCAGTAGTCTGAGATGCAGTTGACTGGGTTCATGTGTCTCTGAGAAAACTTACATTTTGTTTGCTGCCTTTTAAATTAAACATTTAACACATGCACTTGCATCTGTACCTCCACTGTGATACAGTACCTTTATTTCAGTGTAAGAACCAGTGTAGGCATACATGTACATATATAATAACAATAATATAATTGAATGCATGAACCATATATGGCCAAAGGATTGTGGACACTTGCCCATCGGATCCATACATGATTTTTGAACACCCCATTCCAGATTTAGTCCCCCTTTGCTGTTGTAATAATCTCCACTCTTCTGCGAAGGCTTTCCACTTGATTTTGAAGCGTGTCTGTGGGGATTCATGCCCATTCAGCCACAAGAACATTAGTGAGGTCAGGCACAGATGGCAGGCATGAAGGACTGGGGTGCAGCTGGCATTCCAGTTCACAAAGGTGTTCCGTGGGGTTGAGGTCCTGTGAGTGTTGGCCTTTTTTCAGCTTTACCATTAAGCACTAGCTGAAATAAATAAATAAATAAATAAATAAATATTAATTGCTTGTTGCTCCAATCCTGGGGCATATCATAAAGGAACTCCATAAAGTATAAAAAATAGTATTAAAATGTATAAAACCTATGTGCAAAGAGTCATGAAACCACGCTCACTCTCAAATCAGGACTCCTTAAATTAAATGTACCATTGAATTAATTTCCGCTAATTAATGGTGGATTGCACTAAAGAGTGACGTAATGAATCATGTCCCCTCATACTGTATTTGTACACAATCAATAACCCCAAGAAAATTATCATTAGGTCAGCTTCAACCTCTTCCAATCTGACTTTGTCCTTGGTGCCACAGTTATAGATTACCTAACTTAAATTAAGTTCAATTAAATTTTATTTATATAGAGAGGCTCTAACAATGGACATTGTTTACATAAATCTGGATGCAGTCTCTGGCATGATATGAGGAAGAAACTTTGAGAGGAACCTCAGATGGAATGCACTACAATTCTCATTGTTGTTGACATATCTTCCAAGATGTGCCACCTAGTACCACTAATGGGATTACCCTCAATCCCTCAAACAAAAGAATGTTTATTTAACTTTTTTGATTATTCAATCTTCCAGAACACACAGTTTCTGACCAGGAGCAGTAGTTCATCTCCTATTTATGGAAAGCTATGTTTTACGTGTGTCAGGCAATTATATGTCAGACTATCACCCACAATCTAATGTCAAGTGGAGAGATAGAATCAAGAGCTAGATCATTACTTGTGCTGCTATTGTAGTGATCAACAGGGAGTCAGGTCAGGGTGCATGGACTTGGACTGAGTATGTCAAAAATTTGTTAAGAAATGTGCCCAGATATGGATGTTGATATGGAGAACGTCTAGTATTTTAGGCACTTGCATTTGAATGCTTCTTTGCTCTATATATCAAGAAGAAACTTTTCTTTTGTAAAAATTTGAAGCACAAAGTAAAGTGACAAGTTCAACCGATCACATAATTCAACTGCTGGCTCCATGAGGTGATAGCTTTCATACATGATGTGGACTATACTTTAAAGCAAACATTAGACCACCAGTTTTAAGTGGACCAACGATCAATATCCTGTACTGCACATAGGTGGAAAAAATATTTCACACGTGACCAAATGTAATTGTCAGTGGCCTTGGGCTTAGAACAATGTATTAATGTTAAAAGTCCTTAATGGGGTTTATTATTGCAGTTAATAATGCAGTTATTTCTCTCACAAAATCATAAATATTCTATATTATTGAGTATATGGAAAAATATAGTAGTTACGTTCTTTTTTTTTTCTCTGAGGAGAAATAGTATTTTGCAAATGCTGAAACATGATTATCCTCTAACAATTATTTATGATCTCTGTTATATGAAGAGAAACATGACAAGCACATAGTGATCCTTTTCTTTTGCCTAAATGTCACATCAGTGAATATTTCTGGTATTGAATTTGAGCACAAAAATGATACATTTACCTGCTCATTAACTGGTTCAAAAATGTGTAAAAAGTAATGACTACTAAATAGACAATTAACCCTATTTATGGTGAACTGAAGTTCTTTATGCTCTAATTAGGTACTCAAGAGAAATGTGTGGTATAATTAGGTGAACTACTGCTGTTTCTTTGTTTGTACACACAGTAGCTAATTAATCCCAAATCACCATTTACCTTTTTGTCAACGCTTTTTATTTGTGATTATAACTGGGTCTTTTGTCCAGGTTCAGTGGACTAATTGTACTTTGATTGTAAGTCAAGCTTCTATTATGTATCGCATGTAATAGAGCATTGTAGGAAGCATTATATAATTTTGCTTTTCCTTACTTTGAAATGTCATGTGCATGAAGTTTTTTTTTTTTTTTTTTTTTTTTTTTTTAATGTTTAATGAAATAAAAATTGTTATTTTTCAAATGACTAGCACCAATAGCACAGATTCATTTGATAAAGGATTCCATCTAGTTGCTTACAATTCTTTGGGCAATAAGAACTACCTGATACAGGCAATGGCAATTATTTACCTGATTACTTTACTATGTAATTGTACCCTTCTCTCTGTAATCTGGATGAACTCCAGTTTACAGAACCCCAAGTTTCTTGTGGTTTGTAATCTCGGTGTAGTTGACATTGCTACAAACAGTGATATTATTCCACGGATGGTGCCTGTATTTGTATTCAACCTCAATCACATCAGTTTTGAATTGTGCTCCTCCCGAATGTTTTTCATGCACTTTTTTGGTGACATGGAGTCATTGCTTTCCTTTGCACTAACTTCCTATCAATACTAATCTGAGGATGGTGCTTATCATAACCGGGCTTTGGCTTCTGGTATTTTTGATTGAGCTTTACCCTGTAGCTCTGGCCAGTGGTATGTCCTATTGTAGATCAAGGGTGGTGCCAAGCTGTTGTTGTGAGCATGGCCAAGTTTACAAGCTAGCCTGTACTAGCCTGAAGAGATACTTCATATAACAGGAATATGGCAACTACTAAGACGTTAACTGTTCCGTATGGCGCTCTAACATTTATTATTTGCTCATATGTCATAGTGGTTGTGGTAGTGTTGCGAGCTGCATCTACAACCCAATGCTGGAAGGCCTTCAACACCTGTCTTACTCACATGGTTCTGGTGCTTATTTATTATATGCCAGTCATTTTGGTTTACATACTAGGGAACTTGCGATTAGTGCAATCAGTTGATCTTTTCACAACAATTCTGACAGTGTCCACTGCACTGCCGGCCATGTTAAACCCTATAGGGTTTAACAGCAGTGCACCGCTGCCTGATTAATTCATAAAATGAGCTCTGTGCAGCGAGAAAATAAATTGTTATTAATTATTTTCTCACGTACGTTCAGTATCTCTTCATAAATCCTTTGGGTCTTATGGAGTTGTCCCTCCAACTTCTCCACTGACCCTTGCAGTGTTTGTACCCGGTCCTTCAGGAAGGCGTTCTCATTCTTCAGAGTACTCTGAGTGCGTGCAATTGATATGTTTTTCAGACACTACAAATTACCAACATTAGTACATTGTTGTACTCCATACATGTTTATATTAGAAGTACAAATTAATGCAAAGCTTTTCTCACTTACCTTCAATAACTTGGCACCTTTCCCGTGAGTCTCACACAGCTGTTCCTTCAACTTCTCCATTGAGTCGTGCAGTGTTTTTTCATGCGCCAACAGAATGGAGTTCTCGTACTCCGGCTGAGTGTTGGACTCTAGAGCAATCTTATCTTTCGCCTCAGCTTCAGCCAGAGAGGACTGGACGTTTAACAAAAGATGTTATCAGCTTTATTTACTTAAAATAAATGAGTTTCTCAAATTATCATCCCAAGACAATTAATTTTCATTTTTGTTACCTTTTATTGCAAATACTTAATATCTTTATCCCAACATTTGACTCCGTTATACAGGTACATGCATTATGTGTGTAAACAAAAAGTGTGCACACACACACACACCACATCATAGCTTTTGAAACTGAACATTAACTTCCAAAGACAATTTTTTTTTATTCTCATAGTCTTATTCCACTTGAAAGCAGGCTGTACAACTCCTATCTAAAACATTCCAAAACACTGCACTGTTAGTGCTTTTTGTACATGTACTGTTAAAGTATATTTATGTTTAGCTTATTTTCTTTTGAATTTGTATGTCAGTTGTTAAAAAAAAAAATATATTTTTTATAAATCTCACATACTGAAAATGCTCATTCTGACCACTAGATGGTATATGTTTTTCCATCCACTTCACACACTGAAGGGTATACCATCTGTTCAAATCTGGTTTTATGAGTAGCTACTACACCTACAGGACAGCTCATTGAGTTTAGGGCTGTATTCTGCTAATTAGTAGCATTTGAGGAATAAAAACACTTATTGGAAAATCATCCACAACAGGGCAGTGTGATGAAGCAGGATTACCATCACCACCCCAAAGGCGGTCATTTTCCTTTAACAGCACATGCCCCTGCTAAACATGTTAGGTCCTGTTCTCACTTACATTACAGTAGCTATAAACAGCCATCCCCTCTTCTGCCTCGCAAAAGTTTATTTATAGGATTCAAAGCCAACCAATAGAGGTTTACATTAGTCAGTCATCCTATGCATAGATGTACTTTTTAATTCACCCACCCCTTATTTAACCAGGAAGGTGCCATTGAGTTGTACCCTCCCTTAAATCCTGATCAAGACAGCAACACATTTAAGTTTTACAGTAAATTCCCCCCCCCATTTGCAAGTCATGCTGGATTACAGCTATGAGTAAGCACCATGTATAAGCCAACATGTATTGAGAGTACATGCAAGATATCACGAGTGTAAATGTTACTCCAGTGATCACAACTCAGAACCCATCATAGATGAATTGTGCACAAGCTGAATGTAGCCTAGACACTTGAATCGAAACAGCCAGATTGAAAGTAAAAGATATTTTATTCTCCATCACTTTAAACAAACTGAGGTGAGGAGCTTTTGGTAAAGATCACACGTCCACTAGACACTACTCCTGAGGCATGAGGAGAGCCTTCTGCAGCAGCATCTCTTCCTAATGAGGGAAAAAGAAAGAGCAAATCCATAAGCCAGTCAAACGAAGAATCAAACAGTGTTGAGGTGGTCCACCTACTTCTTCTGGCACACGTTGGTTCACAAGAGTCTTGTGCAGTTGGAAGACATACAGCTGTACTGCAGTGGATGTAGAGCTGAGGAAAGACAAATTAAGCAGTCAAACCCATTTCATGTACAGCAGCATGTGCAAGAGCATAAAGAGAACTCCAGCCTTTACCGTCTCATCCATTGGATCCATAGATTCTGGATCCACAAATGTGAACATCTTCAGGACAAAGCGTCTGTAATGGGTAGGATACGCAAGTCCAGACATCCCATTAACTGGCATCAGCTTGGTCAAATAACGGTCATCCCTGTATGGGCACCTTTGGAATACACAAGGTAGTCACTTCCTGTTCAATACAGGAACTGGACTACACAAGCAGAAGACCTGTGAAGAACTTACCCATTCACCAGAAGATCCCACTGGGGAAGGCTGTAGGGGTTAGGGGAAGCAGTCGCCCAGCAGCCTCCCAAAACCAGGACAATATTTGGATCAGTTCTTCCCACCATGTGCACTTCAACATACACTGGTTCCCTCAGAACCTTAGTCACAGGGTAGTCAACAGCACTGTAGTATGAGGTAAAGGCTACTTCATCTGATAGGTGGCAGGAGGAGGACACGGAGATAAAAATCCTGTTCAAACCATTCACAATTCAGACTGCAGTCTAATATCCAAACAGGAGTTTCTCACCTTCTGCACACCCCTTTGCAACACAGTGACCATTTCCTAGTCTTAGTTCTACTTGGAGTGGTCCAGAAGCAACAATGGACGGAGGATCAGCATTGGCTGAAGGGTCAATAGCCAGAGTGGCAAAGCTAACACCTGAATATTTACACTGGAAGTGAAGCCTACAAAGGAAACAATAGTTCAGTACAAGCCTTAAAGAATCTTCTGCCATGAGTTTTAGTTAGCTTACTCATAGTGAGTGTCTCTGGTGATTGCGCCTCGGGGTCCAACTCCAACTTCATAGGAGGAGAGCATCCTGTTTTCATAGATCACATAACCACCTTGTACCTGGACAGAGTGGAATAGCAGAGCACACACCTTCCAGACTACTTAACAAAATCAAACATCTATTGGGGAACAATTAAACACAAACCATCATGGTCGTCCCACAAGCAGTTACAGGAAACTGGTATATAGCAAAGGCTGTATTCGAGTCAACAGGACTACAGGGTCCACTGTTTCCTCCCAACATGCTGATGGACTCCAGGCTTATCCTGGGAACTGTTGTATCTCTGGCCACCACCAGCACAAACTGGCCATCAAGGGTACACTGGACAGTCACTAACAATACCAAAAAAGAGAAAGGAATCAGTTAATCATTTTTAACAATCAAAATTCAGATAGGACTCCAATCTTACCCGTTTTCCCATAATAGCACTGTCGGCCATCAAAACAGCAGTTTATAGTGGTGCACTGATCACCGTTGATACCTGGTTCTCCACAAGGAACCCTTTCATAGTCTTGCACTTGGCATTTTGCAACCTGGCCAGGCATCTGCGGCTGCAAAGTGGGCTTCACAGGAAGCTGAGGAGCTTGAGGTGGCATTTTTACAGCTTGTGGAGATGCAGATGTACTGCTCACATAGTTGAAAACCAGAAAAAGCCCCACAAGTGCAAAACATACCCTTATATTTGCCATTGCTCCCAAACAGCACACACCAATATTGAGACAATCGGCAACAGTGGCCTTTTATTGTGTCTTTCGTCTTAATTGTATCTGGAGTCTCCGCCTACTCAACTAGTCATTAATAGTGTTCCAGCCGTGTCTCACCATTAACTGCTTTAATCATTGCGTTCATGTTAATGGCGGTCATTTTGAGAGGTGTTTGAAATAGATATTTCTTCGAGCTACTTGTCACATTAATTGTCTGTGAGAGTAATGTAATGCTAACACATGCAAGCCTTAGTTATATAAATTAGATGGCAGTTAATCAACAGAAAAAATACATCCATCCTTTTAATGTATGCATTTAAATTAAAAATAAATTTTTGTCTGAAGTTTAAATCAGTATTGTGAAAAGGTGCATAAGCCGAACATAAAATTTTAACATAAACCACAAACACTTCACATTTTAATTACTTCTAATGTTAAAAGTGCCGTGGTTTTAAAATGGCTAGTGCAGACATTATTTATTTCCTTCAATATTCACATCCACAGTATTTTTTTTTAGTCTTGACAGTGAATAGCTGCTTGTAGCTTAGGTTACTTTTATTTTGACAGAGATTTGTTTCCTTGTAGGGTATCAGTGTGAAGCTACAATCACAAAGATGAAGCCAGACAAAACTACAAAATAAAAGTTGCCCTGAACAACAAACTTCATTCAAAAGAGTATATATATATATATATATATATATATATATATATATATATATATATATATATATATATATATATAATTTATTTTTATTTCTTTTAAACCTCAAAGTGCCTTTTCATGTTGGTTAGAAAGTGAAATATCATGATTATAAATATATTTTATTAAGAGCAATGATAATATTTAATCTATGTGACTATTAGTAAACATGTACTAATGCCTCCATTTAGCAACTTTAGAATGTGTTACGGGTTCAATGTGATGGTTCTTTTATTTATATGGTTTATTTATAGATTTCTACCCAAGCAAACCGAGGGTTTTTCCTTAGTTCCATTTGCCCAAATGGAGGGACCTCTCTGGCCAAACTACAGGTTCTTTTAGTCAGTGTGAAGGTTCTTTCATGCTAGCAGAAGACTCTCCTAACTCCCAACTCCCAGAATAATCAGGGTTCTTTGTGTGGAGCTTAAGGTTCTTAGAGAGCTCAGTGTTATTCTGCCCAAGCTGAGGGTCCTTCTGCACAAATCACCGGTTTTCACATCCATGCTAAAGGTCCATCTTCCAAACTGTGGGACCTTCTGATCAAACTGGGTGTTTTTCTGCTCAAAATGAGGGTTCTTTCACCCAGTCTGAAGGTGCCTAAACCATAGCTAAGGACAGTCTCAGCATAAATCAGGGTTTTTCTGTAAAGCTTTTTCATCATGGATTCTTTCACCAAAACTCAGGGTTGTACCATCTCAAACATGCCCCATTTACATTCATAAAGCGATCTAGTAGAGCTCTAGTGTTCTGTATGGTTCTGATGAGACTATCGGGCAGCCCAGATGTGTTCAGATTGAACCACTCACAGGCAAGGCCTATAGTGCCAAAATCTCTGGGTGAGGGTGTAACCCCCCCACCCCCACCTTCGACAACAGGTCTCTGTGTAGCGGAAGAGACCATATATAGAGCATATATATGATCTCCACCAGCCGGTATTTCCCTGGCCAACGTGGAGCCATTAGTATTAGTCTCAATCCCTCCTCTCTCACTATGTGGAGATAGAAGATATAAGCCACTACCGTAGTTTTGTCCATTTGTATGAGGACATGATGCCCTTCCAGGAAGGGAAGAAAGTGTCTCAGCGTTAGGAAAACTGCAAGTATTTTCAGATAATTTATGTGGAGATTGGTCAGACGTTGACCCCATCTCCCATTTATTACAATGCCCTTGGTGATCTGCTTGGTTTGGACCCCTGGTGTGTTTGCTGCCCCCGTGTGTGTGTGTGCGCGCATGCGTGGGGTTCAGTCCTGCTCACTGGTACTGCTCATCTTCTATCGCTCTCATGTCCTGAAAGTCACAAACACACAAAACACAGCGGTCAGCACACATCTGATTTCATGTCTGGGTGTAAAAGTGTTTTGCGTACATTAAAGCACATATGAATTCTCTCCATCCGTTTCTGCCCCCAGACTGGCAGTAAAACTGACCAGTGACAGAGCGCGTGAACGCTGCAGCAATAACCGGCACTGACTTCCGGTTACAGATTTTAAACTAAAAGTGACGGTTACACTGGGATTTTAAAAAATGACAGCTCATGACATCTCTCTGTGCAAACGTTTGTACACCTTTAGTTGAAAAGAACAAAGAAATGTATAATAAACTCTCTCGCCTAAACTCTCTATTTAAAGCCACACCCACTCTGTCTGTCTGCCCATTCTTTCACGCCCACTCTGCCTTTCGCTCTATAACACACAAAGAACCAGAAAGTTCATTTCAGAGTCTCTCTCTCACACACACTCACTCTCTCAGTGTGTGAGTGCAAGAAAATGGCAGAATCCAGTATTTCAGTAGATCAGTTCAGCTGTCCAGTGTGTCTGGATCTCCTGAAGGATCCAGTAGTTACTCCCTGTGGCCACAGTTACTGTAAGGTGTGTATTAATGGCTGCTGGGATCCGGAGGATCTGAAGGGCGTCTACAGCTGTCCCTAGTGTGGAGAGACTTTCACTCCAAGGCCTGTTCTACGCAGGAACAACATGCTGGCTTAAGTGGTGGAGAACCTGAAGGAGACTAAACTCCACACTGCTTCTCCTGCTCACTGTTACGCTGGACCTGGAAATGAGGAGTGTGATTCCTGCACCGGGATAAAACACAAAGCCGTCAAGTCCTGTTTGGTGTGTCAGGCCTCCTATTGTGAAGATCATCTTAAACCTCACTATCAGGCTCCTGCCTTTAAGAAGCACAAGTTAGTTGAAGCCTGTGCAGAGCTCCAGGAGAAGATCTGCTCGATTGAGATCTTCTGTCGTACTGACCAAAGATTCATCTGTTGTTTGTGTTCGATGGATGATCACAAAGGCCATGATACGGTTTCAACTTAAACAGAAAGAACTGAAAAACAGGTGAGAACTGGACATCATTATTCTGTTAAAAGTCAAAATATATCTATTCATAATCTAATTTCTATTTAGTTGTGTGTGTGTGTGTGTGTGTGTGTGTGTGTGTGTGTGTGTGTGTGTGTGTGAGTGAGAGGGAGAGAGAGAGAGATACACTACATACTGTGTAACATGACTGGAAAATTTCCAAATGTGTTTGAAGTCTCATTTGTGAGTACACACCATCAACTAAATGACATGAAAAGTGATTGTGGAATTATAAAAAGTGGGGAGAACTCTGGGAACTTGAGTTGGACCTCTGGGTGGCTTCTGCTTCATGCTAAATAACCAGGCCCCAAATAACCTCATTTCCAAAACCCTGTATCTGTTGTTCTGGGTGTAGGAGTCCTGATCAGGGTTGAGGTGGATCTGGAACTTCTCCTAGTAACACCAGGCACAAAGCAGGAGAATTCATCCTGTAGGCCACCCTGGAGCACAATGCTCCACATTCACACACTCATTCACACCTGGGGGAATTTAATATAGCCAGTTCACATATCTGCATGTTTTGTGGGAAGTAGGAGGAAACCAGAGAACCCAGAGGAAACCCACACAACCATGGGGAGGACACACAAACAGTAACCCAGGACCCTAGAGCTGTGTAGCTGTACTGCTACCTACTACATCAATTGGGAACAACTAGGGTTCAGGCATGATGTTTATCACAACTTTTAGTTATTTCATAACCCCAATTCAATTTTCTGCAGGTAAAAAAGATTAATGGTGTAGTTCAGTACAGTGAATACTGCTGAATTCTGTTAATGTTTCTGTAACAAAAACAGCATTATTTCTGCCAGCTGCCATTTTCACACAAAACTAAGCTTATTATGTAACAAGTGCTGAAGAAAATATGAACATAGAAGTTACTTTGTTTTGGGTCTCTATTTTAGTCAATGTAATATTTCTAGTTTTAATTTAATTTCTAGCACTAATGCTTTTTTGTCCAATTTATTTTGTATTTTTATGTATATTCCTTTACTACAATCATGTAGAACATAAGCTCCTGATGCAGAAATAATGAAACATATTTTATTTGGTCTCAGAATGAGCTACAGGAGGAGCAGATGGAATCCCAGCAGAGGATCCAGGAGAAGCAGGAGAAGGTGCAGGAGCTGAAACAGAGTGTGGACACTATTAAGGTGAGGAGTGAAAAACCACACACATACAAACACACACACACAAATGGATGTCTAGAGGGAGACTCTTTTTTAACCTTTTCGTGCGTGTGTGTGTGTGTAACAGAGGCATTCACAGGCAGCAGTAGATAAGAGTGAGAGGATCTTTACTGAGCTGATCAGCTCCATGGAGAAAAAGCGCTCGGAGGTGAAGGAGCTGATCAGAGCTCAGGAGAAAGCTGAACTGAGTCGAGCTGAACGACTCCTGAAGCAACTGGAGCAGGAGATTGCTGATCTTAAGAGGAGAGTCACTGAGCTGGAGCAGCTTTCACACACACACACAATCACATCCACTTCCTCCAGGTAACACTCACTGTCTGATCTACAGAGCGTGCTGTTCCTTAAAGTTTCCTCCTAAAAGCTCATTACAGCAACAATAAATGTTCCTGTCTGAGATCACAAGTGTGTCCTAGTCTGATTCAGTCTGAGATTCATTCGTTCCTCTCCTACACTTTTCTCCTTCTCTATTATGTGTTTCCTCTCTGTAGAGTTTCGTGTCTTTCTGTGACCTGCTCATGTAGCCACAGCGGCATCGGGCAGGGTAAATTAATAATAATGCTAACGCTACAAGCTGGGTCTAATTCAAACTTCTTTATTAAATAATTCTTCACCAATCATAATCAAGAGTAGTAACTGTTCAGTCTGTAAACATATAGTACACTGCCGCTCTCTCTTCACTAACTCTAATAGACAGCACATTTACTTCATTTAAACTAACGGTTGCCAGATCTCACTAGAAAAGTCAACTCCAGTTTAATTTAATCCAATAATAATTTAAATCCCCCGAAAATGCAATATTATCAGCAGACATGGCACCACTGTACTGGGAGAACTCATCTAAAACTGATAAACAAACACAAAAACAACTAATAAAATGTAAAGACAGATATGTTCTTAGTTGTAAATCAATCATTTAAGATAAATAGATATTATAATAAATTCATAAAATATAAATAAAATGAGAAATGAAATAATGTTTAATTACTATGGATTGCATTTAATATTAATTTGACATTGAGCATAGTAGGCTTCCTTAGCAGACCCCGCCAACCCCAAGAAGGCATGTACCTGTTTTTCGATGTAGGCCGGGGATAGTCTGCCTCAATTTTCTTAGTCTGGGGCTACAGTAAGCCCCGGCCAATGCGTTACCCCAGGTACTGTGCTTCGGTCAGACCCAGGTGGCACTTTTTGGGGTTGGCAGTCAGCCCGGCCTTCCGGGGCTCCTTCAGGATCTCCCCCAGGTGGAACAGGTGATCCGACCAAGTGGAGGAGTGGATGACCACATCGTCCAGATAGGTGGCTGCGAAGGTACACTGGGGTCGCAGGACAATGTCCATCAGCCACTGGAATGTTGCGGGTGCCCTGTGTAGCCCGAAGGGGAGAACCCAGTACTGCCAGTGGCTGTTCACCGTGCTGAAGGCCGAGACCTGGTTCAGCTTCTGGAAGTCATTACAGAGGCACATACTTACATCGGGCTTCGGCATGATTACGATGGGGCTGGACCAGGGGCTGTTGGACTCCTCTATGATGTTGTCCCACAGCATCCGGCTGACCACCTCCTCGATAGCCTTGCAGCGGGCCTCTGGGATACGATAGGGTCTTGATCTCGTGGTGGACCAGCTGTTTCATTCCTGGGGAGGTCGAGAACACATCAGTGAATTGGCCCACCAACTCTGTTAGCTCCTGTTTTTGTGTGGGGGTGAGATCTTCGCCCAGTTGGACCAAGGAGCCCTTGTTGTGATCTGTGTCTAGGGCCGCGAACGCAGACACTACTGGTGCTGGCTCTATCCACCTTTTCATCAGGTTCACGTGGTATGTTTTCGTTTCTGCTCGCTTACCGGGCTGCTGCAGGCAATAGTTCACAGTGCCCTTCTTCTCGAGTACTGTATATGGGCCCTGCCACCGGTCTAGAAACTTACAGGTGCTGTTCGGCACTAGCAGGAGTACCCAATCGCCAGGCTGCAA
Source organism: Ictalurus furcatus (assembly GCF_023375685.1). Taxonomy (NCBI): domain Eukaryota; kingdom Metazoa; phylum Chordata; class Actinopteri; order Siluriformes; family Ictaluridae; genus Ictalurus; species Ictalurus furcatus. The sequence goes on from NC_071271.1 coordinate 20,878,873, forward strand.
CTCGCAGGGTTGCACTGGACGGTTGTACACTCGCTTCTGTTCCTCCTGGGCGGCTCTCATATGTTCCTGGATGATTGGGGCCACTCGGTCGATCTTCTCCTGCATCTCCTGTACATAATCAATGACCAATTCTTCCCATGCTTCCAGTGCCACATCCAGCAGTCCTCAAGGTCGCCGTCCGAAGAGGAGTTCAAAGGGTTTGAAGCCCGTGGATGCTTGGGGGCACTCCCAGACGGCGAAGAGGACGTAAGGCAGGAGGAGGTCCCAGTTCCTCCCTTCCTCAGTCACCACCCAACGCAACATCTGCTTCAAGGTTTGGTTGAACCGTTCGACCAACCCATCCGTTTGTGGGTGGTAGACAGACGCCTTTAGGTGTTTCACCTGCAACAGCCGACACAGATCAGACATTAACTTTGAGACAAAAGGGGTACCTTGGTCTGTCAGGATGTCTTTCGGAATCCCCACACGGCTGAACAGGAGCACCAGTTCCTTAGCGACGTTGCAGGCGGTGGCTTTACGTAATACCACTGCCTCGGGGTACCTGGTGGCATAGTCCACGATGACCAGTATGTACTCATGACCCCGGGCGGATTTTGGGAGCGTCCCGACGAGGTCCATGCCAATTCTCTCGAAGAGGACGCCTATGATGGGACGTGTGATAAGAGGCACCAGCGGGGGCTTCCTCGGGGCCCTGCGTTGGCACTGGGGGCATTGTCAGCAGAAGCTCCGTACCTCTGCATCCATGTCTGGCCAGACAAAGCAGTCCTTCAGCTTCTCCAGGATGTTTCGTGCCCCCAGGTGACCCCCGAGCGGATGGCCATGGGCCAGGTGCATTAGTGTTTGCGTTCTGGCCTTGGGGACTACCAAGAGGTCCACATTTTCCCCTCTGCAGTTGGTCCGGTGGTACAGTAGGCCTCCTCTGACCAGAAAGTCGACTCCCCCAATCTGATGCACCTGGGCCTAACAATGCTTCAGGTGGCAGTCCTCTTTCTGCTCTCAGCCGAAGTTCCCCTGCCGTTTCACCTGCTGAAACACAGATGAGATTGGGTTATGGGTGTGTGTGTGGCTTACCTTCTGTCCCAGTGTCCTCCTCGCCTCGGGCCATGTAGGCCTGTCGCCCTCGTGCTTCCTTCGATCACTGGGGCGGTTTTGGCGGGTCCAGTGTGGGGAGGACACATCCTGCTGGCCAGGTTTTCTGGGCCTTCTTCAGCGTCCCCTGGTCTGGCTCTATCGGCATGGGTCTGCCCTGGGCGTCCCATTGTCGGGGCGTCTTCAGTGATGCTGTCCGTCCTTGCCGAGCGCCAGGGTGCGTTCCAGGGCGGTCAGTAGTTCCTTGAGTGTCCCGGGAGCTTGCATTCCCATGGCCTGGCGTTCTGTGGGCGGCAGAGTCCTCAGGAACTGATCCATGGCCACCTTTTCTACAACCTCGGTGGCAGTGTACAGGTCTGGCTGGAGCCACCTCTTGGTGAGGCGCAGGAGGGCGTCCATCTGCCCACATGGAATGGCTCCCGGCCTGTAGCTCCACCGGTGGAACTCCGCCACCGCCTGGATGGGGTTTCACCCACAACATGCCAGGATCTCCCTTTTTACTTCTCCGTAGTCCCCTGCATCCTCCGAAGCGAGGGCATAATATGCTGTGCGCACCTCTCCGGAGAACAGTGGGGCGAGGATGCATTGCCACTCTTCGATGCCCCAGTTCTCTCTGTGGGCGACCCATTCAAAGGTTTCTAGGTAGGCCTCGATGTCATCCTCTGGGGTCAAGTGGGGAAGAAGGCACCTGGCTTCTCGGCCGGGATCAGGGTGAGGTGTGGACTTCGTTGGCCGACCATGGCAAGGCCTGTTCTGAGTGGAGCCTGTCCTGTTAAACTGCTGTATGGTCTTGCCCACCGTGCTGCAGCTCAGTGTCAGGGTCTTGGCAATCTTCTTATAGCCTAGATCATCTTTATGTAGAGTAACAATTCTTTTTTTCAGATCCTCAGAGAGTTCTTTGCCATGTTGAACTTCCAATGACCAGTATGAGGGAGTGTGAGAGCGATGACACCAAATTTAACACACCTGCTCCCCAATCACACCTGAGACCTTGTAACACTAACAAGTCACATGACAGCACGGAGGAAAAATGGCTAATTGGGCCCGATTTGGACATTTTCACTTAGGGGTGTACTCACTTTTGTTGCCAGTGGTTTAGACATTAATGGCTGTGTGTTATTTTGAGGGGACAGCAAATTTACACTGTTACACAAGCTGTACACTCACTACTTTACATTGTAGCAAAGTGTCATTTCTTCAGTGTTGTTACATGAAAAGATATAATCAAATATTACAAAAATGTGAGGGGCGTACTCACTTTTGTGAGATACTGTATGTATATAAAAGGTCTTTTTTTTCCTTCTTACAGTTGGAGGACATGCATGCTGAAAACGCTCATTTTGACCACTAGATGGCAGCAGATATTTTTCATCAACCTCACACAATGAAGGGAATAAAATGTTTAAATTTGGTTTTATGAGCAGCTACTACAACTACATGACAGCTGTATTCTGATAATTAGTTAATAGGATATATGAGGAATAAAACACTTTTATTTTTTATTAATCATCCACAACAGGGCAGTGTGATGAAGCAGGATTACTGTCACCACCCCAAAGCTAACCATTTTCCTTTAACAGCACGTCCCCATACTAAACAAGTTAGTTCCTGTTCTCACTTACATTATAGCAGCTATAAACAGTTGTTCTTCTCTTCTCTCTCTCAAAAACACGTGTCATGTTATCATTTATATGATTCAAAGCCAATCAATAGAGGTTTACATTAGTCATCCTATGCATAGATGTACTTTATTATTTGTATTATGTACTTGTACATGACAGTCAGCTCAATTATTCTCGCTGTGGAATTTGTACCATTCACCAGTTGCAAAGTTGTTTTGTGGTTTGTTTGTTTTTTGGAAACTTTATTACCATTACTGAAGTACACAGCAATTCCTTCCTGGCCAAACATATTACTTAGATTTATTATAGGGGGAAAAAATTAACTGTACATCTCAATATATAATTTTTATCATTAGTATGAAATTATTTGGATTAAAAATTGGAAAGAAGCACAAGGTTTCAACCTGTTGTACTGTTTTTGTAATGTAAGGATATATGGATAATTTAAGTATAAAAACATCTATCTATCCACCCACCTCTAGATCTATAATATATTAGTAGATCAAGTTCAATTCCCAGGGCATTAAAACTGTAAAACATCTCCACTTTGTGGCTACTTTTCTCTCTCTATGTCCATTAAAGGCCAAACAACAAAAACATAAACTCAAGATCCAAATCTTCCGATTGTGTGGAAACAAAACTTTATTAAACAGAGATCAGTTTAGATACCAGAGGGAGCGCTTGTGTCTCTCTCCGTCGCTACATGCTGTGAGAACTACACACACTTCAGGCCTCACACACCACACGCTGGTTTCCTGTGAGGCCTTCACTAACGCGCAGTTCCACACCAGTGCCAGCGTACGGGGGGAAACAAAAACGACAAAAGACCTCCGAGCCAGCATCGTCAGGATTCTCTGTTCAAATATACACACACAAATATACAGCACAAAAAAACAAAAACAAAACTACCGTTTCCGATGGAACAGCTGGAAAAGGGCTGATGAGAAGGATGTCAGGGATCGAGTCCCGCTCTACAGGAATGCTATTATTAGGAGTTCATCGTGATATAATGATAACATTTAAGGTGAATTAATAAACCCGGTGGAAAAGGGTGAACTGATTTTATTATAAACTTTGTTTGGATGACGAACATTAAAACAGCTCGTACGTGGTCCATCGGTTTCGATCTGATCTGTGTAAACAGAAACAATGACGTTAAATGCGGTCGAGTTTTTCGCTGAGGAATTCCTCCACGCTGTCCGTGTTCCACTTGAGGATGCTGAGTTCTTCAGCAATGTTCCCGTTATCGTCCAGCAGCTTCAGTACAGGATCCGAGCCTCGCACATACTGCGGTACACAACAACAATTCAGGATTTTCAATTGGAGTTTAATGAATTTCAAAGGCAGGAAAAACCAACCATAACAAACTGTATCCAAACAAACAAACAAATTAATAATCACACATACAAAAGATAGATTATTCTTACTTTGACTTGTATCACATGTCTGAGATGTTTTTACCTTAATCTGAAGGCCCTTGAACATCTTCGGCTTGTCGCTCCTGACGAAAGCTAAAAAAGAAAACGTACAGTTATTCTGTTCAGAAAGAAACGAAGAGGAAAACGTAAGCAGAAATAAACGATACGACATCCCAGCAGATTTATTAACACAGAAACTGTAGAGCTTTCTGAATGGTTTAAGATTCACGTGGTTCACGTGGCTGATGTTTTCGCTTTCGCCGCTGATCTGCTGCTCAAACAGCGTTTTTAATCCCTTAAATCCAACCCATTCTTTATAAAGTGTTAGATTTGACACCTGGTTGTTTATTTCGGTTTTTCTACTCTAATGAACTCGAAACTTTCCCCTATTTACGGTGACAGAAAAGGAGGACTCCACCTCGGCGCACGTTTCAACAAGGAACATCAAGCCTTATTCATTTGAGATAGATGAAGGGGGCGTAGCTTACAGAGTGTCTAGTAATACCACAGCATTTAAAACAAAACAACTGTCAATCATTCCAGATCTTTCGGAGTTGATTGTGTATTCCATGGGATGTTAAAGTAACGTACATGTTAATCAGGACGAATAGAATTGTTCCAAATTTTGCTCGCTCGTATTTCATACTTGTCCCAAAGCTTACCTTGGACTTGAGGGAACCTCCCCAGTTTTCATCCACAGACCTCAAGGATGGCTCCGGGGTAGAGCTGAACACGAAACAACACTCAGTATAACATCATCATCATCGTGCAATATGGTTTGTTGACGTTTAGTGAGGTGGCGCGTACCTTCCTGGACTCGAGCTGAGCCTCCTCCTGGCAGCACTGCCTGCAGAAGGGCTCGATTGGCGACAGGCTGAACTGGCCCAGCAAATCACACGAGCTGCACAGCAGGTTACTGGAGAAGCCGAGCTCCCTGCATGCCTCCGACGACAGCTCGGCTCCGAACGCTGCTAGCTGTAACACGCCAATCACACCGTCATAAACTGATCAACCATATATAGTTTGGTTTTGTTTATTTTATTTTATTGCTGCTATGCTACACAATAGTTTACAGCCCGTGTTGTGTATTTATTCTCCTGCACTTGTCTCACGCTGTTGTGCATTTGCACTTTATGTAGTCTTGCACCACGGTCCAAGAGGAGCGACATTTCGTTCCAACGTTTACAAGCAACACAGTAGAAAATGTTTTGTTTTTATTCAAGATTTTATTCAAAAGCACTTCTGCTGTTTAGGTATTTATAGACCCTTTAAATAAAAATAAAAAGTATAATCACTTTGAATGATTTTAGCTTTTCATTTATTCTATTATATATAAACATTTATTCTATTTCTCACATACACATATCACACCTTTTTTTTTTTACTTTCACTTAATTTGTTTTATTTCGCCCTTTTTCTTTTTTTGCACTTTTTACTACCTGACCATTCCTAATTTATTGTATTATTAATAAAAGGAACAAATATAATTTGTAGAAAACGTCACAGCTCAGCTTTATTTATTTAATAATAATAATAATAATAATAATTTAATCAAACTACTCAAATATCAAGCACATTTGTTGGTTGGACATCATGCTCCTTCAATTTTCGAGGAAAATAACCAAATTATAAACAAAACAGTAAATTATTGCAATTTCAATGTTATATGCTTTCTATAATCAATGTTAATTTACTTGGTGCGACGTAACACCAAGAACCGGAAATTTAACACAAACACATGATTCTGATTTTAATGCTATGAATATTAGTATAAATTATAATTGAGTATATAAGAGATTATAAAATATATTTTAATAAAAGATTTATCGTTAAACATTTCAACTAATCTCAATAAGCCACGTCACGAGCACTGTAGCTAGCTGTAGTTAGCGTTTTAGCATACTTCCCGATTTACAAAAGCATTCAATTGATTTGCATTCAATTATCCAATGTCGAACTAACAAAAAAAACATAACGAATACATAAATTATTTCTTTAATCGTAATTTTATGTCTCTTACCGACTGAAGCAATGGCAATAGCCAAAGTAAATACACCTCCGCCACCATCGCGTTCCGTCTTCCGCGTCCTAACTGAGCGGAAGTGGTTACGAGTTCTCAGCCGGAAGTAATTCGACGTTGACCTGGACGTTAAAGCAAAACTACGACGCAGAGAATTATTTTTGAAAACTTTGAAACACATATATGCAGTTGTGATTTCTTTGGTGTGTTTTCCTTTACTCTACATATACAACCGTAGGTCTATATTCAGTAACTTACTAATTTAACGTATCAGGGTAATTCACTGTCCGCGCAGGCTGAATCTCAAACGGCTCCTGACTTCCTGTAAAACTGCACTACATAGGGGATGACGTAACGGTTTCTGCGTACTACGTAGTGCACTAGGTGTCCACCAGGAGCGCGTTTTAGGATTGAGCCTAGATTGACTAACCATCAGAGCGACCGAGGATACAATAGTAGGGTAAATAAAAAAGCTGTTCCTCTTTCTGCGGCTGTAATTGTTGTTTCTTGTAGAATCCAGCTCGACGCCAAGAACTGAAAAGGAGATTATAGTGGATGTATTGAGTTCCAAACTTTCAGAGAAACGTCCAGAAGGAGGATTATTAGTGCCAGTAATATCGGAGAGTTGCGAGTTTTGCGAGATCTCAGCTGTTCTGCTCTCACCAGCTTCCGGGTCGTGCAGTGAAGTTCATCATGTCTTCATCTCTGCATCTGCTGGTCTGATTTCATGGGGAGTTTAAGGATCATGATGGCACCGAAGTTTCAGCTACTGGCGCTGCTGGCCTTCGCAGTGGCCATGCTCTTCCTGGAGAACCAGATCCACCAACTGGAGGAATCCAGAGGCAAACTGGGTGAGGAACAACACCTCTTTCTTCTCCGTGCATTGATGATCAAGACACTTTCCACATCCATCAAATGTATAATTATGATGTTTGGAGGTAAAATCTTCCAGAATGCACATGTGTACATGTTATTAGATGTTATCTAGGAGTTGAGAACCAGCCTAGGAACCAGAATTTCCATCCAGGAGTGGTGCTGTAGTCAGAAGGTGACCCTGATGAAGGTTCGAAAGCAATCAAAACACTGCTTAAGGGGAATAAACAAGTTTTAGATTGTAACTGATCACCTACAAGGTGAGCAACAAGGTAATAAAATGCACTACACTGCTGTTGAATTCTGGATTCTGGTTGGTCAAAAAGTGTCGATTAATTTTCTGGAACAGCAGCTCTAGGGCAGCTCTTATGCTGTAGTTTACGGTTTCTCCGGAACATGGCAACTGGCATTTGAAGAGAGAGAATAAAAAGAGGGTGGGTGAGGGAGCGACTGTTTATAGCTGCTGTAACGTAAGTGAGAACAGGAACTAAGTTGTTTCAGCAGATGTTAGATGCAACTATAAATGGATAAAAAGTATATGAGGAATAAAACTGCTGTTAAAGGAAACTTCAGGATGGTATCAGTAACTCCACTTCATCACACCATACCATCACTTAGTACTTTACTGTAAAACACACACACACAGTGGTTTCGAAGCCATTTAGTAAATTGATATTTCTGTCTCTTTGCTGTTTGGATGTCATTAATCCTGGTCTGTGGGAGTCAGAGACGGGCTGAGAGCTCAGTTCTGCCTGTAACTGTAGAGCCACTCTCAGGCTTTCAGAAATAGACCCACAATCAGTCATCTCGTGTATTAAACACGTGTTAATGAAGTTAGACGCAAAAATCGCGTCTCGTTTTACGTCACTGTTACATTTTTTTCAGCTCGTTTATCAAACATCAAGTTTACACTCGATGCTGCGAGTTGTGTGAAGGAGGCTCACTTAACGAGAACCTCGACTGATCGGCTTCTAATGTAACTATCACTATCACTTTATTTATTTATTTATTTATTTATTTATTTCAGTTACACAGTAGTTTAATGAAATTTTTTAATATGACATTTCATATTAATGACTCTGAAAGAAAGCGATTCCAAAAACCAATAATCCAGTCCATACAGGATTTCGTGAAATTTTTTTGTGATTGTTGTGGCCAAAAACTTTATTTTGCTGGGGCTTTAAAAAAAAAAAATATTGCAATACAATTTTTCAGTGTTTTTTTCTTTTTCTTTTTCTTTTTCTTTTTCAGAAAACTAGTCGAATCGGCTGAATCGCAATCGCATGAAATAATTTCGCATTGTCTTTCATACTGATGTTTGTTGGTAAATGAGACCTTTTTAGTAGGCGCACGTGAATCGAAGAATGCACGTTGTGATGATGTCACACGACACGTCTTGGCCCAAATTTGTTCCTGAGCTCCTGTGAATATTGTGGCGTTTTCTTGATTAGATTTTGTGTTAATTTCACAAAATCCTAGAGGGACTGATAAGCCTAGTATTCAGTCAGGGCAAAAGTATAAAAGGAGAAATAGTTGTTGTTGTTTTTTTTGAAAAGCTTTCCCAACAGGCGATGCATGTGTTCAGTGAATTCAACAAACAATCAAACATTAGTGAGCACAAACAAACCAAATTTTGATGCCGTTACCATATCATCCATAAAAGAACTTAAAAAGCAGTACACTGTAACTAGGGATTGGCTTTTGGGATTTATTGTACTAATTTGCATATTAATGTGTTACAAGCAACTGGATTTCAGTCTCAGTAAACTAAAAATAAACCAGTTGAGGTCAAAAGGAGACTAATTAGTTCAATGATTTAATAGACTATTAAATGGAGGAATGATTTTTGTGTTTTAAAACAACTTCTGCAATCAAATCCTTGTTACCGCTTTTTAAATGCAGACAGTAATTACAATGTCTTGTAATACAATATAGTGAACATATAAAGTGTGATTAAAAGGGTAGACATAAGAGGAATTATAAGGTTCCATGTTTTTAACATGTGACTGTTAAAATATAATAGTTAAAGTTATTGAGGGTCAAAATCTTGTCTCAAAAACGTTTTAAAATAACAGAAATGTGAGAGAATCTTGTAATTCCAAGAGTTTATAATGTTTCAGTGTAAAAATGTAATATTCGGACATTACCGCAGGTTGGAATTATACTCAATGAATCGCTCTCATCATCTGCTTAAACTAGAACATCATTATTTAAATTAGATAACTGTTTTGACTTTGAGGTCATGTGATCAGGTACACATCGCATGTTTTTCTTTGTGTGGTTAGAGCCTATTATTTACCTTGCGTTTGATAAAGGAAGCTCCAGCGATCTCATTGGACTCTACAGAAATGCAGAGCTGTTTTTAGGCTCTCCATTGCCGTTAACACCTAAAGCACGTGTCACTTTGGCACTTGTGCTCTTGAGCACTTATGGGTTCAAGTTTCCAAACAGTCAGGAGGCCTGTTCCTGTACAGTTAACTCTGCAGAACTAACAGGGTCTGAGAAGAGGGTTGGACAAAATACCACATGCATTTTACATCTTTGCAAAAGTGTCACCTCAGGTCTTTCAGAGTCTTAAAGAATCACCTCGTGGGCTCTCTGTATCCAAAAGAGTTGCCATGGGGCTCCTGAGTCTAAAAGAGTCATCTTGGAACTCCAAAAGTATAAAATAGTTTCCTTGGGGCTCAACAAGTGTAACAAGAGTCACTTCATGGATCCCAGAATCTAAAAGAGTCACTTTGGGTCTCCCTGAGTCTAAAAAGAGTCGCCTTATGGCTCCTCAAGTCTATACATGTCACCTTGCGGATCCCAGAATCTAAAAGAGTCATCTTGAGTGTTCCCAGAATCTAAAAGATTGGCCTCAGGGCTCCCTGAGTCTAAAAAAGTCACCTCAAGTCTTACATAGTCTTAAAGATTCACCTTGGGACTCTCTGCACCTAAAAGAGTTGTCTCGGTGCTCACCAAGACTAACAGACTAACAAGAATAACCTTGGGGCTTCCCAAGTCTAGGAAAAGAGTCATCTTAGGCCTGCCTAAGTCTAAAAGAGTTGGCTCCCAGAATCTAAACACGTCATTTAGGGGCTCACTGAATCTAAAAGAGTCATGTAGTGGCTCTCAGAATCTAAAAGAGTCATTTAGGGGCTCCCAGAATCTAAAAGAGTCACCTCAGGGTTCCCAGAATCTAAAATAGTCATTTAGTTGTTCTCAAAATCTAAAAGAATCATTTAGTTGTTCCAAGAATCTAAAATAGTTCAAAGCCTGCCATGCCCCTTCAGTATTTAATCAAAGGAGTCGCTTCAGGTCCCAATAGCCTAAAAAGAGTCTCTCAAACCTCCAGAGTCCTGATTGAGTCTCAAAACCCCCCTGAGTCTCAAGTCCAGAATGGCCTGAGCCAAATCGTCCATGTGCTCCAGGTTTGATTGACAGGTCCTTGTGCACCGTTTTGTCCCTTTCACCTGGTGTGCACACAGAGCAGAAAGAAAATGAGGTGCTATGATTAGCCATAGCCTCTTCATTACTCAGCAGCAGCAGCTGCTCGTCTGTTTCCGCTGCGCTAATGCTCTAATGACTCATCATCTGAATCCTTGCTCCCAGGTCCCACGAGTATTAGGTGCCGTAAACCAAGAGGGTGAGCCTGGGTTCGGATTTAGTGCTTATCGTTACACCGGATGATGGCAGGACTGCTTTCTTAATATAATGTCGGAAACCATGGTAACAGGTTAGGGAATTATTTACAGTGCTTAAAGTAGTGTTTTTGGTGAGACAGACTGCTAATTCTTCTTAGCTACATTACTGGCGTCATAGCGCCAGTGCAAAAGTAAATAAGCACCGGCTAGACATCGTTGAAAAGATGACATTATGTAAAGCCCTATTCACATGGGATTGGTTTTATTTAGATGCGGATTAGTTTTATTCAGACGGGGATTGGTTTTATTTCAGATGGGGATTGGTCTTATTCATACGGCGATTGATTTTATTCAGATGGGGATTGGTTTTATTTAGACAGAGATTGGTTTTATTCAGACGGGGATTGGTTTTATTCAGATGGGGATTGGTTTTATTTAGGTGTGGATTAGTTTTATTCAGACGGGGATTGGTTTTATTTCAGACGGGGATTGGTTTTATTCAGACGGGGATTGGTTTTATTCAGACAGGGATTGGTTTTATTTAGATGCGGATTCGTTTTATTCAGACGGGGATTGGTTTTATTTAGGTGCGGATTAGTTTTATTCAGACGGGGATTGGTTTTATTTCAGACGGGGATTGGTTTTATTCAGACGGGGATTGGTTTTATTTAGATGCGGATTAGTTTTATTCAGACGGGGATTGGTTTTATTTCAGACGGGGATCGGTTTTATTCAGACAGGGATTAATTTTATTCAGACGGGGATTGGTTTTATTTAGATGCGGATTAGTTTTATTCAGACAGGGACGCATAGTACGCATAGAACCAGACATGCATCATGAAGACACGCCCAGCTCTGTGCTTTATACAAAGATCACTTATCCCATGTGACTCGATCAGAATTACTACACACACTTCCTTCAGCAGCTTCACTTAACACACATACTAATCCCGCCCACTGTTCCTTTAACACGTCGGTAGGCGTGGTGAAGTCATCTAACAGTAAAATATCTCCATGTGGGGTAATCGATCGCTACTCTGTCTGCAGAGCGCGCCATCGCAAGGCTGGAAGTGCGCGACATTGAGGAACGTCGCACTCAGGAGGGAGTGAGGGAATCTCGCGAGGATGTAGAGAACGACGTAGTGGTCATCTACAACCGAGTTCCCAAAACAGCCAGCACCTCCTTCACCAACCTCGCCTACGACCTGTGCAGCAGAAACCACTACCACGTCCTACACATCAACACCAGCAAGAACAACCCCGTCATGTCCCTGCAGGACCAGGTCTGAGAACACATGCACACACACGGTATCTGTCTGCCTGTCTGTTTCATGCCTGCCTTTATATCCATCTGTCTTTCTATCTGTCTGTCTGTCTGTGTTTGAATCTAAATGTCTGTGTTTGCCTCCATACCTGTCTGTCTCTCTCAATCTGTCTGTCTGCCTCTAATTCTGTCTGTCTGTCTATGTTTGCCTCTATATCTGTCTGTCTGTCTCTATATATCTGTCTATTTGTTAGTCTGATCTTACCACTCTCTCTGTTTATTTATCTCCTGTGTTATAAATGTGTATGTTTCTATACATTAGTAACACACACACACACACACACACACACACTTCATACTGGTGTTGAATTGTATCTGCAGGTGCGCTTTGTGAAGAATGTGACGATGTGGAAGGAGATGAAGCCGGCGCTCTACCACGGCCACGTCTCGTTCCTCGACTTCTCCAGGTGAGTGCAGCATGTGTTTACCTGCAGGTGTGTGTGTTAGTGTGTTTATTATAACACTTAATTAATTGGCTAAAATGAATCCCTGTGGTATTCCATCCTGATATTCTCTGCACTGACACACATCACGTCACGTTTCCCATCATTCCACTGCTACAGATAATCGTCTTTAAAATTAGCGTGAAAACCGAACGTCTGGAAATATTCTTAAAAACATCTGGAATATTTTTCATGAGGAAAAAGTGAGCACCCTGCACATTAAACCTGACCTCCTGAGCTGACTGTAGTGTAAACACACAGTGAAATATAATAACTATCCAATCAGAACTCCAACGTAGACTTAAACAAAACATCTGTACTGTATATTTTTAAATCTGGTGCACCCCCCCCCCCCCCCCCCCCCCCATTGTAATCAATGTATTTTAACTAATTTAATTTTAATCCCTCTTGATTAGTTAGAGTGTTGGAGGTGTTACACATCAGAACTTTATAAAGTGAATAGAGTTTAATAAAACAGAATAATACGCTTCATGCATGTTTACAGTGAGAATTAAAAACATTTTGGTTAAGTAATAAAGAAAAACATCAAAGAAGCTTCTCTTCAATTCTCTTCTTTTCTCAGATTTGGCATGATGAAAAAACCCATCTACATCAACATAGTGCGTGACCCCATCGAGCGCCTGGTGTCTTATTACTACTTCCTGCGATTCGGGGACGATTACAGACCCGGCCTGAAACGCAGGAAACAGGGGGACAAGAAGGTTAGACTGCACCTGGAGTCCTCTCCTAATTCTTTCTTTCTTCTTAAAAAAAAAAAGATTTATCTGGAGTTGTATGTTTATTGTGGATGCTTTTATTGATCCCAATTAAATGCAGTTCCTGTTCTGAACACTGGGTGTTTTGTAAAACTTAATCAGAAAAAGTCTTTTATGTGCTGAACACCGGTATGTTTTGTGTGATATTATCACGAACATGAACTAAGAAGGTACAAAACAAAGGTTAGGCTAGTTTGTTTTGAGCTTAAATATGTGCTGTTTGAGACTCGTAGTTTTTTTTTTCAAGGTCTTTATTTCTTACACAATAATATATTCTGTATTAACCGTATATATTTTCATTATTGATTTTGTGACACTTGAAAATTGACATGGTTTTATGTGGGATGAGGCTGTCTATAGAAATGATCAAAATTAGAAATTTGTAGGTTGAGAAAAAAATCTGTAAAAAAAAAAAAAAAAAAAGAAGAAGGAAAAAAACACTTCTGTATTAAAATACAATAGATGAGGCAACTATCAGGACAAATTTATATACTTCACTTGTTTGCTCTATTCTTGTGTTGTGTCTGTGGAAAGCTCTAACTGCATGTTTGATAACTCTGTGTGTGTGTGTGTGTGTGTGTGTGTGTGCGTGTGTTATTTTCTAGACATTTGATGAGTGTGTTGCTGCAGGAGGTTCAGACTGCGCTCCGGAAAAACTGTGGCTGCAGATCCCCTTCTTCTGTGGTCATTACTCCGAGTGCTGGTCAGTCTCTGTGTGTGTGTGTGTGTGTGTGTGTGTGTGTGTGTGTGTGTGTGTGTGTGTGTGTGTGTGTGTGTATGTGTGTGTATGTGTGTGTATGTGTGTGTATGTGTGTGTATGTGTGTGTATGTGTGTATGTGTGTATGTGTGTATGTGTGTGTGTGTGTGTATGTGTGTGTATGTGTGTGTATGTGTGTGTATGTGTGTGTGTGTTGTAACAGGAAGTGTCTAACTGCACCATACGTAAGCCTGTGTATCTTTAATTCTGCCCTAGACCTATGAGGTTAATGTAGACAGTAAGTAATAGTAAGTAATTACGCTATAAGCATAAAGGGAACATTGCGTAGGTTTCGTTTTCATCAAACGTATGGTTGAACTTGGTGTTGGTGGTGGTGTGCAGGAACATCGGCAGCCGCTGGGCTCTGGAGCAGGCCAAGTATAACCTGATTAACGAGTACCTGCTGGTGGGCGTGACCGAGGAGCTCGAGGACTTTGTGATGATGCTGGAGGCGGCGTTGCCTCGATTCTTCAGAGGAGCCACTGAGCTCTACAGGACAGGTACGCTCCAGTTAGGCACGGGCCAAGCTTCCCAACTTCTCATCTCACCTTTTTACCCACCGTTTTATATACACAGTACCGTGTCTTAAATAATATAGTCTTAGGTATCTGCACAGAAATGCTGTAGAGAAAAAAAGATTCCTTCAAAAAAAATAATGAAATGAAATGTTTTACATTAAAAAGACAAACTATTATAAAGAGCAATAAATAAATAATAAATAAAACAAAGTAATAATTGTTGTGATGACCCTTTGCTTTAAAAAGAAAATGAGTAGTAGACTGTCGCACTCGCACTGATGTCGCTTTCTTAACTGACATCCAAAGATTCTTTTCGTAACATAATTTTTTTTCTTGTTGGAAAAGTAATCCCTGGAAATATAAAATGACTGGTAAACATTTATAATACTGTTTGTATGGCTAAGAGATTTTGCACAGTACTGTATATATTCGTAATATAGTTCTGTACATATAAACAATCAATTTAGGGAATATTTAAAATAGTAATTGTCTGATTATTATTAAAATTTCGTTTAACTCTTCGTTTAGGGCAGTGGTGGCTTGGTGGTTGAGGCTCTGGGTTACTGATCGGAAGGTCGGGGGTTCAAGCCCCAGCACTGCCAAACTGCCACTGTTGGGCCCTTGAGCAAGGCTCTTAACCCTCTCTGCTCCCGGGGCGTCTTTCAAGCCCATTTTATGCACAAGCAAATATTTGCGATTCACATTCCTGCCGTTTATTTAGAAACACTACAGAATACGATAATTGGCCGATATTTCAGTCTGTAACGCTACGTACTGCAGCAGCGCCGCTCAGGCATGGCTTAAAATCTAAACTTAGTAAATCTCAATGAATTTACAAACTTTATATACAGCGTTAATGCATTTGTACAACTTTAGCAGATATTTGCATTTACTAAACCAGCGCAAGAAAGCACAGAAACGATCACTCCATGTCCTGACGCACACGAGCTGCGATGCTTTTGGAATAAATTGGGATTTTAGTATGTGAAATGTAATATCAGTCTGTGTGCATCACGTTAATCCAGTGGTTTAAGGTTGGATGTAACGGCGAAGATGAGATGCACGCTGGCAAATAAAAGTTTTTTTAGTGTGGTGTGAATTATAATAATATCTATACAGTAAATTCTCTCCAGATAAAAAAAAAAAAAGAGTAGAGCAAGCTGTTTACGTCGTAGCTGCTCACATGTTCTTTTCATCCAAAGGAAAAAAATCCCACCTGAGGAAAACCAGCGAGAAGAAGCCACCCACTAAGGAGTCCATCGCTCGGCTGCAGCAGTCGGCCATCTGGAAGCTGGAGAACGAGTTTTACGAGTTTGTGCTCGAGCAGTTCCAGTTCGTCCGTGCTCACGGCGTGAGGGAGAAGGATGGCGAGCTGTATCTCCTGCCGCAGAACTTCTTCTACGAGAAAATCTACCCCAAGACCACCTGAGAGGGACGAGCACGCTGCTCTAGTGTCACTTACTGTCGTCATATTCACTGGACGGGGACGGTTCGGCTTTGAGATCAGAAAAGTCTGAAACGTGGTGCAGCGCGGCTGGATTTTACTTTTTTGTTTTTTTTATCTTTATGTTCATTCAGCTGACGCTTTTACACGTGAGACAAGGGGTGAGCTCAAGGCCCTACAGAGGCAGCAAGACTTTTCCAGGATGCATGTCGGACTTCTAAATAATAACCACACGTCACGTGAGTGTGTACGAGTTAGAGCTGCAGTTTAAGGTGATCTGATTACATTAACGGCGCAGAAACATCGCTAAATACAAACCGGCGTTAGTTAATACAAAGGAATTAAATAGAAAGCAAAAAGGAAAATAGAAAACTGTAGCTTTTATTCACCTTTATTTATTTATTTTTTAATTTAGAGGGGGAAAAAATCGTTTAAAAGAGCAAGTTGTGATGTTTAGCGCCCTCTGCTGGCTGCAAAGCGTTATAAGTAAGGAATGATAAAACACTTAAGGGGTGTACTGTTACAGGAAAATAATCCACGGTCTGATTCAGCGCGATGTGAAGCTTACTGCAAGCTGATTACTTTTATCAACGAATGACACATCATACGTTTTTGTACGTTACATTTAAAGTTGTAGAACATCCGTAAAACGAGTTCCCGTTGTCACGTACGCTATAGCAGCTATAAACAGTCGTTCCGTCACCAGCAGCGTGAGCTCCTCTGTCCCGATGATGTCATGAAAACTCAGTTACAGCTTTACCTTTGACTTTAATACTGGAGACTCCTTCCATAAATGTCCTTGTGAATGAACTGTTACTATAGAAACGATAGCATATTCGAGCAAGCGCATTAATATAAACCCGTAGCTGAGAGTAAGAATGCAAGCAGAACCCTGAGAGGATGAAATTAGCCCGGTGCGTTGGCATGACAACGTCGCGAATCTCACTTTTCCTAATATATCTTTGAAACGATGTCATTCTTACAGGGCGTGAAGCGCTTTTAAACATTACAAACTGCACCTTTCAGGCGTCATACAGGAATATCGTCTATTCGAGCTGTGATGATCGTCCGATCCAATTTGACGGTTCGTGGCGCGTCACTGTATCTTTTCCTGACTTCTTCTATTTTTTCTTCTTTTTTAATGACATTAAATGCTGTTTAGTTATTCAGTTGTAGGACATTTCGAGTGACATGTTAATTCTTTAATTGTATAATAATACTGTTAATGGTATAACTATTTTGTTTTTTTTTTGTTTTGTTTTTTTTTTATCACGGTATATCGTCACACCGATGTATTGTCACACCTCTAGCGGTGAACTCAGGGTTGGATGAAATACCTTTCTGCCATCACAACCATTTTTAAAAAGGTTTAACCTCACGGAATTCATTTTTATGTTGTTGTCACGCGAATGCTACAACTCGATCACACGTGCAGTAGTCAGTATCCTCTGTTTTACCGTTCTTAAAGACTGAAAACTAAAGAACTCTGTTCTATAACGTACTTATCCTGCGCCACTGGATACTGAATTCTCAGAAATTATTTTATTTAGAGACAGCATGTTTATAACATTTTCATTTTCACTATGGTATCGATGTTGTAGCTCTGAATATCGGACAAAACTTTATACTGACCTGATGCTGACTTTCTCACTGGAGCGAATATTCCTGATGAATATTTAATCGCTGAGGTGATTACGGAGGTCAGGAGACCTCACGGTTATCTTAAATGTATTAAAATGTGTAAGATGGACTGTGTTTTCTACATGCACAGATTCCAACAGTGAAAGTAATCAGACATAAATGTTTATACAGCTATTATTCTTTTATTTAACAGACATTAACCCACGTCGTTCCTCAGAGAGAAATTTCATTTGTACAATTGAGGTGTATACTTGTTTTTTTTTTAATTCTGTTTGAGCTGTCAGTCTGATTATTCTCAGATAATTAGGCTGCATGTAAACATAGCCACGAATGTTTTTCAGTCCCTCAGGATTTTGTCATCGCAGAAATTCAAGCAAGCTCCACAATTTTCAGAGGAGCTTGCAATTTTTCAAAATTACAGCAGATTTTCCACAGATTTGGGCCGAGGGTACGAGTATGAGTACAGCTAAAAGGCCTCGTTTACCAACAAACATCACTGCGAAAGAGCGTGCAGAACAATTTCATGCAATTGTGATTTCGCTGATAAAGTAGCTTTACGCAAAAAAAGCACAAAAAACTCCGCAAGTTGCATCACAAATTTTGAAAAAACCCACAGCAAAATCGAGCATTTTTTGGCCGCAATGATCACAAAAAAACTCCACGAAATCCTGTGCGGGCCGATTGTGGCGGATTGATTACATTTAGGATAAAGTGGAACGTTTGGGTATTAAGATAGAAATAAAAACCCAGATTGAGAGTCTTGAAGAAAACTTCACACTTTTATACAATACTAAAAAAATGTCAGTGGATCAAATCTGATCTCATTCAGCATTTCAGGTCATCGTTTGTCCATATCAGATTGTTATTGATTTTTTTTGGTTTATTTTTTTCCTCCACTGTACTTTATCATGCTGGATGGGGGAATTTTTACCCCCCTGTTTTATATATTAGCTTTTTCAGTGTGTGTGTGTGTGTGTGTGTGTGTGTGTGTGTGTGTGTGTGTGTGTGTGTGTGTGTGTGTGTGTCCTTGCACCATGTGCAAAAGAAATGTTCGAAATATAGGACGTATGTAAACTTGGGATGTCTGAAGCATTTCCTGGAAGTAAAGGCATACAGCACACAAGACTGATTTCTGATGCAACATTTACTTAACGTTTTTTGACTGGCTTCTGGGGGGAAAAAAACAATGTATACAACAGAAAATGTCGCTAGAATTGGTTATATGATAATACTTTAGTGGTTTAAAAAATAATGGCAGCTTTGGTTCTCTTTGAGATCCTGACCAATTGTCTAGGGGATGCTTATTTTCGACAAATTTTAAGGAGCGATGGTCATGGCTAGTCACCGATATTTGGTGGGTATGTTATTCAAATAGGTCGAATAGTCATGACCATTATTAAACAACTTATTAATTGCGGGGGGGGGGGGGGGGGTCGGGGGGTAATATATGTAGAAATAAATTTGTGTAAAGTAAGCATTACAGTAATTAAAATTTTCCTTAATGTTGCCAAAAATGGACATGATGATAAACATGATTAGATACTGAAATACAACATGTGGCATAGTTTGGGGAATGTAGTGTAGGTAAAAACATGTCAAAGATATCTGAACAGCACTTAAGACCTTGCTTTTGGATTATGATGCCAAGAAGAAAAGATCTACAATTCAGTGGATACAAATCAGAGCCACAATTGGCAATATGTTGATTTGGCATCATTAAAGAGATCCAACTGTGCCCTGCTGAACCTTTCAAAGATCTGGGACAACACTCTAATACACATACAAGCTGTACACCATTGTACAGTCTTTGTAGATGAGATGCTGAATGGTGAATGGGATCACCTGAGGAGCTTCTGTTCAAGATGGAGAAACTGTCTGATCTTGTGCTGGCCTGGTGTTTGATATATCGGTCATGTTGTTGTGCGATACATCTCAAACACTCATGGCACTACAGAGGCTGATGTGTAGAACTTTATATCTGTATCTGATACAGATTTTATTTTATTTTATTGTGATACGAATGTTTTATAGCTCATATATATTAACTCTTATTTTTCCAAAAAGCATCCTACACAATTTGGAAGATTACTGATAATACCTAAACCTATAGAATAGATGCAATTATAACGTTTATGACGGTCTATAATTTATTGAAGACACCAAAAATGTCTCAGAACCTGAATCTAAAATGCCTGTTTTAATACATCTCACTAATGTTTCATTTTGGATTGCATAACCTCACAGTTGATCCAGAATTGCACAATATAAACCCAGCGTATAGAGCCTGAGTGAATGTGTTGATTCTGTGGAGGAGCCTCAGAGATGCTGACAGGATGAAGGTTCCTATACTGAGGTCGTTCCTGTACTGTGATCCACATACAATCCTATTCTGGAAGACGCTGGACCTCGGAGCTCACTCTTAAAGACGGTGTGCTGAAATGGGACACAGGAAGGAGAACACAACAGACTCCCGGACCGACTCTTGCATCCAAACATACTCTTGTAACCTCATCCATTCCTGCCAATTTCTTTATACGAAACTGACATGTACACAACACCATTCACTCCACCTCCCAGTAACACTGTCCACACACTCTCCTTACACAACACCTGAGGCAAGATAATATTAAGCTAAAACATGTCCACAGGTTATATGTTAATCACAGGACTTATATCAAGAGTAAGATATTTACTGGTGTCTCTATTCTCTTTATGGTGTTCTTTAATAAATACTTTAAACATTTCCCAAAAATCAACCATTTGGCTAAGATATTTTTACGATTGAACACGAAAGATATTCTTTGTAATGTTATGTTATTTTAGCACTGCTTATTTTTCTATAGATGCTCCTGAGAACTCCAACCCCTGACTCTAATGCTCTGTTTGTAGTTTAGATCTTGTTGTTCTGACCTTTTTACCTGTTCTTGGATTGTCTCTTTATCTGTTATTTGGGACTGTTAGCCTTTTTTGTGAATAAACAGCATTTCTTGTGTTTTTAAACCTGAAGTCATCTCTGCTAAGTTTGTCAGAAGACAAGCTTTCAGAAGCCATGGTTGTGCAGGGAAAACTTCTGGGCCTCTGTTGTGAAACTCTTTAGAGATGTTCACTTGCCTCATCCCCAGTGTGACCAAGCTCACTAGCCAACTTCCCCTTGAGTTAATGGAGGAGGCTTGCCTGGCCATTAGCTCACCCCTAAAGCTTGGTTCCATAACCACGCCTTCACACTTTTATTCACAGCACTGGAAAGGTATAGTGGCGATCCTTCATGCTGTCAAGAATTTTTACTTCATTGCTTCAATGATAGATTGAAACTCATTATGAGCTCCGCAGCAGTGCCTGAGGCATCATTTTAACTCCTAAATAGAGCTCCAAAGTTGGCTAAAACACCAACATCCCCACTCCCAAAAAAACTGACATTAATAAGACCACATAAAAAAAAATGTTTTAAAAAAAAAAAACTTTTAAAAACAACAGTAAAACAACTGAATTTTTTATATTAAAGCAACTAGTAATATAAACCTTAAAACTAGTGAATGTTTAATCAAAACCAGAGTGTGCACTTCAATATATAAAATGCCATCATATTGGTGTGGGCTGTTTAAAGCTTGCTGGCTGGTTATAAGGAGGACATATTTAACATTGTTCTCTGCTTGATATATCGCTTTGCTTGTATTTTTCTCATTTGTAAGTCGCTTTGGATAAAAGCGTCTGCTAAGTGAATAAATGTAAATGTAAATGTAATGTTCACAATAGGAGGCCAGACACACCAGACAGGTATTAATTGCTTTGTGTTTTCTCCCGGTGCAAGAATCACACTCCACATCTCCAGGTCCAATTTTCTTCAGTTTCTCCACCACTTCAGCCAGCATGTTGTTCCTCATTCACCCATTCACACACACACACTCACACACCAATGGTAGCTGAGCTGCCATGCAAGCCACTAACTTGCCATCGGGAGCAACTTGGGGTTCAGCATCTTTCTCAAGGACACTTCGGCATGTGGAGTCATGTGGGCCGGGAATCGAACCGCCAACATTACAATTGGTGGACAACCCGCTCTACCACCTGAGCCACAGCCGCCCCGCCCCGCCCTGCCTCACCTCACCTCACCTCACCTCACCTCACCTCGCCTCAGTCTCTTTCAGTCTGGTGACTTGTCTGATGGCAGGATCATCCCACTGAGATTTCATGAGCTCATCCTGGCTTATGGTTGGCAGCAGCTCTGGTGCCTGTAAGGTTGAACTATTTTGCAACAGGTGCAGGACAGCGACATAAGCAACATCTCATTGCTGCTTCCTTCCCATATTGCCAGAATGGTGTCTCTGGTCAATTCCTCTTTGCATAAGTCAACATAGCTGTCAATGTCTAGTGGCAACCTGGACAGTGTTACAGTGTCCACATTTACTTTTCGTAGATGATATTTTACTTTGAACTGAAAGTTGGCAAGCTCGCCAACCCATCTGTCGCTGACAGCATTGAGCTTGGCAATAGTTATCACATGCATTAACAGGTTGTTATCCATGTACACAGTGAAGAGGAGTGTGAAGAAATAATCTCGAAATGTCTCACTTATGGCCCACTTTAACACCAGAGTTTGCTAGATTATTTACTGTTCTTGATTATTTATATCCTATTGTACAATTTCAATTTTTGACCAGTAGATGGTGAGCAAGTGTTCTGATTATTAGTAATAAGCCTATTATTTAGCAGCAGACAGATGATTTTCAGGTGTGGCCCATCAATAAAGGGCACTGTTCATGACTCCACTATCAGAAAGACACTCTGCAAAAATGGCATTGCTGACATTTATTGATGTGTGTGTGTGTGTGTGTGTGTGTGTGTGTGTGTGTGTGTATACACATACAGAGGTGGCCTTTCAATAAAAACTGGAAAAATTTAGGTGTTCTAAAACTTTTGACCGGTAGTGTAAATTACCATAGTGCAATATATTTACTTGCACTGTATGCATCTTACAAAGCTTGGATTTCCTTATAAAAAATATGCATTTGTGTTCTGATGAAGTAAGTCATATGCACCTTGGATGGCATCAGGGTAAGTAAATAATAAGAGAAACTTCATTTTTGAAACTACAGTGCCCTCCACTAATATTGGCAGAGGACCCGGATATTTTGTTAGGATACATGGCATCATGGACTCTCAAATATCAACGGATATTAAATTAAAACCTCACTGCCTCTGCCAGAAAGCTTAAAATGGGCCCTGGTTGGTTCTTCCAGCAGGATAATGATCCATAACATACATCAAAATCAACACAAAAGCGGTTTACTGCCCACAAAATCAAGGTCCTGCCATGGCCATCCCAGTCCCCTGACCTGAAACCCATAGAAAACTTGTGGGGTGAACTGAACAGGAGAGTCCACCAACGTGGACCTCAGAATGTGAAGGATCTGGAGAGATTCTGTATGGAGGAACAGTCTCAGATCCCTTGCCATGTATTCTCCAACCTCATCAGGCATTATAGGAGAAGACTCAGAGCACAAACTATTGACTAAAAGGGTGCCGATAATTGTTGAACACCTAAATTTAACAAAGATATTTTTTATAAACCTGTGTTTGTTTGCAATTGCTTGATATCCATGAGAGCAGAGTATTTTTGTGAATTATTTTAACAAAAGGTTAAACAATGAGACTATTTTTCACAGCCTTCTTTGTGCATATTTACCAAGGGTGCCATTATTAGTGGAGGGCACCGTATACTGTAAAAAAAAAAAATTTTAACGGTGTGTTAACATTTTAAGATGAAAAAATTGTTAAAGAGAAACCTGTAAATTTGCAAAGTCCAAGGAGAGAAACCAGTGTGTGAATTAACCTTAAGAAGAGGCAAAAAACAGCTTTTCTTAGATTAAAAATTTTACAATTTAAACAACTGGTTTAAAGTGAACCCAGAAGTCCACACACTGAAAAAAACTCTCTGAATTTACCTAATTCAAATTCGTACATCGGTTCCATGTGATTGAATTGAGATATATTAACATAATTTGTTTTCGTACATCAAATATGATTTGATCATGTATTTTCAATGCTTTGAATAAAATTAAACCCCTCCCTGAGCTGAGGATTGAACCCTTGATCTTTAAATATGCCTAGGCTTATAGATTATTACATTATATATTTAACATAGAATTAACATTATTATATTGTGTTTTGTTTTGTCTTGTATTACATTGTTTTCTTATGCACTTTTACCCTGCTGTCTTGAGAGGAATGGACAAAATAAGAATTTCATTGTACCGAGTATATACTGTATGACAATAAAGATCTTGAATCTTGAAAACTGAGCAACTGATCATTTCTTACTGACTTATTTTCACTCTCCCACCAGTTACTACGGTAACTAAGAAAAAGGTTTTTTTCAAAAGTTTGTGAAAGTATCTGTCACGTTTTGGACGTAATGGAGGTTGAGGATGGATGCAAGTGCAGATAAGAGCTTTTAATAAAGAGAGGCAGGCAGACAAATCCAAATCATGAGACAATAGTGTGATCAAAAACAGGCAATGGGTTAGGCGATCTGCAAACAGGCATGAACTAGGCAAGGCAAGAATCGAGAACGAGAAGCAAGAAACAAGATCAAAGAATATGAATCAAAACGAGGAACAGCTACATTCATTCATTCAGTTAATACTGCGTGAAGTGCACAGCAACACGAGGGCTTTAAATAACAAACATATTCACGCTTGAACACAGACAGTTGGGACAAATAATGACACATCCTCGAACATCAACCAATACCTGAACAGAAAGAGAACAAAATCAAAACAGTCCTCATTATGTAATCTCGTGCATGCGCGCTCTCCAGCTGGAGCTCAGGGTGACGTCCTCAGCGGGACTGGAATGCTGGACGACATCCTCAGTGGGACTGGAACGCTGGACGACGTCCTCTGTGGGGCTGGAGCTCTGAGAGACGTCCTCTGCGGGGCTGGAGCTCGTAGAGACGTCCTCTGCGGGGCTGGAGCTCGGACAGACGTACTCTGCGGGGCTGAAGCTCAGGGTGACATCCTCTGTGGGGCTGGAAAGCAGGACAGCTTCCTCAGTGGGACAGGACAGCGGGACAGCTTCCTCGGCGGGACAGGACAGCAGGACAGCCTCCTCAGCGGGACAAGACAGCAGGGCAGCTTTCTCCACTGGGCAGGACAGCAGGGCGGCCTCCTCGGCAGCCGAGACCTCCCCGCAGGTCTCCAGCTGGATCTCTGAGGTCGCCATGTTGACCTCAGGCAGAGGCTCTGAGGTTGCCACGTTCCAGCAGCGGGAAGGCACAGTAATCCAGGTGGCTCTGCTCCATGCGTAGCGTAGTGTAGTCCCTTGGCAGCGGGAAGCCCCAGTAATTCGGGTAGCTCTGCTGCCTGCATAGTGCAGCGTAGTCCTCCGGCAGCGGGGGTGGGGGAAATTGCGCGAGGGGCGACGTGGCGCATGGCCCGGCTTGCGGCAGCAGCGCTCTTTGCTCCAGAAGGCGGTCGATCTGATCTAGGTTTTCGTTTAACAATTTACTCTTTTCATAGAATGATCAATGCCACTCCTCAAACTCGGCAACTCCGGCAGCATTCATGTTGGTCTGCTGCTTCCGTGTGTCAGGCACAGTATTCTGTTATGAAATGAGACTATAAACGGAAGCAAGCGCAGATCAAAGTCTTTATTCTCAAACTGAAGTCAACAAACATAAAACATGGTCTAGACTGGAAGAGATAGTCAAGGTTTAAACACCTTTACATTCACTTATTCAGTTAATACTGCGCGAAGTGCACAGCAACACGAGGCCTTTAAATAACAAACATAATCACGCTTGAACACAGACAGCTGGGACCAATAATGACACACTCATAGTTTTAACTTCTCTCTGACAGAGGTTTAGATTGATGGTATTTTTACCCTCTGACCTTGTAATTGTATTAGCATTAGGAAATGTTTTGACAGAGACTACAAACCACTTTTTTAAGACTCTCTGGATAAGGGCATCTACCAAATGCTGGAAAATTACATTTACATGGAAATGTAAATGGCTGACTGAAATTTGCATAGACTCAGCATCAAGGTACAGACAGACCCAGAGGTAAGTTATATAGCTTGGGTTAATTGTTATATAACTATAATAATTGGTTTCATTGAATCAATTTCATGTTATAAAATAAAAACTTTAAATTGCATTGCAAACAAAGCCATTATTATTTAAAATAAACAATGAACAGCAATGTTTTTTTTTTAAGTTAGCATTTCCTCCACCAGCTTCCTCCAAGCTTGACACACCCATTCAAACACATTCAAAATAGCAAGGTACAACATCCCAGGTATCAAGCTAGCTAATTCTAAAGCCCAAGTAATTTTAGATCTTTGCTACCATGCCTAACTCATCTAATATAAATAAAGTTTTCTCTGTGCTCATGTGGATGAAAATATGGGTGAGATCATTCAGAGGGTCCCCTCAAAACTCGGGGCCCTAAGCAATGGCCTGCCTTGGCTGTCCTGTAGAAACATCTTGGCAACAATGGGGACTCTCTAACTGAGCTATTATTTTGGCCAGTGCACCTGAAAAAGATGGGAACTACTTAATTTTGAGTCTTCTGCCAACAGGATGGTTTCAGACCCAAAGAGAAGTTGTCGATTATTGAAACACAGTCCCATGACTGTGTTTAGGAATTTCTTGGGAAAAGCAAAAATGGCTGCCTGGGCAGAACTCTGCAAAATGAGCCATCTCTCTTACAGGGCTGAAGTGGTCATGAATGTATGAAGGCACATGCGGATCACTTGCTCGTCCACTGCATCCACATATGGAGATGTTCATGAATGTTCTCCAGTAGTTCACTAACTGGGTAGCCACAATGATGGGCACTCTGGAGTGGAGTACGCCCCCAGCACAATTTGGGGGAGGCCAATACAGCAGTGACCAACAGTTCTCAAATCAGTGTACCCTGGTAACAAACAAGAATTCGCAGTTCACTTAAATTTAGAAATAGAGGTGAAAAGTATTTCATTCACTACACATATTTCAGATTGATTGATGTTACTGTTTGCAAGTGTGGGTGTGGGCTGATACAAAATTGTAGTAGAATCACTGAACTTGGCCACCCTGAGAAGACCAGGGAATCCATTGGTTTGACCCAATGAACCCTTGGAGGGATCCAATGCCAACATGGTAAGAGACAATTTTGCAATTCATACCTACTCAATTTTGTGAAATATACACCAATACCAAATTTCACTCCGCACTGATAACACCATGTACTGACCACAGCAACACATGAAATCACACAACACTGTTGCCCAAGGCACTACAGAATGGATCGATCCAAGTTGGTTAGGGCACCGAATGGATGATGTTCCTGGAACAGCCAAACAATAGTTATATATTTGATAATTACAGTTGGCAAGACAATAAAAGAAAACAATTGGAAGAAAGCATGGAGAGGCTGCACTAGAGGAAAAGATAGGCAACGCAGTAGTGCAACGAACAGCGAAGCAGTAAAGCAACATAACCTTTACAAAGAAGAAAACAGTGAACTCACTGGCAATTATAATTAAGAAACCATACCCGATCCAAAGCATCACACGAATTACCTGGTACTGCTAGTCCCAACACCACCATACTTGGCAGCCTGAATCGTTATGAAACAGCCTTTTAAATTCAAATGCTAATTGTCTGTTCAATAAATTTAAAAAATAAATAAATAAGAAAAGCATAGCTAGCAAGTGCCCAGGATCCTTCATCTCAACTGGAAAGTCAAGGACCATTTCCCTTTGCCCAATGAAAGATGTCCTGTATTGACGCAGATCATCATCAGTGGTGAAATACAACCATAACTATAAATCAGGAGTAAAGGAACAACAACAAAAAAAAAAACCCAAGAAACCTACCCTGAGGTCCTTTACGGAAAATTCAAAATAGAGCAATCTTTCTCCAACAAACTAGGAAGGACATCTCATACCACGTTGCAATTTGCTGCCAAACAGCATGCAGGTAATCTGCACACCTGTGCCTATAAGCCTCGTGATCTAACATCACACACTTTACATAATCACTGCTGTTAAAGGGATAGCACTAATACACAAGTTATGCAAGACAATGAAACAATACTACTGTTCAACAATATTGTAACAACTTTGTAATAAAACAGAGGACCACAAAGGGTTTAAATGAAGAACTAGTAGCAAAAGAGCCGTGAGGAAAATGAAGGAAAAGTTCAAGTTCAAGTGGTTTTATTGTCAATTCAGCCATATACAGTTGGTACAGTACACAGTGAAATGAAACAATGTTCCTCTAGAACCATGGTGCTACACAAAACAACACACTAACCACATGAGACACAGAACTAATAAGATCCACAAACATTCTACATAAAGTGCACGAGCAGACGTGTGCTAACAACACAGGACAGTACAATATTACTAAGACAGGACAATAGGCACAGTAAGTGACAGTGTAGCGCCGAACAGTACACAGTTTTGGTGTGGACGTGTCTGATATACAGGTAGTGCAAAAGATAGTTGCCAAGGAGTAAGAATATAATGTAAAAATGGTATAAATGTAACCATAACATGCTATGACTGAGTATTTAGCAAATTAGCTTATACCAAATATGAACATAGCAGTTATAGTGGTAGCAGCCAGGTAAAGTGTATATAAAGTGTATATAGTGACAATAAACTAGATACTATATTTTTATAATACAGTAGCAGCAAAAAATGCAACAGTGTCAATGCAGGAATGTGCAAATATTTCAGTGGTATGGTGTTCAGTTCTGTGTGTGTGTGTGTGTGTGTGTGTGTGTGTGTGTGTGTGTGTGCGTGTGTGTGCGTATATCAGTCCAGTCTCTGAGTATTGAGGAGTCTGATGGCTTGGGGGAAGAAGCTGTTACACAGTTTGGTTGTGAGGGCCCGAATGCTTCTGTACCTTTTTCCAGACAGCAGGAGGGTGAAGAGCGTGTATGAGGGGTGTGTGTGGTCATCCACAATGCTGGTGGCTTTGCGGATGCAGCATGTGGTGTAAATGTCTGTGATGGGGGGAGAGAGAAAAGAGCCAATGATGGAGACATCACCCGGATGGAGACTAGACCAAAACCGAAACTGAGAACCAAAACAAAGCATAGCTACTGACTAGTTTCTTCTGACATTCACAAAGATTATCCAATTTGGATTTATAATGCAATAATGCAATGACTCATAGGCTCTTTTTCCACCTTGAGTTTCTTTCTTATCTTCCTGAAAGCTGTATGTACATTATCTGGGAGTCCCAATGCACTCAAAACAACTATATTTATATATATATATATATATAAACCCTCAAGCTGTTTCTCTTTCAATTAATCATCTCCCTTTGTTTAGTTTTGTTCAGTTGTTTTGTCAGCTGCTTCACAATGCTGACTTCTCTGTAAAGTTTCTTTAATTTTTTTGGGATTTGTTTCAATTTCTTTTTCAGAGACATTTAAAAGCTTTTGTGACCCAAGTTAATTAATCAATAATGCTGAGATTCTTTAAATAACAGAGAAGCTCGATAACACGAAAAATTATCTCTGTTGTTTAGCTACACCTTTCCTTTAAAGCCTGCACTCCCTCTCCCCTAAAAGACACGCCCAATATCATGTTACAGCACATACAACCTGAAAGTCCATTTCAGAGAAAACAAAACTCAGAACTCTCTCCTCTTACTCTCACGGTGTGTGAATGCAGGAAAATGGCAAAGGCTAGTACTTTAAAATATGATGAAGAGTTGACCTGTCCAGCATGTCTGGAATTACTGAAGGATCCAATGACTACTCCCTGTGACCACAATTTCTGTAATATGTGTATTAATCGTTGCTGGTGTGAGGATAAGCTGGGCATCTACAGCTGTCCCCAGTGTAGAGAGACTTTCAATTCAAGGCCTTTTCTACGCAGGAACAACATGCTGGCTGAAATGGTGAAGAAACTGAAGAAGACTGAACTCCAAGCTGCTTCTCCTGCTCACTGTTACGCTGGACCTGGAGATGTGGAGTGTGATTCCTGCATTGGGAGAAAACACAAAGCCATCAAGTCCTGTCTGGTGTGTCTGGCCTCCTTTTGTGAAGATCATCTTAAACCTCACTATCAGTCTCCTGCCTTTAAGAAGCACAAGTTAGTTGAAGCCTGTGCAGAGCTCCAAGAGAAGATCTGCTCTCAGCATGACAAACCGATCGAGATCTACTGTCGTACTGACCAAAGCTTCATCTGTTACTTATGTATGATGGATGAACACAAAACCCATGATACTGTTGCAGCTGAAGCTGAAAGAACTGAAAAACAGGTGAGAACCAAAAGTCTAATATTTTCTGTAACAGCTAACATAAATCCTTTTTAAAATGTAATTTCTATTAAGTTGCTTTAGTTTATAGGACAAAAAATGTCAGTTTAATGTTTCATTCAGGAAAAGACTTTTTACTAAAGGTAGAAAGTATTGTTTGTAAATAAATGTTAAACAAATGTGTCCTCCTTGTAACCAGTCAGTGAATTTTTTGAACAGCCAACACCCATTACATTTTACCATATTTTTTCTGTGAGAATTAATGTGATTAGTGGTGATTATTTTCATGATATTGAGAGCAATCTATGAATAATACTACATACTGTGACATCACTGGAATAGACTAAATTTGTTTAAGATCTCATTAATGTTCTTTGAGTAAAAAGTAAGAACTTTACCTGGAAGAAATTGAAAAAGTAGTTGTCCAGGTGACTTGTCCATGTATCTATGTAACCACAGAATAAATTAATAGCTAAATTATTCAAGCAAAAAGAAAAAAACAAACAAAATAAAACATCTGGGTTACACATGTAACCCTGTTCCCTGAGAAGGGCACGAGACGTTGCGTGAGCTTTACGCTGTGGGAAGCACCCTTGTGCATGAGACAGTAGATCCCTGTGGATGGGAATCTCCCAAGGAGTACCATCTAGCAGGGATATTATCTCTGAGAACCATATTCGAGTTGGCCAATAAAGTGCTACTAGCAGCAGACGTAGTAGCCCCTTGGCCGAACCTCTACTAGAGACTGGAGGGGATACCCAGATCCAGCTTTATCTTGCTCAATGTTGATAGGATTGACCCTACGCATGTTAGGGATAGAAATGCCCTTATCATAGTAGCATCCTATTTAACCCCTATAAAAGCTGTCCTCTGCACTGGAGAAAGCATACTTTTCTTGAGGTTCAACCTGAACCCCAAGCTCTTCATGTGGGTGAGAACAACATCTAGATGTTTAATTGCCAGTTCCCTGGATTGTGCTAGAATTAACCAGTCATCCAGGTAGTTCAGTACATGGATGCTCTGGAGTCGCAAAGGAGCCAGAACGGCATCCATGCACTTTGTGAAGGTGTAAGGGGATAAAGCTAGCCTGATGGGAAGAACCCAATATTGGTACGCATTGCCTTCAAACGTGAACCTCAGGAACTTCCTGTGACAGGGCGATATTTCTATGTTGAAATATGCGTCTTTTAGATCTATCATCACATATCCGAAGGGTCTGAAATTGGCCGTATACTTCCATCTTTTTGGTGGACCAGGAAATAACAGTTGTAAAAACTCCCTCAGTGAACGGGGTACATGTTCTATGACCCCTTTGTCCAAGAGGGATCCTACTTCCTGTGCTAATGTCGGGCTCTGCTCTGTGCTGACTACTGTGGTAAGCACACCTCTGAACCATGGGGTCGAGCTCTGAAGTGAACCCGTTAACCCTTTTACTATGGTAGACAGAAGCCATGGAGATACATTTGGCAGTAGTTCCCACACTGTCAGGTAGTCTTTTAGTGATGTTAACTTTTCCACATTGTATTGGAGGGAAAGCATCAAATTTTCTTTTACAGCTCACTGAGCAGAGAACACTGAAAATTTAGGACAGCCTTGGCTAGGGGAGGCAACTACAGTAGTACTGGGGGCTAACTGCCATAACAACCTCATGTCCCCTGATATGTCCCTCCATGGCCTCTCAGGACCGCTCCTCCTTTGTCTGCTTGGCCTTTATGATTGCCTAATTGTAAGGCGTTCACAATGTGCACAAATCTGACCTCTCCAGGGCTGCTTTGGTGTGCTCCACCCTAGACACTTCACACAGAAAGTGTGTCTGTTCCCCTGTGATGAAACGGGAACAAGCTGTAACACACTTCCTGAATTCTCTCTCACTCATACTTTTCTCTCTCTCTCTCTTTTTAAAGGGAAAGAAAAGTAAAGAAATGCTTCATTCTTTTTTTTAAAAGATAGAGAGGAAATTAAGTCTTTTTGCGACATGCAGTCTCGCCGAAGATAATAAGGCTGACAGCGTGTTCACAGGTGCCGTTTTTATATCATGTAACACTCTTAATTAGCCACGTCACCTGATCATGGCAGGCCTATAAATAGGTGTGACGTTACACAAGCTTCAGATACCAGTCACGTGCAAGGGCCTTCCCACAGCGTTGAGCTCACGCAATGTTGAGTTCCCTTTGAAAGGGAACCAAATACTTCACATTCAACACAGCCTTGAACCTTAGGCCCTATTCATAAAAACTATTTTAAAATGATTAAACAAAAAAAGAATACCACTGCAGTCAGTGTACTTTTGAGCCTAAGTATGCATATAGTTTGCATAGTAATATTTTATCACAATATTTTTTTTTCAAACATAAAAATGGTTTTTTTAGGTATTCTACTGCAAAACATTGGTTTAATAATTATTGGCACCCTAATAATTAGCATTAGTTGAACCACAGCACAGAGTCTCTTCCAGTATTTTCAAGGTTGGACTCAATTCAAATTTTAGGTTCAAATTCCAGGCCAAGTTACTGATCTAGCAGCGGTGACTCAGCAGTAAGGCTCGGGGATTCAAATCAGAAGGTTGTGAGTTCAAATCCTGGCACTGCCAATCTGACACTGTTGTAAACTTTATCCAATCAGGATTTTATGCACACGGTGCTCTGCCCCAAAAACTGGACTTCAACTAGAGTCAGACTTAGAGTCAAACTTTATTGTATATACCACCTTTAAAAAGGCCTCTCAAGGCGCTTTACATACGAGCATATAGGTATGTATTTAAAAAACAGTTAATAATAAATTACAGTTTCAATTATTAACAATAATAGTAAAAATAATTGTTAAAATAACAAAAAATAACCCAAAGTCATCCAGTCCTAAAGAAATACATTTTCAAAAAAGATTTCAATACAAAAAAGACTGGGCTTCTCGAAAATCAGATGAGAGTGAGTTCCACAGTTTTGCAGCATATCCATCACCCATATTATGTAAAGGAGTCTGAGGGACAGTTAAGAGACCAGAATTGGAGGAACGGAGATCATGTTTTGGGGTGTAATGAGTTAAAAACCTGTACAAAGATTCCAAAATAGGGGTGATGTGCTCACTTGTCCTGTATTAGTCAGGATTCTAGCCACTGAATTTTGCACATAGCGCAGTTTATTTATTGTAGACTTAGAGACCCCCAGCAAGGAGTGCATTGCAATAATCAGTGCGAGAAAATACAAAAGTGTTGATCCGTATTTCAGCCACAGAGAAAGATAACATTTTGTGCAATCTTGCAATATTTCTGAGGTGAAATAAGGCTGTTTTAACAGTATTCTTCATGTGTGGATTAAAATGCAAATTTGCATTAAATATAGCTCCTAGGTTTTTAAATTTTGTTTGAAACTCCAAAGCAGAGCCATCCACGGTTAAATTTAAAGAGCCAGTTTTATGAAGCTCATGAGGCCAATGAACATAATTTCAGTCTTATTACTGTTAAGGCAGAGAAAATTTTGAGCCATCCATATTTTTTATCTCAGAAATACAATGTGAAAGAAAAGTGACTGCCACATTATCACGAGGTTTAAAATGTTTGTCGCTTGTGTAAAAATGATAATTAAGACCAGGAGATCTTAAGAGCTGACCAAGTGGAAAAGTGTAAATGCTAAAATGTAAGGGATCCAAGATTGAAACTTGAGGGACACCCCAGCGAACTGAACCCATTTTTGTCCTGCATCCACCCAAGGAGACAAGCTGCCTATGATCTGAGAGTTAAGATCTAAACCAATTTAAAGCTACTGTTTTTTCTGGTTTTAATGGGGGTTTTTTAATGTAATTTAAGCAGATTGGAACAGGAGAATTATCTGGCTGTTCTGGGCACTTGCAGATTTCAGACTGCGATATGGGTGGATTGAAAGTGTGCTAGGAACGGTCTTTAAGATGACTGACCTATTAAATGAGTTTTCTCAGTGACATAATACAAGTGTGCTGAGGCCATGATTTAACAATGATTTTTTTTTCTTATGTGCTACATATTTTCCAGGTTAATTGCACAAGTAAAAAAATAAAATAAAAATGACTATTGCACCTTTAAAGGTTAAAAAAAAACAACTTGTAAATCAGACTATAGGCCCACTGCACATTGTGTAATTAATAGAAAGTGGACATGCCAGTACTACAATTTAAAAGGGGTATGGCCATGTGTCAGTATATACAGTATTTTCCTCTATCCTAGGCATTATTTCTTGTTTTATTATGCACCAGGAACTCAGTGTGGCAATATTAACTATCTAGCAGCTCCTGGTGCAGAAATAATGAAATGTATTTTATTTGGTCTCAGAATGAGCTAAAGGAGGAGCAGCTGAAATCCCAGCAGAAGATACAGGAGAAGCAGAAGAAGGTGCAGGAGCTGAAAAAGGCTCTGGATACTATTAAGGTGAGGACTGAATAAAGAGATTCTTCTATAAAACACACACACACAATATGGGCAATATAGGGTCACTGTAAGAGAGAGAATAATTATTGATCTTAAACAGAGCTGTTGCTAGTGTGTGTGTGTGTGTGTGTGTGATAACAGAGGCATTTACAAGCAGCAGTGGATGACAGTGAGAGGCCCTTTACTGAGATTAACTTACACTCTGAAGTGAAGGAGCTGATCAGAGCTCAGGAGAAAGCTGAACTGAGTCGAGCTGAACGACTCCTGAAGCAACTGGAGCAGGAGATTGCTGCTCTTAAGAGGAGAGTCACTGAGCTGGAGCAGCTTTCACACACACACGATCACATCCACTTCCTCCAGGTAACACTCACTGTCTGATCTACATAGGGTGCTGTTCCTCAAAGTTTCCTCCTAAAAGCTCATTACAGCAACATTTTCCTGTCTGAGATCACAAGTGTGTCTTTGGTCTGATTCAGTCTGAGATTCATTCGTTCCTCTCCTACACTTTTCTCCTTCTCTATTATGTGTCTCCTCTCTGTAGAGTTTCCCGTCTGTCTGTGTTTCTCCTGGATCTGAGGACTCACCCAGCTTCACTGTCAATCAACATCTCTCATTTGATGGAGTGAGGAAATTTCCCTCAAATCTGGAAAAACGAGTCGAGGAAATCTGTGAGGAGAAATTCAACAAAATCTGTCCACAAGGTAAAACCAGTCAGAAAATATATTTTCTGTATTGCAATAAAGAGAGATATAAAATGAATATAAGAGGAAAATGTTATGGGGAACACAGAGATGAGGGGACCCAAATACAGAACACTGACACAGGACTGAAAGTTAACAGGATTTATTAAAGGTTGTGAGGGAGTGAGAGTGTGTGAGAAAGGTGAGTTGAAATAGGGTGGTCGAGGGCTGTCGTGAACCGGCTTAAGTTGGGACACGTGAACGGATGGGTGGATGTGCCAGGATCTGTGGAGCTTGAGTCTGACCATGGAGGGAATAATGACATCCTGAATGGTAAATAGCCTAGATATCAAGGGGTGAGTTTTTTGAAGCTGTCCTTGAGGGGAATGTCTTTTGATGAGAGCCATACCTTTTGGCTTGGCTGGTTGTTGGGTGCGGGAGTATGACAATGGTCAGCACTGGTTGCAGTCAGCAGAGTGGAAAAGGGCGGAACTGGACTCCTTCCATATCATGAGGCAGCATCTGATGTGGACCTGTACAGACAGGACGGCACATAAAGGGGGAACACATAAAGGGGGACATACCGATGGCAGTACTGGACAGGGAGTTGTCGGCATACTCAATCCAAGGAAGCTGAGAGCTCAGGGTGGAGGGGATGTTAGTGGTGACACATCGGAGTGCTGCTTCCAACTCCTGATTAGCCCACTCTGCTTGGCCATTAGTTTGGGGATGAAAACCAGAAGAGAGAGTCACAGTGGCCCCTAGAGTATTACAGAAAGCTTTCCATACCTTGGAAACAAACTGGGGTCTGCGGTCAGACACTATGTCCTGGGGGATAGCAAGTAGACTGCAGATGTGGTTAGTTACAAGTTCTGCAGTCTCACGGGTTGTGCGGAGCTTGGGGAGAGCACCAACTTGTACTGCCTTAGAAAAACGATCTATGATGGTCAGTATGGTGGTTTTACCTTGCGAGGGAGGTAGATGGGTGACAAAGTCTAAGGCAATATGGGACTAGGGGTGGCTGGGAACAGGCAAGGGACACAGCAGGCTGGCAGGTGGGTGGTGTGAGGCTTTGCTCCTAGCGCATACAGTACAGGCATTGACGAAGGCCCGGGTGTCAGCTTCCATGATCGGCTACCAGAAACTTCACTTCAGCAGGCCTAGGGTGTGATTGGAGCTGGGGTGGCAAGTAAATCAGGAGCAGTGACTCCACTAGAGGACCAGGGAATGTACAGAGTCAGGGACAAACAGACGACCAGGAGGACCACTACCTGGATCAGGCTGGGTGCATTGTGCTCTCCTGACCACTGCCTTGATCTCCCATCTGACAACTCCCACAACACAGAAGGGAGGGAGGATGGCGTCAGGATTCAGGTCCTCCTCTTTGAGGGCAAATTGGCGGGAGAAGGCATCCAATTTAGTGTTCTTATAGCTCATACAGTAGGTAAAATTGAATCAAAAGACCAAAGAACAAGATGGGAATTTAGATGCTTGGCAGACTGGATGTAGGCCAGGTTCTTGTGGTCCGTCCAAACAATGAATGGGTGCTCAGCCCCCTCAAGCCAATGCCTCCATTCCCCCAACGCTAACTTAACGTCTAGTAACTCATGATTCCCCACATCATAGATAAGTTCAGCTGGGGAGATGTGGCATGAGAAGAAGGCACACGGGTACAGCTTTTGGTCAGGGATGGATCGTTGGGAGAGCACAGCACCCATGTCCGAGTCAGAGGCATCCACCTCTAAGACAAACTGTAGTGAGGGGTCAGGCTAAATCAACAAAGGGGTGGGGCTAAACATTTCCTTCAGTTTGGAGAAGGTGGACTCAGCCTCGGGGGTCCATATGAACGGCAAAGAGGTGGAGGTGAGTCTAGTGAGGGGTGCCACCACCCGACTGTAGTTTTTAATAAAGCATCAATAAAAATTGGCAAACCCCAGGAACCATTGGAGCTGCTTGAGGGTAGTGGGTCTGGGCCACTCGACTACAGCCTGGATCTTCTCAGGGTCAGCCTTAACTTGCCTGCTCTCGATGACATACCCCAGGAATGTAATTGTGGGAACATGAAACTCACACTGTTCAGCTTTGACAGACAAGCCATTCTCCAGAAGCCGCTGCAGGACTTGACGGACATGGAGAGTGCGCTCAGCGAGAATTCAGGAGAAAATTAGAATGTTGTCCAAATAAACAAACATGAATCAATTCAGGAAGTCCCAGAGTACGTCATTGACAAGAGCTGGAAACACCGCTGGGGCACTGGTGAGGCTGAAAGGCATGACCAGGTATTGAATGCAGTCTTCCACTTGTCCCCTGCTCTGATCCTGACTAGGTGGTATGCGTTCCGCAGGTCCAACTTTGTGAAGATAGTGGCCCCATGCAGAAGCTCGAAGGTGGAATTCAGCAGTGGCATGGGATACTTCACTGTGCTGTTGTTGAGGCCCAGATAATCAATGCAAGGTCGGAGGGTCTTATCTTTTGTTGGCTACACAGAAGAAGCCGGCTCCCATGGAGGTGGAGGAAGGTCGGATGATGCCGGCATCAAGAGACATCAGTTATATATTTCTCAGTGGCCTCTCTCTCTCAGGGCAGGACAGGTTAAACAAATGAATAGAGGGGTGTCTCTGACTGGGCTGAGTGGCTGAAAAACTTTAGCTTATAAATGTTGCAGGTTGGGCGAGTAGATGAGAATCAGGTGAGGTGTGAACTGGAGTGCTACACCCAGACACACACATACACACACAAGCAAGAGGGAAAGAAACACTGAAACAAAGGGAAGTAGACAGGATCTGGCTGGACTATGACAGAATAAGGAGTAACAAGACTGCATAAAATAAAACAATATTAGTATTGATTATGATGTCAAATGACTTTTACAGTGTTTAACAACTTTATGCTGTTATTTTTGTTGGCATGTCTGTCTGTAATTGAGGCTTCACATTTTTTATATTGTTTATACAATTTTTCAGTTTATGTTTCCCATTTTATCTCTGCCGCCACAGCTACATCACTTTGGATACATCTATCCCCGGAACCAAAGAGAAAAGAAGATTTTCTGAAGTGTAGGTGTAACATTACATTCTAACAGTCTACTCCTGCCTGTAAATGTCTCTGTTAGGAAACACACACACACACACACACACACACACACACACACACACACACACACACACACACACAGTGTGCACAGTGTATAAACAGGTCTGTATTGCTTATCTAAATCTGACCAACAGTTACAGTGTGACTAATTTGGGTTAATTTTTAAAATATTTAATATAGAGCAGTGTTAAGAAGATAGAAAGGTGTCTCACACACTTACTGTAAATCTTGTGATTTACATCTAATCTGTGGACATTTTATTATTTTAGATTTCTTTTATCTAACCCTGGATCCCAACACAGTACATCATCAACTCATTCTCTCTGAGAGGAACAGAGCGGTGACATACTGTGAGAGAAAACAGGGATACTCTGATCATACAGAGAGATTTGGCTCCTGGTCTCAGGTGTTGTGTAAGGAGAGAGTGTGTGGACGCTGTTACTGGGAGGTGGAGTGGAGCACTGCTGAGTTTGTGGATATATCAGTCTCATATATTGGGATTAGGAGGAAAGGACTGGGTTTCAAGAGTGGGTTTGGGTACAACAGTCAGTCCTGGAGTCTGGAGTTGTCTCGTTTTTCTGTCTTTTTTCGGCACAACAACACTGAGACTAAGATCAGAGGTCCAGTATCCTCCAGAATAGGAGTGTATGTAGATCACAGTGCAGGAACTCTGTCCTTCTACAGCATCTCTGACACGATGAGGCTCCTCCACAGAGTCCACACCACATTCACTCAGCCTTTATACGCTGGGTTTACTCTGTGCAATGCAGGATCAACTGTGAGGTTATGTAATCTAAAATGAAATCTTACTAAAATTTTTATTTCAAATTTAGTTTCTTCCTGAGCTACAATTTAATAACCACAAACTGTAACAATAGTTCTTAAAAATATATTATAGTGGAGTTATATATACATAATGTTAATGTTAGTATAATTACACAAAATATTCTGTTAGACAGTACCTGGCATTTCATGACATTCATTCATGAATTCCTTTCACTGGTAACACCCCTTCCTCTACCTCTTTTCAGTTTTAAATCAGAGAGCAGGAAATCGTGCTGGAGCAGGAAGAGCAGCTTTACAATTTGTAATTGCATTTTTCTTAGTTTAACTAGTAAGTATCTGGACAGCAGATTTTGATGTTTAGGTTGGTCTCTTCTATTTTGAGCTTACAACACGGAGAAGAAACCATCGGTCTCAGTGAGTGCAGTCAGACTGGTTATATAATTATAACAGATAAGAGCACATGTTTGCATAAAAAATTCTGTAGGATTGTGCTAACATAAATTACAGTAGATATGAAAAGTCTACACACCCCTGTTAAAATGGCAGGTGTCATTTTACGTGAGTGCAGACAGATGCAAGTGCACCCGCCCCCTTAGCAGGAGCAGGACTAGGGAGGCCTCAATGTCAGCCTCAAGCTGGAGCAGAACTTGGAAGACCTCACCATCGGCCTCAGGCAAGATCAGGACATGGGAGCCCACGCAGTCAGTCTCAAGCTGGAATAGAACTTGTGAGGCCATGCCATCAGCCTCTGGCCCTGTCAGCTTCTTCATAGTAGCTGGTGAACGGCCTCGCAGGTTCGTCCATCAGGCTGGACCTCCCCAAACAAATTCTATAAATTAAAGTC
Organism: Ictalurus furcatus; assembly: GCF_023375685.1. NCBI lineage: Eukaryota > Metazoa > Chordata > Actinopteri > Siluriformes > Ictaluridae > Ictalurus > Ictalurus furcatus. The sequence continues at coordinate 20,918,489 of NC_071271.1, forward strand.
CCCCTTTCCATAAATCACCCTCATTAGGCATATCAACGTGGCTACACTTCCCTGACCAAGGTTACCTCTGGCAATCAGGAGCTCCGCCAGTTGGCAAGGTGGGCCCACGAACCAGGACAACATGATACCCATCCACTGTCCCTCCTTGGGCTTGGAGTCAAGCAAGCTCCCAAATTAAAACTGGCACTGAAGAAAGAAACCATGCAAGGAGCTTTCAACGCCAGCAAAAAAAGCCAGAACATCCATGTCGAACCATTGGGGAAATCTCACGGAATAAAAAACCGGCATGGCAATTTGAGCGTAACCCTCCTCATGCTTTCCTGCTGCATCCATGGTGGCGGTGCAGTATTCTGTTACACGAGTGCAGATGGATGCTGTTTAAGTGCAGACTGAAGTGAAGTTTAAGCTTTTATTGAGAGGCAGGCAGACAAATCTAAAAACACAAGTGGATCAGGCAACATACAAACAGTATAAACCGGGCAAGGCAAAAACCCGTGAATATATCAACAAGCAATAAGTCAAAAACCAAAGTCACAAACACAAGAACAAAGTCTGGATAATGCTCAGACTGCAAACATTGATACAATACTGCTACTAAATCTACTAATCAAGGGGGAAACTTGGAACAGGTATGAATGAACAAGACATATTAGGGAGCAGCCAATGACATGACAGGGGTGGAGACAAGACAGAAGCCAAAAAAAAACCCCACACATGGTAATGTGAAGAAACACATAAACCGGAAGCGAGCACTGTCGCACTGCCAGTTGCTTAAGAGAGCTGAGAACTTTTGCACTGGGCACTCCGGCAAGTGACAGCAGGTTTTTGTGATATAAAAATATTAAACCAAGTTCATATCATAACTTTTTCCACCCTCACTGTGAAATTGCAACTTATAAGTGAAAGTGAAAAACAATCAGAAACATTTTAGGGAAAAATAAGAAAAATAAAAAAAACTAACAATAACCTAGTTAAGCATAAGTGTGCACACCCTTTTATAATTAGTTATGTGGCTGTGTTCAGATTGAACCAATCACATTTAATCTCATGTTCAAAAGTAATTATCATACAGCTGTCATCAGTTAAATGATTCAGATTAACCCCAAATAAAGACCAGCTGTTTCTGTCGGGTTTTCATGTATCTTTTTTCCTTTCATCTTCTTTCATCTGACTGCTGAAGCCATGGTCCTCAAAGAGCTTACAAAGCATGTACAAGGTCTCACTATTGAAAGGTATCGATCAGGAGAGAGGTACAAAACATTTGATGTACATGGAACACTGTGAAGGCCATCCATTTACAAAAGGAGAAGACAAAATCTTAACACGGATGCTTCCAAGAATTCAACAGCAACATTAAAGGAGCTGCAGGAATATCTGACAAGTACTGATTACTCTCTGTATGTGACAACAATCTCTCGTATTCTTCACATGTCTGGGCTTTGGGGTAGGGTGGCTAGACGGAATCCCTTTTTCACAAAAAATATCCCTCTAAGTCCACCTAAATCACAATAAACCATGTGGGGAAAATGTGTTATGGTCTGATAAAACCAATTCCCAAAGGTATGTTTGGTGCAAAGAAAAGCACCACCAAAAGAACACTATACTCACATTGAAGCATGGTGGTGGTAGAATCATGCTTTAGGGCTGCTTTTCTTCAGCCAGAACTGAGACTTTTTATCAAGGTGGAGGTAAACATGAATAGCTACAAATACCAGTCGATTTTAGTGCAAACCTTCAGGTGTCTGATAGTAAGGTAAGATGAAAAGGAATTTCACCTTTCAGCACAACAACGACCCAAAACAAACATCCAAATCAACAAAGGAACGGCTTAACCAAAAGAAGATCAAGGTTTTTGAATGGCCTAGCCAGAGCCCAGACCTGAATCCAACTAAAAATCTGTGGGGTGACCTGAAGTGGGCAGTGTACAGGAGATGCCCTCACAGTTTGATGGATCTAGAATGCTTTTGCAAGAAATAGTGAGAAAATATTGCGAAGTCAAGATGTGTCATGCTGACAGACTCTTAGCCAAAAAGACTGAGTGGTGTGATAACACATCAGAAGGTGCTTTAATTAAATATTAGTTTAGGGGTGTGCACACTTCTATGCAACTAGGTTATTGTACAACCCCCCCCCCCCCCCCCCCTATTTTTCCTTAAAATTTCTGATTGTTTTTCACTTAATTTTTATATGTTGTAATGTCACACTGAGGGTGGAAAAAGTACTGACATGATTAATCTTAGTTCCAATTTTTTCCATCACAAAAACTTTAACAGGGGTATATAGACTTTTTATATCCACTGAATATATGTATTAAGCAATTAAATTTTTTTTAAAAAATTGCAATTTTATTTTTCACTTTACCAAATATAAAAAATGTCAAATGTCTTTAACATTCCCAGGCTGACAAAGACTTTTTCTCCTCACAGTGCTGGATCTTTCTGTGCTGATGGTGGTGTAAACACAACCTACTGTCTGTAAAAGGCATTTTTAGGCATCCGCCATTAGGTGGTGGAGGCATTATGCTTGGCGTGATGCCTCAAGAAAGAGTAGTTGAATGTTTGAAGGATTTATCTGGAATAATCATTGTAACCAGCAGATGAACTGATTAGATTTTGGAATTAATCCAAACAGGGACAAGGTTACAGCAAGGTCAAGTGGCTGAAAATTATTCAAATGCCTGAAGCTTCTGCTTGTTCTTCAATAGCTTCCTCTGAGCTCAGAGGAACTGTCTCTAGAGTCTTGAGTCTCAATAATGTCAAAGGCACAGATCTGGTTAGGGGAACAGAAATATATCTACAGCTCTAAAGGTCCCAAAGAACATAGGGGCTTCGGTTATTCTAAAATGGAAGATGTGTGAAACCAGTAAGACTCTTTCTAGCGCTAGACCCTCGCCAAAACGAGCAAACATGGAGAAGCGCCTTAGTCATGGAGATGACCAAGAACCTGAAGGTCACTCTGCTTTTCCACACACAGAACTGCTGCTCACTGGATGATTTTCTACAGACTGCTGTGTGTGAAAATCCCAGGAGATCAAACCAGCCTCTCTGGCACCAACACTCAAAGTCATTGAGATCACAATTTTTCCCCTATTTAATGTTTGGTGTGAATATTAAAGGAAGCTCTTGACCTGTATTTGCATAATTCTGTGCCTTGCGCTGCTGCCATGTGATTGTCATGTACAGAGGAGGTGAGACGGATGCAAGTGCAGTTAAAATGTTTATTACAGTGGCAGGCAGACAAATCCAAAACATGTATCAAAACAGTGAACAGGAAACAGGAAGAGGTCAGGCGATCAGCAAACAGCAATAGCAGCGACAATCTAAAATGCACAACGAGGGAACAGAAACAGCTTGGATGCATCAGGTGGGTAAACACTGAACATTATTTTGCCAAGAACAAAGACACACAATGGTTTAAATAAACAAACTAGTCAAAGGTTAAAGCAGCACTCGGTGCAAGGGGGAAATTTCTTACAGTGATTGGCAGATTGGATAATTTCATGAATGTGCAGGTGTACAGGTGCTCCTAATAAAATGGATGGTGTGTGTGCAGTGTAAAAGAACTACTTTAGTTGTATTATAGATGGTTTAAAAATAATTTTAAGTTATACTGAGGTAAAAATGTTTACCTAAATCTTCTACTTTTTATTTATGAGTGAAACTAATGAAACTATCTGTTCCTGGACCATTAATATGATGGTACCATTAAAAAGTTTAATCGTTGGATGATGCAGAGGTGAGCTCTTTTTTCCAGAGGTGAGCTTTTTCCAGAAATAAAATGTTACACCTAAAAAAAAAAGGGGATAATTTAAAGGTTACTTCCTTCCAGCATGGGCTTTGGGATGCAGTATATCAGTTTGGCCCACTGTTTAATTTAAAGTGTGAGTTGTTATATTAGTGAACATTAATAAGCTTAATTATGTCTTTGTAATTTTGTGGGAATTTCCAAAATATTAGCACTATATCTGTATATAGATGTATTCCATATGTTGCACTTTGGGTTGTGATGCAGCTTCCAGTGGTAAAATAATAATAAAGACATGAGCATCCTTGTTTCCTTGCATTTTAATTTGCTGTGTGAAAGAGTATGAAACCAGACTTCTATAACGTGATAAAAATTAAGTTCTTATTTACTCCATTAAATGCTGTAAAATAAATAAATAAATAAATAAATAAATAAACAACAATATTATATTTATTGCTAAGCTTTAGAACATTAATAAAGTTGAAAAGACAATGCTTGTTACTCAAGTGTCTTCCTTTTATCAGTCCTGTTTTAATGTTTGCTCTCTTTGCATATTTTTGAGGGACAACTCATAGCACCATACATGCATGCATGCATGTTAAAATGCAGACCTTCTACACAAGTTTGGCAGGACTGAGTTGGAGAATAAAAGTTAATTACAAATATATATGTGCTTCTGTGAACACCGAATAGCTACCAGGTGTAACATCTTGATATGTACTTGTCTGCAGCAATGTTCATAGAGCCATAGTGAGAACTTGCACTCTATTTCATCTCTTCTAACTATCAGAGGCCATGTTTAACACCTGAATAGCCCTGATCCCTGATGTTGGCATGCAGATTCCCTGGAGAGTAATGCTCATGAGGATGAAACACTCCTGGAATAGGATGACATCCAGCCTGTTCATAGGTTTATAGGCCATAAACCATATGACCTCTCAACCAGTGGGCCAATCTCTGCAGGAGGTCACCCTGTGCCAATAGTGACAGATGAATAACTTGTCAAATAAATAGCTGCCATGTGGTTTAATAAAAATTATGCTCATACTGGATACAGAAGGGAACATCCCCCACATTTGAAGAAAGCTTTGAGGTCATTCACCTGGTTCACAAACTTGGGAGACACAACCTTAAGCAGGAACCCAAGGTTTAGCCATAACATCACTCTGTCATCTGGCTCAAATTTATCACCATGACTTGCAGTACTCCAACTTGCTGAATTCTTCAACCATTCTTGCTGAGATCACCAACAAAAGCACCATTCCGTTTCTTCTGCACCACAAGATGGCTGAGAGCTCTGGGCAAACCCTTTTTGTTCATTGCAATTTTTTTTCTAAGTCTTTTTGTAAATGTCTCTTCCTTGATCAATATGATCACCAAAGCTGTCTAAACATTAGATTATTGCTCGAAATTATTTTCAGATTTTTAAGCTCATAAATACTTTCTGGTTTCACAATGGCCGTTGCAATATCCCACACTATACTCATGTCCTTGAAGTCTTACAGCGCACCGTGTCATGAATATGTTTTTGCTTCATCAAACGCCTGCCTTTGAGATTGGGTATCCACATTTCATGGTGCCTAAACCCATTTCACTTGCATCTATCTGGACTTTGAATGGTCTTGAAAAATCAGGTGCTAGTGGCACTGGTGCCTATAGCAGAGACTGTTTTAGATCTTCAAACGCATCCTAAATGCCTTGGTCCAGGCACATATATGAAGCGGTGGTACCATACTGTTAACCCAAGAAATCTTTGTACATCTTAAACTGAAATTTCACAACTGCTTCCACCTTAGCCTGTTCAGTTTTTATTCCCTCAGCTGACACCATGCAACCCAGAAATGTTAGAGAGGTTTTTAACAGGTGACACTTCTTTAGGTCCAGACTTAGCCCAGACAGTTAGCCAGTCAAACAACAGGTTCCCCAGAAATTATATTTTTCTTTCTTTATAGCCTTGGCTTGCTGTACCAACACCCAAACACACTGTCTATTGTCATCTGAAATGTTAATGTTTTCCTGAGCCAGGTATAAATGTAGAGTTGCTAGATGGTCATTAGTAGTGGTTGCTCTAAATGTAAATGACCAGGGTTCAGTACTGGAGTTGTTTGTTAGGGTGTAGATGTTTTGTAAGAAATATGCTTTGAGTGCTGATTTCTTATCTTTTGGGCCTCTGGTTAACCTGGCTCCAGTAATGTTTGGCTTCTGACATGCCTCTTTCTACTAGAATCCCAACTCTAACCAACTCATCCACCGTCTTTATGATCCCTCTAAGAAGACTAGCAAAGCGAGGATTGCATTTCTGCAAAATTGTCTGTACAGTTTCCCTCTCTGACATATAACTTCTCCATTTCAGGCATGGTGCTTGGTACTGAAATGCAAATGTACAAATGGGTTCTTGAATTCCTTGTTTCCTTTCTCTGGTCCTCTTTTCAACCTCTGCCTCGTAACAAATGAAGTTGGTATTAAATTGTGCCCACAAATGAAGGTACTTTGTTCTTGACATGCCACTAGTGCTTAGCCTTGACTGCTAATACAGAAGTAAGTGCTGCAATGACTTCAACATCACTGAGGGGTTTGATTGCCATGAACTCTTTCATTCGATAAAGATCAAGTGATATTCTTTGTCTCCTACTCCCCAAAACTGTGGAATCTCTACCTTAATGGGTGACTTGTAATGGTATCCTGTACATCCTTCAACAGGGTAATTCCAAATTCCACTGTGATTTGTGGTGACAGTGGTGATTGAGGGATTGGTTGGATGTGTTTCTGGTACCTGGGTCATGCAGTGTTGAGATCGTGGGGTTGTGCGACTGCACCATACTTTTTAGCTGAATGTCTAAATTTGCTTAAGACAATCCACCACTGACTGTCCCAGTTCTTGCATTTCCAGGTGCAACCGCCTCTCAAGTCTGCTAAAGTCTCTTCCCTATTGGTAGTTAAATTTTTGTTCCATAGCTTGAATCTTCTTTTCCAGGTCTGCCAAGCCACCACTATACTGTGCTGGAATATCCACCATCTTTTGATGAGAAACGTTGACTACATGTGCTGTTTTTTGTTCAAGTTGTGAAATCTTCTTCTGCACTTTATCCAATGTGAGAGAAAGAAGTGTGTCACTTGGTTCATCCATTGCTAGGAAAGGTGGAGGCCAGTTTCCCTCTTGTTCGGGTTCAGTTTGAGCCTGTCCTTCACTTTCGAGCTTTATCTAAATGCAGATAAAGTTGGCCGAGTGCACAAATGATGTCCTGAAGATGTTCTCTTCTGGTTACAAATGTACTTGCCGTAAAGTTTGGATTAAGGCTGCATTCCCCGATTGTTTCAGACTCATGCCCATGCACAGCCATTTTAACTGACCCTCCCACAAACGAGTAAAATGAGGAAAGCAAGCACACTAGGACTTGGACTAGGAATGCAGCTAATATTGTTTTAATATTGTCTCTAGAAAGGTCTTGCCCCTATATGGACCATCAATTTTATAACCCCTCCTTTTTTTTTTGTTTTACATAAGAAAAAGGGGTGCTAAGAACATTCTAGATAGTAAGAATATACCAAATGTGATGGTAGGAAACAGAAAAAACACCCAGAAACAAAATTTAACACTTGTATCAGAAGTGTATACTTATATCAAAAATTGTATACAGTACATACAGAAATGTTTACCTCCACCTCACCACACACACAGCTCAACATCCACCTCTTATACACAATATTTACAAAAGAGAAGAGTCTTCATCACTGAAGTCCTCGCCAAATTTTCCCAGTGTTGCTTGTAGTTATGTGAGTTGGTGGGCTGAAAGATGTCAAACCCTAGAAACAGTAGCCAGTTGCATGACTGGGTTGTTTTGCAGATAGCTTGATGATAACTGGAGAACAACACAAGCTACAGAGGATAAGGTTAATCGAGAAACTGAAGATAAATTCCAAGATAGATTAGGAACAACGTAGCTGGTGTAAAGAGAAAGTTTAAAGGTGGCTGTGTTATTTGTTTTGGTTCAGGATGCTTGTTTGGTATTGCAATGTCACCAGAACAACTTTTATAGCGCATTATAACAAGGAATAACATAAAAAGGAAGGGAAACCATCATCGGTCAGACGTAAGAGAAAATATTGTGTACAGTTCACGTGAAAATATTTAGTTTCTCATCAAAACTTGATTTCAATGCTTATACTAAATGTAATTTAAACATTGTAATTTAAAAATGTGCTTTATTGATGCACAATGGATATTGAGGGGAAATAAAATGAAACTGCTGAGGAGAGGTTTTCATCTTGTGGTATGGCCTTTATATTTCTGTTCTCAAAGTTTTCTTCAAATGGTGGAGGTGAGCTGTGGAGGTTGGTGGTGATGTCTGATAGTGACTACATCAGTGGTTTATTTCTTTTTCTAGACATTCCAAATTGTTCTATTGGCTATGTCCAATGTTTGCGCAAAGGCTCTGATTGATTTTCTCTCTTTTTCTCAGCTTCAGAATGGCTTGCTTTTCTCCCAGAGACAGCTTTCTGATCTTCATGTTGGTTTATCCTTTTTAACAACAAATGCAGTCTTCAAAGGTGAAACCCAGGGCTCAAACCAAGAGTAAACCTTCAGAGCTATTAATTGTTTAAACAGTCAAACTAACAGGTCACACCTGGGCAACAAGAAGCACTTGTCAGTCACATGTTCCAATATTTGTGATCACTTGAAAAATGGGTGGGTTCAAACAAAAGGTGCCATGTTCTAAGTTGTTTAACACATCTAGATGTAAATATGAGGAAATCAAAGCTTCATCTTCATCTTTTGACCTCAAATCCAAATTTCTTCGGTATATAGCAAAAACAAAAGCAATGGCCTAGTCGTTCTGATACATTCAGAGGGGACTTTTGTAGAAACTAATATGACTTAATTCTGATTATTTATTTTAAAATAAGATCTTGGTGGCTGCATCAACATGGAAACATGGGATAAAGTTTAATCAAGGTGAATTTTGACTGTGCAATTAGAGAACAAAATGTTGAGTCATACGTATTCTTTCATTAAAAAAAAATAACAAACAATTTCAAAATGCTTTCATTTTGGATGATGGCGTTGTTGTTTTTTTGTACTCTCACGGCACCCCTTGTTTAGTTTTGTTTGTTTTTTCACTCCTGCAGCTGTTTTACAGTACTGACTGTACTGATACCTTTGCTTTGGTCTTTTTTGGATTGTTTTTGGTAATTTAATTTGGATAAGATACACCTTAAATGCTTTTATGATATGAATGTATCCCACTTGGCCCTGCAATGGATTGGCACCCTGTCCAGGGTGTACCCTGCCTTGTGCCCGATGCTCCCTGGGATAGGCTCCAGGTTCCCCGTGACCCTGAAAAGGAGTAAGTGGTAGAAGATGGATGGATGGATGGATGGATGTAAATGTAACGGACATGTTAATGTCCTGACAATGATATCAGTGATGTTGTATTCACAAACATCATTTCTTTGCTTGCATTTCCTCATTTGTAAGTCACTTTGAATAAAAGCATCTGCTAAATGAATAAAAGTAAATGTAAATTTCAGTGATGATGTAAAAACACATTCAAATACACTGGAGCAAAGATATTTGGAACAAATTAGAATTAAATTAACCTGACTCTTTAAATCACTTTTGTCCTGTAGCTACACTTTTTCTTTAAACTCTGCACTCCCTTTTGCTTTAAAGCCACACCCGCTGTCTCTGTCACAGAACCAGGAAGTTAATTTCAGAGGAAACAAAACTAAAACTAGGACTGACGCTCTCTCTCTCTCTCTCTCTCTCTCTCTCTCTCTCTCTCTCTCTCTCTCTCTCTCTCTCTCATTGTGTGAGTGCAGGAAAATGGCAGAGGCTAGTATTTCAGTAGATCAGGATCAGTTGAAATGTCCAGTTTGTCAGAATCTCCTGAAGGATCCTGTAGTTACTCCCTGTGGCCACAGTTACTGTAAGGTGTGTATTAATGGCTGCTGGGATCAGGAGGATCTGAAGGGCGTCTATAGCTGTCCCCAATGCAGAGAAACTTTCACTCCAAGGCCTGTTCTACGCAGGAACAACATGCTGGTTGAAGTGGTGGAGAAACTGAAGGAGACTGAACTCCAAGCTTCTGCTCACTGTTACGCTGGACCTGGAGATGTGGAGTGTGATTCCTGCATCAGGAGAAAACACAAAGCAATTAAAACCTGTCTGGTGTGTCTGGCCTCCTTTTGTGAAGATCATCTTAAACCTCATTTTCAGTCTCCTGCCTTTAAGAAGCACAAGTTAGCTGAAGCCTATGCAGAGCTCCAGGAGAAGATCTGCTCTCAGCATGACAAACTCCTCGAGATCTACTGTCGTACTGACCAAAGCTTCATCTGTTATTTGTGTGCGATGGATGATCACAAAGGCCATGATACGGTTTCAACTAAAGCAGAAAGAACTGAAAAACAGGTGAGAACCAAAAATCTAATATTTTCTAGGGCAGCTCATACAAATAATATATTTAATGTCATTTCTGTAGTTAATTTGCCTTAGTCAGGTATAGGGCACGGAACTCCTTAATTTTAAGGATTTTTTAAGGACATTTTAATGTTTGCATTGAAGGAAAGTTTATGAAGTGCTACTGGTAATTAAATGTTAAATAAATGTGTCTTCCTCATAACTAATTGAACTTTATACAGCTGACACCCATAATAATATCCACACATGACAGGGTAATTAGATTTGATTTTATATTATTTAATTTTTAGTATCATGTCATTATTTAATTGTTTAATTTATTTTACAAAGTGGTTCTTAACTGATAACCACCCTAGATCCACTACACTCGGTGTAGTTATTAGAAAGCAGACATGAACCTTCTGCTTAAGATGCTTATATTCAGAATATTTCCAAACCGCATGCCAGTAGCTACTTTATGCCAGTGAACATCTTCCTTCTTACCTAGGGAATATGTGTAGGTGTGATTTTATTTTTTGTGTTTTAATTTTTTTATTATAATTTTAACTTGTTCTCTGCATTTAATTTCACCACACTGAGCTCCTGATGCAGAAATAATGAAATGTATTTTTATTTGGTTTCAGAATGAGGTAAAGGAGGAGCAGATGAAATCCCAGCAGAGGATCCAGGAGAAGCAGGACAAGGTGCAGGAGCTGAAACAGACTGTGGACACTATTAAGGTGAGGAGTGAACAGAGACTCACATATACACAATGTATACATTATATGGTAAGCAAAAAAAAGTTCATCCGTGTGTGTGTGTGTGTTTGTCTAACAGAGGCGTTCACAGGCAGCAGTAGATGAGAGTGAGAAGATATTTACTGAGCTGATCAGCTCCATGGAGAAAAAGCGCTCAGAGGTGAAGGAGCTGATCAGAGCTCAGGAGAAAGCTGAACTGAGTCGACCTGAACGACTCCTGAAGCAACTGGAGCAGGAGATTGCTGATCTTAAGAGGGGAGTCACTGAGCTGGAGCAGCTTTCACACACACACGATCACATCCACTTCCTCCAGGTAACACTCACTGTCCAATCTACAGAGGGCGCTGTTCCTCACAAAGCTTCCTCCTAAAGCTCATTATAGCAACAATAAATGTTTCTGTCTGAGATCACAAGTGTGTGTTTGATCTGATTCAGTCTGAGATTCATTCGTTCCCCTCCTACACTTTTCTCCTTCTCTATTACGTGTTTCCACTCTGTAGAGTTTCCCGTCTCTCTGTGTTTCTCCTGGATCTGAGGACTCACCCAGCTTCACTGTCAATCAACATCTCTCATTTGATGGAGTGAGGAAACCTCTCTCAGATCTGAAAAAACGAGTCGAGGAAATCTGTGAGTCCTTCATATTGTAAAGAAGGTGTCCTGGTGGAAAATATTAATTTGCTCTAAAGCTGGTAAAGACAGCAATAAAATTCATACAACAGGAATAAGGAATGTCTAGACTGCAGAAACGTTTGATGTATGATTATGTAAAATTACCTTTACAACAATAGCCAAAGCTGTTAGACTATTGAAAAGTGTAAACTTACCTCACCAGCAGTTATAATCCAATGATTTTGGCTCCTTCTGCTCCCTGCTTGATCTCTCACGATGCGTGGAGCCTTGCTGACCTGAAAATCACTTGCTGCTGCTGAGGATGACCCTGCATAGATAACATACAGGTCACCATGGGTTTACTGAAGATGGTACCATATGGGCACCCTAAAGTCATCTGTGGCTGTGCTTCCTTGGAGAGCTTTAAGATGGCTATTGCTAAGAATAGTTTACTCTCGAGTCTCCATCACTGAACAGTTAATTACTTCAGTTTGATATGAGAAACTTAAATGTAAAACTCTGATGATGCTCATACTCAAGTTCCTGTTAACACACTTAGAGATTTTTGACTTTATTTATTGTAATACAAAATAAATGATTTATAATCGCACTATCCGGTATGACCCAGATGAGGACAGGTTCCTCTCAAGGTTTCTTCTTCATGTCGTCTCAGGGAGATTTTCCTCGCCATTGCAGCTTCTGGCTTGCTCCTTAGGGATAAATTTGAATTATAATTTTATTAGCAGATTTCTGTAAAGCTGCTCTGTAACAACATCCACTGTTAAAAGTGCTAATTAAGTGCCTTAATTTCCATCAGAATTTTTTTTAAACTTATTTTCAAAGCTTTACTTTAATAATTCTTCTAAATGGTGCAGATTTTTTTCAGACAAAATTGTCTGTCTGAAGCTTTCAAATCATTTTTCCGTTTCCATTTTGTCTCTCCATCTCCACAGTTGCAGCAGTTCAGATAATTTTACCCTCAAACCTGAAGAGTAGAGAAGATTTTCTTCAGTGTGGGTGTAAAATACACACACACAAACTTACACACACACACACACCTGATTTTACCTGATGATGTTAGGTAATATTTAAAATATTTTATATAGAAAATAGGATAGACACGGACAGGTGTCTCTGACATTTGCTGTAAATCCTGTGATTAATATCTAACCTGTGGACATTTTATTGTTATAGATTTCTGTTATCTGACTCTGGATCCCAACACACCACACCGTCAACTCATTCTGTCTGAGAAGAACAGATCGATGACATGGAGTGAAAGAGATCAGCGATACCCTGATCATCCAGAGAGATTTGACTCTTACATGCAGGTGTTGTGTAAGGAGAGTGTGAGTGGACACTGTTACTGGGAGGTGGATTGGAGCGGTGATGGTGTGTACATTTCAGTCTCGTATAAAGAGATCAGCAGGAAAGGGCAGTGTTACAAGTGTATATTTGGATACAACAGTCAGTCCTGGAGTCTGTGGTGTTCTTCTTCCTCTGTCTCTTTCCGGCACAACGGCATTAAGACTGAGCTCCAAGGTCCAGCGTCCTCCAGAATAGGAGTGTATGTGGATCACAGTGCAGGAACTCTGTCCTTCTACAGTGTCTCTGACACGATGAGGCTCCTCCACAGAGTCCACACCACATTCACTCAGCCTCTATACACTGGGTTCTGGCTACCTTTTTATAACTCAGCTGTCAGGTTATGTGATCCAAGATGAAACGTTAGTAAATGTTTAGTAAAAATTAACACTGGAATGTCAGATTTAATTTCTCCCTGAACTACAGTGCCACTTTTGGATGCACAACCTGTAAAATACCAATGAATTATTAGTAGTAGTAGTAGTAGTAGGACTAGTAGTATCTAAGCTTAACCATCCTATACTGTGCATCCGGAAAGTATTCACAGCACTACACTTTTTCCACATTTTGTTATGTTACAGCTTTATTTTAAAATGGATTAAATTAAAAATTTTCCTCAAAATTCTACAAACAATACCCCATAATGACAGCGTGAAAGACGTTTGTTTGAAATCTTTGCAAATTTATTAAAAATAAAAAACAAAAAAAGCACATGTACATAAGTATATAAAGCCTTTGCTCAATACTTTGTTGAAGCACCTTTGGCACCAATTACAGCCTCAAGTCTTTTTGAGTATGATGCTACAAGCTTGGCACACCTATTTTTGGGCAGTTTCTCCCATTCTTCTTTGCAGGACCTCTCAAGCTCCATCAGGTTGGATGGGGAGCATCGGTGCACAGCCATTTTCAGATCTCTCCAGAGATTTGGAATAAGGCTGTATCATAACAAAAGGTGGAAAAAGTGAAGCGCTGTGAATATTTTCTGGGTACACTGTACATTAAGTTACACAAATAACCTCAGTATTATGTCCTCTGCTGTTGCCCCACTATAAAAAACAAACTCGTAATTATCCACATGTTCATACTCAAATTTATTTACACAGAAAGAGCAAAGTTGACCGTTCGAAGAACTAGTTCATTTAGCTTTCACAGGATTTAAACAAAAGAAAGAAAGAAAAAATAGTTACCGATATGACTGTTTGTCCGTCATCTTACATCGCTGATCCTGGGATTGCCTGTGCAAAAAAAAAGTATTCTGCACATGTTCAGTGACCTGTAATTTTTTTGGAAGGGGATGACTGTTTATAGCTGCTATAATGTAAGTGAGAACAGGAACTAACAGCTTTCTCTTTTCATGCACCTTGGGTATGGAATGAAATGCCAAATGTAATCAACTTAGATATCCTTCTCACTTTGAGTACTTTTAAAGGTCTTTTGCAAACTGCTTTAAAGGAAACGTGCAATTGTTTTTATTGATCAGTTTTTATAGATTGAGTGTATGTTTTTTTTTTATGTATGTACTTGTAGTATTTGCTATTTCTGTTTAATTTTACTGTGAAACTTAAATGTGTTGCCGTCTTGATCAGGATTTAAGAGATTGTACTATCTCAATGGCACCTTCCTGGTTAAATAAAGAGGGGAAAATAAATAAAGTACATCTATGCAAAGGATGACTAACTAATGTAAACTTCTAATGATTGGCTTTGTATCATATAAATGATAACATGACCTGCATTTTTGAGAGAGAGAGAGAGAGAGAGAGAGAGAAGAGAGGAATGACTGTTTATAGCTGCTATAATGTAAGTGAGAACAGGAACTAACTTGTTTAGTATGGGGACGTGCTGTTAAAGGAAATTTATCAGCTTTGGGGTGGTAACAGTAATCCTGCTTCATCACCAACTCTCTCCAGCCTGGGCATCACTGGAACGGTTCTGTGCTGGGTGAAATCCTATCACTCTGACAGATCCTTCAAGGTATCATGGAGGGGAGGTATTTCTGAAACTCAGCAACTCACAACTGCTGTTTCACAGGGGTCAGTTCTGGGTCCACTCCTCTTTTCTATCTACACTACATCTCTAGGGAAGTCTCATGGCTTCTCATATCATTGCTATGCTGATGACACCCAGCTCTATTTGTCCTTCCAGCCAGACAATCCATCCGTCTCTGCACGTATCTCTGCTTGCCTGTCGGACATCTCGGTCTGGATGAGGGAACACCATCTTAAGCTCAACCTGGCAAAATCTGAGCTTCTCGTTATCCCAGCCTGTCCCTCAATCAACCACAACCTCACTGTACAGCTCAGCTCAACCACACTCAAGCCAACCGGGACGGCCAGGAACCTTGGGATGATTCTTGATGACAGC
Source organism: Ictalurus furcatus (assembly GCF_023375685.1). NCBI lineage: Eukaryota > Metazoa > Chordata > Actinopteri > Siluriformes > Ictaluridae > Ictalurus > Ictalurus furcatus. The sequence goes on from NC_071271.1 coordinate 20,933,725, forward strand.
TCGACCTTTACAGACCACATCTCAACAACTGCACGGTCCTGTAGGTTCATTCTGTACTACATCAAGAAAATCCTACCCTACCTCACCGAACAGATACTAGTCCAGGCTCTTGTTATCTCAAAACTGGACTACTGCAACTCACTACTTCCGGGCCTCCCAGCCAGCTCCATCAAACCCCTTCAGATGATTCAGAATGCAGCAGCACGCCTCGTCTTCAACCAGCCCAAGAGAACCCATGTCACACCCCTCTTCATCTCCCTCCACTGGCTTCCTGTAGCCGCCCACATCAAATTCAAGGCCTTGATGCTCACCTACAAGACCTTGTCTTGTACCCTTGTCTTGTACCCTTGCACCCTCCTACCTCAACTCTCTCCCGAAGGCTTACATTCCCTCACGCAATCTGTGATCGATTAGCGACCGGCGTTTAGTAGTTCCCACTCAGCGTGGCTCAAGGTCCCTTTCCAGAACCTTAACACTAACTGTTCCTCAGTGGTGGAATAGAATTCCAACCTCAATCCGGACCGCAGAATCTCTCACCATCTTCAAAAAACAGCTAAAGACCCAGCTCTTCCGTGAGCACATAACCAACTCATAAAAAAAAAAAAAAAAATTAAATTTTGCGCTTACACCTCTTCTCTGTGCACTTTGCTTCTTCTGGAACTCAATTTATGGATCTTGTATGGTAGCACTACTTGTATTGTTCTCTGCTTGATATATCGCTTTGCTTGTATTTTTCTCATTTGTAAGTCACTTTGGATAAAAGCATCTGCTAAGTGAATAAATGTAAATGTAAATATAAATCACACCGAAGTGTGATTCATATAAAAAAAAGTGTTTATTATAAAAAAAAAGTGTTTTATTCCTCATATATCCTACTAACTAATTAGCAGAATACAGTCCTAAAGTCCATGAGCTGTCATGTAGGTGCAGTAGCTGCTCATAAAACCAAATTTAAACTTTAAAAAAAAAAAAAAAGAAAGAAAGAAAGAAAGGAAAAAAAAGATTTTACTCCCTTCAGGGTGTGAGGTGTATGAAAATATCTGCTGCCATATAGTGGTCCAAATGAGTATTTTCAGCATGCATGTTCTCCACCTGTGAGAAGGATAAAAAGACCTTTTTTAATACAACTAACATACAAATTCAAAACAACAAAGAAAATAAGCAAAACAGAAATATTCTTTATAACGGCATATGTACAAAAAGCACAAACTCAACAACAGGGCAGCATTTCGGTGTGTTTTATGTTTTAGAGAAGACGATGAGTCGTACAGTCTGATTTCCAGTGGAATAAAAGATAAGATATAAGAATTTAAAATAAAGATTGTCTTTGGAAGTTATGTTCAGGTTCAAAATTCAAATGTTTTTAATGGAAATTGTATTAGTTTCGATGGAAGCAATTAAAACAATGCAATTATAATGGTATTTGTTGTGGAATTTCTATTCGACCCATCATCTCAAAAATGTACTCATAAAACACACCTGTGCCTCAAGTAACATCAACCAACAATCAGCAACACATTTATAGCATTTGTTCATCAGTATTGTCATTTTTTTTTTCTAAACATACTAAAATAATACTATTAAGCTAAATAAATAAATGAAATAAAAATAAATGCAGAACAAAAAAAATTAACTTCACAAATATTATCAATTCATAAATAATTAAACATATTAATTAATTAATTAATTAAACCAAATTTAAAAAAAAAAGTCTTATTCTTCAAAAGGCAGAACTGTCCCATCATCACTGTCTCCATGTTGTTGCTGCTGTTGAGCCAGTCTCTGGTCCTGCTGCTGAAAATGTAAAGTATATTTTAGTTTTACAGAAATTATCTACACATTAGTGTAGATACTACGCTTACAATGTTTTTTAAGGAGCACTTGTGCCCCTAATTACAAAAACCAAAGGGCAAAATAAAAAATTTTAGGAGCACAGTTGAAGTTTAGGGTTTTTTAGTGACCGCACTAACAGTAAAATACACTTCAGGAAAGTGAACTGCATTAGTGATGGTTTCTTTCTTTCTTTCTTTCTTTATTTTATTTTATTTTACACTGATTAGTGTTTGATCACGATTTCTATTGTTCCGTGTAATAACCACCAGAGGGTAGTGCTGTGCAGAGTTAGCATTTTATTTGTGTATTGACATTTGGTCTAGTGAGGGCGTACAGAGTAAATGTTTGTTGAACTTTCTTGAAAGCTTTAATGGCTCTAAATACAATTGTTAATAAAGTTATATTATTCCATAAAGTCCTGGTGGTGTGATGAACCCTCTGTTTTCCATAAATCTGGTTAAACCTCTTTAAATATATATATAATATAGAGAGTGGTTTATTACAAATTTATTTCTTTCCCAAATGAACAAAAAGACTTCAATAAAGATTCGTTCATTTCATTTTGATGAAAGCGATTCAAAGGTCCAAGTCAGTGAAATGATCCGATCTTCCCATCACTAACTTCTGCGTCAGACCTACACCATAAACTCTGTATATCTACAGCGGTTTTAGATTAGCCTACACTGTAGCCTGACCTGCACCTCTTGACCTCAACTGCTGTGATTGGTCTGCTGTATCCAGAGACCCTCCCCAGGATGATAAAAATATATCTATAGTATTTCACACTGATTAGGAATGAATGTAATAGAGTCTGATTGCTTGAAGCTTTTAATGAAAGCGCTGAGGCTCGTTACACAAACGGGTTGAACAGAGCAGCTCATAAACCATAAATTAATCTTGTGATCCAAAACATTCATAAACATGTATTGATTCATATCACAACAATGGCCGTCAAAACGTGACAGATATTTATAACAGATAATTTATATATTGGGGATATATACCGCTCGCGTCCCTGTACACCTTGCGGAGTATTAGAGTAGATATAGTATAGTTAGATATGTTGTTAATGTTATGTTCCTTGATAGATTTAGTTAGTTTAAACTATAGATTAGTTCATTTAGTCCCCGCTGGTTTTTCTGCTCCCAGTCCATAGTACTAGTTCATGTTTCTTGTTTTGTGTTGTGACCCTGTTTTCTGTGACCGCGACTCTGATTCCTGCTTTCCCCCGTTTATGCCTGTTTGCCGATCGCCCGACCCTTTGCCTGTCTTGACTATGTTTTTTGGATTACGATTTGGATTTGTCCGCCTGCCCTTAAATAAATACGTCTTTACCTGCTTCCGTACTCTACTCCCTTACGTCTCGCGACGTGACAGAATACTCTGGAACAGAAAAAAAACAAACCCACGTCCACGCACGTTTACTATCCACAGTAAACATCCGAAGAGCACGTAGCTCGTGCACGTAGCTTGTGCATGCGCACGCCCCCTAATCGAGGTCGTGACATTCGCGCGTATCACTCTGGTTGCTAGGCTGTTTGGTCGCGTCATCAAACACGTCATTGTTCGGTCAAATTTATTCGGCCTTTTCACTTATTCAGCCGAACACCGAAAATGCTTTTTTTGCTATTTTCGGCCGAATAATTTCGGTTGCCGAACATTTGGTGCATCCCTAGTGTTTTTCTTACACGTTGTCTGTGTGTGTGTAACAGAGAGTAAATGTCCGCTTTTTTCTCACACACTGTCACAAACTCTCACTGTGTGTGTGTGTGTGTTTTACACCTACACTGCAGGAAATCTTCTCTGCTCTCTGGTTCTGAGACTAAAATCATCTGAACTGCTGCAACTGTGGAGACACAGAGACAAAATGGAGACGGAAACAGTTTAAAGCGTGAAAATGAAAAAAAAAATATTTTATTTAAATTAGATTAGATTAGACTTCACTGCTCCTAATCAGACACGTCTCCATGGAGTACTACTGGATTTAGAGCTTCATCAAGTTATTGGTCAAAAATGTCCCAACACTGTGCGGCATTTAAATGTAAGAATCAGCGACACCGCAAAACCTTAAACCATGAGAACAAGCAAACACTTTTCCCAGGTGAAGCTCTGACAATATGTGTGTTTTATTTTCTCATGGATTTATGTAGGAATTAAGGCCTCAGTTCTTATCTAATCTTCATAATATTTGTTATGACAAATGTTTGCTTGTTTACATTGTGGACGGATTTTGTTGAATTCCTCCTCACAGATTTCCTCGACTCGTTTTTTCAGATCTGAGAGAGGTTTCCTCACTCCATCAAATGAGAGATGTTGACTGACAGTGAAGCTGGGTGAGTCCTCAGATCCAGGAGAAACACAGAGAGACGGGAAACTCTACAGAGAGGAAACACATAATAGAGAAGGAGAAAAATGTAGAAGAGGAACGAATGAATCTCAGACGGAATCAGACCAAACACACACTTGTGATCTCAGACAGGAACATTTATTGTTGCTGTAATGAGCTTTTAGGAGGAAACTTTAAGGAACAGCACCCCCTGTAGATCAGACAGTGAGTGTTACCTGGAGGAAGTGGATGTGATCGTGTGTGTGTGAAAGCTGCTCCAGCTCAGTGACTCTCCTCTTAAGATCAGCAATCTCCTGCTCCAGTTGCTTCAGGAGTCGTTCAGCTCGACTCAGTTCAGCATTCTCCTGAGCTCTGATCAGCTCCTTCACCTCCGAGCGCTTTTTCTCCATGGAGCTGAACAGCTCAGTAAAGATCTTCTCACTCTCATCTACTGCTGCCTGTGAACGCCTCTGTTAGACACACACACACACACACACACACACACACACACACACACACACAAACAGTGTATGTCTAGAGGGAGATTCTTTATAATATCTCTCTCAGTGTGTGTGTGTGTGTGTGTGTGTGTGTGTTTGTGTGTGTTCACTCCTCACCTTAATAGTGTCCACACTCTGTTTCAGCTCCTGCACCTTCTCCTGCTTCTCCTGTATCCTCTGCTGGGATTTCATCTGCTCCTCCTATAGCTCATTCTGAGACCAAATAAAATACATTTATTTATTTTTTTCCAGTTTCATTTTTATTGAACATTTCTGCTGAAAATTTCTGCTGTACATTTCTACTGAACATTTCTGCTGAACATTTCTGCTGAACATTTCTGCTGAACTAAACATTTCTGCTGAACTAAACATTTCTGCTGAACATTTCTGCTGCACATTTCTGCTGACCATTTCTACATTTAAATATATTTAATCATGATCTACAAAAAGAAAGGAAATAAAAAACATTTAAAAAGAAAAATAGACATATTGCTACTAGAATGAACTAAAATAAAGATACCCAAAACAAAGTAATTCTTGTTCATATTTTTTTCACCAATAATAATAACAATAAACTTTATTTTATATAGTGCCTTTAAAAGGCCTCTCAAGGCGCTTTACTGTTAACAATAACAGTAATAATAATAGTTTAATAAGAAAAAACAAAGTCATCAAGTAAAAGCAATCCTAAAGAAATAATTTTGGAGAGAAGATTTAAATAGACTAAAAGACTGGGCTTCTCTAAGATCGGATGGGAGCGAGTTCCACAGTTTTGGAGCATAAGAAGAAAATGCCTCATCACCATTACAGTATGTAAACGAGTCTGAGGGACAGTTAAGAGACCAGAATTGGAGGAACGGAGATCATGTTTTGGGTGTAATGGGTTAAAAGTCTTGTATGTACTCCACTTGTCCTGGAGCCATCCGATTTTTCACAACAATAGACAGATAGATAGTGTCATGGAAAATCAACTTAGTCAAAACTAAAATCTCTCAGAGTCCAGGGGTTTAAGATGCCACAAATCAGACTTTTATTGAAGAATCATAAAAACCGAGAAGTCTGCAGATCATCTGATGAGTACAATCAGCGTTCATGCTTTTATACAATACTAAAACAATATTCTCATTAGGATGGGTTTCCCATGTTTTCTTTTGATCACATTTCTGATGACTCAGCACAATTATGTTTCTTTCTTCATATCTACAAAGGGGGCGCGAGTCCAGTCAGCTTATTTTTTAAGAAGTTTTTATTTGGCTGATCTATGTCATGGATTTCAACAATCCAGCTTAAGAAATCCCTAATATCGAACGGTCTTTAAAGATACAGACTTAAAAAGACAGTACACGCTCAGGGTCTTTATGCAGGTGGAGGGAGGGATTTTTCTTCCGGGAAATAACAGCGCAAGCCTTGAAGAAAAAGATCCTTTTGTAACTGAAGAATAGGCGCTCAATCATTTCACTGACTTTAGCTTCTTTGATGAACACAGTCTCTCTTATGATCTCATATACTGGTTACACATGATTGGATCTTACTTTTGATTTCTTAACATATACCAACTGATTTCTGGCGTGTACCATTTGCTTTTGAAAATATATCATACTAACACACACACACACACACACACACACACGTCCTTGAACACTGGTGAATTCACTACTACAGGTGACGTTATCAGTACTTGCATATTTGCGCACTCAGGCCCTTGCCTACGACATTCTGTACTTATCTAACTTCTGCAGATTGAACAATAGCCCACTCATAAAGCCTGGCAATAATAGTGGATACATGCTAAGGAACGACAGATAACAAATTAACATGCTAGGAAGAAATGAGGAATGTGTGTTCAGTGATTCCTCACAAGCTGCAGTTACATCCGCTTGTCCTGGTTTATTTGATTAATATACATGAATATTCTCTTATATCGTCTACATCGATTATACATGATTGGATTATACTTTGATTAAAATATTCCATATATGATCACAACATAAACATATACTTAATATGTTTAAATGCTAGTTTAAAATTAAGTCACTCTCTCTTCATGACTGAAATACATTTCTGAGTCATTATTAGGCCTTTGATGGATTAAAAATTGTCTTATCACTCTTTTATTTTTCAATTCAATTCAATTCAATTTTATTTGTATAGCGCTTTTTACAATAGACATTGTCTCAAAGCAGCTTTACAGAAATATCAACATGGTATACAGATATTAAAGGTGCGAATTTATCCCAACTGAGCAAGCCACTGAGTGGCGACGGTGGCAAGGAAAAACTCCCTAAGATGTTTTAAGAGGAAGAAACCTTGAGAGGAACCCGACTCAGAAGGGAACCCATCCTCATCTGGGTAACAACAGATAGTGTGAAAAAGTTCATTATGGATTTATATGAAGTCTGTATAGCCTTAGGAGCAGCCGTAGTCCCAGCAGTCTGGAATTAGAGAAGATTTGAGCTCCATCCAGAGGCAGAAAGGATCTGGATCTCTAGTATCTCCATAAATTCATGTGGGGGTATTTTAACTTCTGATAGGACCTGATGGCTTGCATAATAATCATATTTAAATCATAATCTGATCAAAGAAATTCTTCTATAATAGATAGATAGATAGACTGTGGTTCAAAGCCTGCAAATTTAAAATCAAACAATTCCGAAATGAAGATCTATTTGTTAATTAATATAATTTATTTTTGTTTCACTGCTATTATCTTAACACACACTGTTTAATGATTTTTGTTAGTTGAGCTAATGATAGTATTTTTTATATAGATTATACATTTCTTTTCATGTAAAGGTGTACAAACTATTGCACAGAGAGATGGCACGGGCTGTCATTTTTTAACCCTTGTGCGTCCTTATGGACATTTTTGTCTTTTTCATTAAAAAATAATAATAATAATAATTTTGTCTGTGTTAATGCAAAAAGCTTAAATTTTGCAAAAGGTGTGTATTTTTTATTGGAATTTTAATATTTCACCCTCATTTGCTTTCATAAATCTATATTTAAACTAGGTACACAACATAGTTACACTCAGGACCTTAAGGACAAAAATGTCCCCACTGAAACCCATTCAAACTGCAATATTTAATCCCCGTGACGTTTAAGCATAAAATCATGTGTTCTGTGTCAATAGGCTTTTATTTTGTTGACAAGGTTTCAAAACATTGATGATTTTTTTTTTCTTTATTTTCTGAACTGTGTACTATTTTCTCAGGTTTAGCCTCTTGGGAAAATACAGGTGCGTCTCAAAAAATTTGAACATCATGGAAACGTTCACCCCCCCCCCCCCCCCCTTGAAAAAGTGAAATATTTCAAGCCTTTTATTATTATTATTATTATTATTATTATTATTATTATTATTATTATTATTATTATATCGATGATTACAGTTTACAGGCTTACAGGAAATAAAAAATCCAGTATCTCAAAATATTAGAATAAAGAATTTATAAAACAGAAGTGTGGACCTGAGAAGAGTTCTAATCTAAGTTTCTAATGATATAAATGTATAAATGTAAATGTGTGTAAATGTGTGTGTGAACAGTGTGAAAGAAAGAAATGATATTGCACTGGAAATCACAAATCCTATCCCATGTATACTGAGCTTGGAAAATTTTTGCATTATGTAAATAAAAGCGTTTAAAGGGTTAAAACCCTGAAAATGAATGAATGTTTGGTAACTATGATCAAAACTGATGCTGGTAAAAAAAATAAAAATAAAAATAAATCGACGTCAGTGAAAGTGGGGGGAAAATAATATATAATATTTCTATGACAGTTTTTTTGTGTAACTTTATTTTAATTGACGCACGAGGATTAAAAACCCAGCGTAACCGTTACTTTTAGTTTAAAATCTGTAACCGGAACTAGGTGCCGGTTATTGCTGCAGCGTTCACGCGCTCTGTCACTGGTCAGCTTTACCGGCAGTTCGGGGACAGAAACGGATGGAGAAAATTCATATCTGCTTTAAGGTAACACAAAAATCTACAGAAAACCAACCATTCTGATAGAAAGCCAAATTTTAACTCTTTAATTCCGACATGTTAAATAATTTGACGTCACTAGTTAGCTTTCTAAGCTAGGAGAAACCTGTCATGTTAGCATGTTTGCTAACTTCGTTTGATTAGCATCACAATCCAAAGTGCCTGATTTTTATTAGCTGTTTAAACCTAAAAAACTCATTTTATTACAACACAGGACAGGAATATTGCTTGTAGTTTGTCAAAGTATGTAGGAATAAATATTTTCTCACAGTTTTTGTTATCTGTTCTTTACAACTATTAGCTGTTCTTATTATATTTATACTAGATGTCTTTTATTTCTTGTTAAATATTCATCCAGAAATTATATTAACTCATTAAGATGCAGCTGTACTCATCAGATCATTCAGAAATCTCTTTTTTTATATTGAAATGCTTCATAAGTCTTTATTTTCCTGTAGTAAAATGATCTCAGAAGATGTATTATTCATCTCTCTATTGTTAAATATTGCAGTTTCTTCACAAATCCTAATTTTTCTATAATAAAGTATATAGGGGTTGTTATAATTTACAGATTTTTATAGTGAAATATATAACGTGACGTGTCTGTACGAGAGAAATGAGGAGGAGAAATGGGAGAAATTTTATCAGTTAGAACTAATAAAACAGGCTAATATTATAGACATGGTTTCAGCAAATAAAAATAAAACGTTTTCAGTTTCTTTATTCTGAATCGTTTGTGGAGTCGCGTGTATTCAGGGAAGTAGGATTTCTGTTACATAAAGCAGATGTGTGTGATTATTATTGATGTTTATTTCTTGATGTTACACCAGCAGGCTTTTACACTCAGACCTGAAATCAGATGTGTGCTGACCGCTGTGTTTTGTGTGTTTGTGACGTTCAGGACGTGAGAGCGGTAGAAGATGAGTTCACAGCAGTATCAGCGAGCAGGAATGAATCCTGCACACACACCGGGGCTCCAAACCAAGCAGACCACCACAGGTCTCACTCTCACACACAGACACACACACACACAGAAACAAAAGTTCCACTATAGATATCCGTATCATGTTTTTTGTAGCTGATTTTTTGCTGCATTTCTGCAGGTCATGAGGATGGTGGACGTGACTCGGGTCTCGTGTCTTCCTCCAGCGCAGCAGGTCCCATCAGAGACGATAAGCAGGAACCGGTGGTGGTGCGACCGTACGGAGCGACGCCCTCCGCCCTTTCGTCGCTGCCTCAGCACCTCCCCGTCACCTTCACCGAAGGACCTGGCAAGGTACGGCTACAGCGTCACCTCACTCGAGCCTCCTTTATATTCACGATTAAGTTTTCTCTCTCTCTTTCAGCCTGCCCTGAAGACTCCTATACCTAGCCGTGTAATCGCCCCAGCCCCGACTCAAGGGCATCTCGCCCTGCCGCACAAAGTACCTGGGCACATCACGGTCACCGTAGAGAGCGCCATGCCGCCGGCGTCCGCGATCCCAGTCGCCACCATCAGCGGGCAGCAGGTGGAGAAATCCTTTTATTCGTGCACCATGCAGGCATAACTCATTCAACACTCGTTCCACGTATAAATGATCTAATATCCTTCTAAGGTAGATGATTAGAATGGTTTTGTTTGGTAGGGTCACACCGGAAACCTGCACCGCATCATGGCCACCAATCTGCAGATTATCCGTAGCGGGGCTCCGGCGCTGCAGATCGGATCCCCGGCGACACCGCAGCATCAGTTTCCCTCGCATTTACCCAGAGGTCAGCAGGAGAAACGTGTCCGAGCTGTTCGATGAGTCTGATCACTTTGTGTTCTTTACTACATTTGTATTCTACGTTTTTTATTATTATTATTATCGGTTAGTTAATTTAAGACAGAAATGCTGGCTCAAAGGCAAAATGTAGCATTCTGGGATGGGACATGGGTAACGTTAATCATTTTTCACAATTATTGAGCTGTTTAAGTAATTACTTTGTAAAGAAAAATGACATTTAGATATCTTTCCATAATGTGAGTCAAAGTGATTGAGTGCGTTTTGTAAAAAATACTGAATATAACCAGAATTAGGGTTCGTAAGTAAATAATAAAATACTGTGTCATGCTTTTAAGGGAAAATGATCGACAATGGAGGTGTTTATTTATTTATTTGTTTGTTTGTTTGTTTGTTTCCCCCCTACAACAGAACATCCCAAACTGTTTTATTCCTCTTACACCACAGCAGGCTGTCAACAATTACAGTTTTTGTAGCTTTTAAACAGTTGTTTTGAAGTTAATAAGACAAAAAAAAACACTCTCGAAACTGTAGTGTAAACTCTTCTGTTCTGAAGATATAACAGGAACCGAAATAAATAAATAAATTGCAGATTTACCTCTGGCTGTTACAAAGCCCCGACACTGGAGACTTCTTACATACGTGTTAAATAAACACCTCCTTTACCATAAAGAAAATTCACCATATTAATGACGCAGTTTTTAAAATCTGTTTATTATTCGTTTGAGATTATGCGGTGTGTCCGTCATTCAAGTCCCTGTGTATGTGAAAGGGCTGTTGCTATAGAAACGATGACGTATTCATATAAACCTGTGCTGTGCAGCTGAGATGCTGTTATAGAAAAGGAATCAAGACCTTCTGACCAATCAGAATTCAACGTCGAGCAGAGTTAATAAAATCTGGTATATAACCAAAGAAATAAGAAAAGTGATTATTAAACTATGATGAATTATATTTCTATACTCTTATTGAGTGGGCATTAGATTACATGATATCAGGTGTGTTATATATGACAGAAGTGTCAGCTGTAGTGTGTACAGTATGGACGGGATGTACCGGTGTTTACTCATGTGTTTACTCATGGTGTTTATTAAAGTCCTGTGTGTCGGTGTTGAGTGTAGGAGCTGCGGCCGCTGCGGTCATGTCCAGTTCAAAAGGAGCGACGGTGTTGAGGCCGGCGTCAGGACCGAATCCTGCAGCAGGACAGCCGACGGTGCAGCACATCATCCATCAGCCCATTCAGGTTCCTCCTGCTTCACTCGTATCCTGCTCTCGTACCGGTTCAGTTACATTACTGCTTTTCTAATAACTTAAATCATTTATCTTCCTTTTTTCCTTCCTTTCTTTCTTCCATTCTTTCTTATTTCTCACTCACACCTTTCCCTTTCATTTCCTTTCTGTCTTTACTTTTTCATATACTTTTTTAATTTTCCTCTTTTCTTTATTTCTTTCCTTTCTTTCCTCTTTGTTTTTTCTTTCTTTCCTTCCTCTTTTTTTCTCTTTCTTTCCTTCCTCTTTTTCTTTCTTTCTTTCTTTCCTCTTTCCTTCTTCTTTCCTTCTTCTTTCCTTCTTCTTTCTTTCCCCTTTCCTTCCTTTTTCTTTCTTTCTTTCCTCCTTTTTCTTTCCTTCCTCTTTTTCTTTCTTTCTTTCCTTACTCTTTCTTTCTTTCCTCTTTCTTCTTTCTTTCGTTCTTTCGTTCTTTCTTTAGTGACTTAAGCCTTAAACCTAGTGTTAATAAATAATATACACCCCGTATTTTATTGACGCTGGTCAATGCAGCTGCACATCACAGGTGTGTGTGTGTGTGTGTGTGTGTGTGTGTGTGTAGATTTTACACACACACATTTGCACCTACACCAGTGCAAGCAGTTCGTAACAGTCCGAGGTAAAGCTGTAAGTTTAAGCCGCAGTGGTAGAGGATAATCGACTTCAGGGTGGTACAGTAACTCCACTTTATCACCCCACCCTGTTGTTGATTATTTTTCTGTAACAGCGCACCGTGTTGGACTGATGTATGTTTGTGTTCCAGTCACGTCCGATAGTCACCACGTCCACGGCGGTCTTGCCCACAGTGGTGGCTCCGGTCTCGGCCACCAGGCCCCAGTCTCCTGTTATCAGCACGGTGACTGCTCACTCAGGAGAGCTAGTTCACGGGTAAGAGCAGAACTCCACAGCACCCTTCCCCTTTACCCCTACACCTGCACTCACATTAGGGTCTGTGTTTAATTACGGTGTTTCTCTTTTAAACAGACGCTCAGCTATTACCATCCACCCTCCTCCTGCTACCCTGAGTATCCAGCGGGCTCCTCACGCTCGGGACACACCCACACGCATCACACTTCCGTCCCACCCAGCTATCAGTGCTCAGAAGCCCCTCCCACACTCCATGGCACAGGTCAGTATTTTAAACTTGGCTGTAAAGCAAAGTCAAGTCTTCTCTTCATTTTTTGTACTTTTTTTAACATGCTTTTTATGCCGTTTCTTGCAGAAACCAATCTTCAGCACCATGACGCCTGTCGCTGCGGCAACCGTGGCCCCCATACTGGCCACCAACACAGTTCCATCGACCGCAACTACAGGTACGAGAAGCCTGAAGCCCCCAAGCTCCTGATCCAGCACGCTCACTTCATAATACACACTCTGTAGTGGAGTATACACTCTTCATGTCTCCTCATCTTTCTTTCTTTCTTTCTTTCTATCTATCTATCAATCTATCTATTCCTCTTCTGATTTACTTTCACTCACATTTTCTTTTTTCTTTCTTTCTCTTACTTTCACATTTTCTTTTTCACTTTCTCCTCTTTTGCTCTTTCCTTTTTTCTTATTTTTTTTAAATGTCTCTTTCCATCCTTTCTCTCACTCTCCCTTTCTTTCCTTCCATCCTTTTTCTCTCACTCTCCTTTTTTCTTTCTTTCACTTTTTCTCCATTTTTATCTATTTAATTTTTTTCTTCCTTTTAACATTTTCTTTTTCTTTTTTCATTCATATGGAACTTGTTCTTTGTTTTTCACTCACTCTTTCCTAATTTACATTTTCTTTGCTTTTTATTTTTCCTTTTTCATTCTTCATAATTTTTTCTTACATGCTTGCGTTCTTTCTTTCTTTCTTTTTCATTTTCTTTCCTACCTGCTTTCCTCTCTCCTTTCCTCTCCTCCCTGTGTTCCAGGCTCCGTGACCCAGTCCCAGGTGTCCAGCAGTAACATAGTTACAGTGACCATGGCCTCTCATTCCACTCACGCCACTACAGTGACCACCTCCACCATCCCCGTGGGTAAGACTCCTCCTCCCAAACATCTGTACACGCTCTCGCGCACCTCCACCGTTCCCGTGGGTAAGACTCCTCCTCCCAAACATCTACACACACTCTCGTGCACCTCCACCGTCCCCATGGGTAAGACTCCTCCTCCCAAACATCTACACACACTCTCACGCACCTCCACCGTTCCCGGGGGTAAGACTCCTCCTCCCAAACATCTACACACACTCTCGCGCACCTCCACCGTCCCCATGGGTAAGACTCCTCCTCCCAAACATCTACACACACTCTCACGCACCTCCACCGTTCCCGGGGGTAAGACTCCTCCTCCCAAACATCTGCACACACTCTCGCGCACCTCCACCGTCCCCGTGGGTAAGACTCCTCCTCCCAAACATCTACACACATCTACTCCACTACTAGTCTTTCTTCTTTCTTACTTTTTAGCTTTCTCTCTCACATGTTCTTTCTTTCTCTCCCCTTTCATTCTTTCTTTTTTTGGTTGCTTTTCGTTCTTATTTTTCCCCTCCCTCCTTTCTTTTTTTATTTCTTTTCTTTCTTTTGGCATTCCTGCCATCCTTGCTTATGTATTTCCTTCCTTCTCGCTCTCTATTTTTTCTCTTCCCTCCCTTATTTATTTTTCTTTCTTTCACTCTCCCAGTTCTTCCTTCCTTCCATATTTCCCCTCTGGAGCAGCTTTGTTATTATCTAAATCTGTATCATTGGTAAAATAATTATTTTGGAGTTGAGTAATGATAAGAATATAACTGAAACAATAATATTTGAGATCGTTACCATGCAGCTGTAATACTGGGGTCATTTTGTCTTCCATTTTAGCGAAGGTGGTGCCCCAGCCCATCACACATACCTCTTCTCGAATCCAGTCTGAGTTCAGTGGAGAAAGAGGGAACCTCATCCCCATCTCTGCCCACCGCGCTTCCCCCAATCCTGCTGCTGCAATGGAGAACCGCAGTGATGCCAGGTACACACTCAGAACCTAAAAGGGGTGGCTCAGGTGCTAACATTCTCTGTCTGTGTGTGTGTGTGTGTGTGTGTGTGTGTGTGTGTGTGTGTGTGTGTGTGTGTGTATATGTATTTACTGTGTGTGTATATGTATTTACTGTGTGTGTATATGTATTTACTGTGTGTGTATATGTATTTACTGTGTGTGTGTGTGTGTGTGTGTGTGTGTGTCTTTTCACAGACAGTCTGTTCCTATGCAGTTTCAGTACTTCCTGCCAACCTACCAATCAGCTCCTTACCCTCTGCCACACACCTACACACCCATCACCAGCTCGGTGTCCACCATACGCCCCTATCCAGGTAACGCACGTCTTTATTCAGAGGCCACGCCCCCTTTCACAGGAAGTTGTTTAAACAGATGCAACAGTTCACTTTCAAAAGATTCTCCATGCACTAGTAGAGCTGTGCAGTTATTAAAATGATATTTTAGTTCAAGTGAACCGTCATTTCTCCAGCATTCGCATGCAAGCAGCATTTTATAAACTGGAGCCCTAGTTATTCTTTATGTCCAATGACTATTGATGACGTACCACATGACCTGAGGTGCTTGCATTTTAAAAATCTCTTAATCTTAACGATCTGTCTGTTTTGAGTACCAGTCTTCTGAATTTTCTAGATTAGAAAATACGCTTGAATGTATGTTGAGGGGTTTGGATTTGAGATGAGGATCATGGCAACAATCATGATGACAGCAGTAAGTTTTAAAGAGGAACGGAGCTCATCGGTGTGTTTGAAATCAGAAAACTTTACGTTTTGACTTGGAAGCCAGAATGGACAGAGATGTTTTGGCTGTTGTGGACGCCGCTTTTAAACCTTCAGATCTTATTTGTTCATAAATATGAAGTAAACTATTGTATTGGTTCAAAAAGTGCTGAAATGAAAATGGTGGACCAGCCCTAATGGTTTATATTACACTCCGAGCTAAATCTTAACACGTTGTCCTGGGTCTCCGTGTACACGTGTGTTGCAGTGAATGCTCAGTCTCCCTCTGCCGCTCAGCCCAGCATGGGCGTAGCCTCCGCCGTCCATCTGAACTCCATGCAGCTGATGACGGTGGACCGCATCGCTCAGATCAACACACAGAACATGCAGCCTGCGGCTGTGGCAGCACAAGGAGGTCAAAATGCAGCCATCTCTGCTCAAGCACTTCACACCAACGCCCCGATCGCACCGCAGAGCATCCAGGCCGCTCCCATCAACCCCCAACAAAACCCAAGTGAGGCCAAGACTTCAGGTCAGGAGCTGGACATGAAGATAAGATTTGTTTATTTAACGAAACTGTCTCACTGTCGTTAAATATTCTGTCTCCTCAGTGGTGCTGGCCGATGCCTCGGCTCTGGTCGCCAACTCCATCAACGGCACCTTTAACGCCAATCAGCCCGTCGCCACAGTAACTCAGGCGCACTCGCAGGGAGGCGGATCGGGGACGCCGACGCTAGTCTCGTCTCCTCGACCCAGCATTCTCCGCAAAAAACCTGCCATTGATGGGTGAGTGTCAAATCGAGACCACTGAGTCACCACACACACACCTACACACACCTAAACACAAACATCTCACAGTGTCTCGGACTTGCTAATTATTTAACTTTAGTTATTATTGTTCACATTTTATTTCCATATCCATTTATTTGACCTTAACTGTTTGCCAGATATAAAGTTTATTTTTTTGCTTTTTTAGGTTCCTTACTCTTGTGAACTCTTATATGTAGATCATTCATCGGTTAAATTTGTTGTAAACTTGAATTTTTTATTTATTTATAAATATAATTTAAAACAATATTAACTTTAAAAAAAATTGAACTTTTAAAAGACATGATGCCTGTATTTAGGGCTGATATCATGAAAAATTGGTACACGATATAAAATGATATTGCAATAACTGAGTAAGTTTTCAATATTTAAAACTGTAAAATGTAAAAAAATAAAAATAAAAAAAAAATAATAAATTTCCCTCGCTCTACTTTTCAGTGTAAGATA
This sequence comes from Ictalurus furcatus, assembly GCF_023375685.1. Taxonomy (NCBI): domain Eukaryota; kingdom Metazoa; phylum Chordata; class Actinopteri; order Siluriformes; family Ictaluridae; genus Ictalurus; species Ictalurus furcatus. The sequence goes on from NC_071271.1 coordinate 20,950,386, forward strand.
ATAAATTTCTCTAGATATTAAATAAAAGTATCAATTCAACAAATCAACAAAATATATCGTGATGCATATTGTCTATCGTAGAAACATGTGTGATCTCGATGTTTTCTGGCATATCTCCCAGCCCTACTTTTTTGCCGAAAGTATAATAATTCCAGCATTTTAGGATCACGGTGCATAGAAAAATGCCTTCAAGTGTCATATGATATTTTTTTGCTGTATCGCTCACACCCTACCTTTTTCTCCACATTTTATAATAATAATAAAGTCATCAAAACTCTGGAGTAACACAAATGGAACTATGGGAATTATATTATGATAAAAAAAATCCAAAATAAATCAAAATAATTTAGTATTTTAGTATCTTCAAAGTAGATGCCTTTTTTGCCTAGAATTTCCAGAAATGTTTTCTCATCCGATTTCTTGAAGAATTCCCCCGAGATGCTTTTTAAACAGTATTAAAGGAGTTCCCACCTACGCTGGACTCTTATCTTATTCACTCCGAGTCATCCGTTTAAAAGAATATATATATATATATATTTTTTTTTGTAAATAAAATGTTAGTTTTCCAATGAAAGAAATGAAAACGTCGGCACAATTATATTTTTTTTTACGACACCAATTTCACAAATTTAATCATACACCTTCAGATCAAAAGGTTTTTAAGATCATGAGAAACATTTCAGTTGAGTGTCCACAAACACTTGACCTGTAGTGTGTGTATAATGAAAACAGAGCTGTGTGTAAAGCATTACAAAGTACATCTTGTCTTATGCCAGAACATATTTACTCGAGTAAGATTAAGGAACGGCGTATGAACGTGTTGGCGTATGAATCGGGACTGAGGAAAAAAGCTCACATGTATCTCCCGCTCAGTAAGAAATTGTGAAACAGTCTGGTGTGTATATGGTCTGGACATTGTTCACGCTTCTGTGTTTTAACACGCCTGATACAGAAGAGCTTCAAGAAGAGTGTTATGAGTTAAAATCGGGTGGAAGACGTGAACGTACTATCTCTGTGAAGAAATAGCTTTCGCAGTATAGTTCTGGGTGTAGTCTTTTGCACAACAGGATCTGTTTGTGGTCTGGGTAAGACTGATATGAAGTTTTCCCAACAGCTGTGTTACCTTCAGACTTCCAGACTTCTGACCTAAATTGTCTCTAGTGCTGAAAATCCATGACTCGTGACACATTTCCAAGTATCTGTGTTTTTCAGTTTAGACTGAAATACCGCTTCCTAAAGCATGTTATAAATTCATTGGTGTGTGTGTGTGTGTGTGTGTGTGTGTGTGTGTGTGTGTGTGTGAGAAGCACTGCTGTGAGGAAAAATCTGATGGCAGCTCAGCTCGGAGACTCTGCCAGGATGGACGGAGGTCTGAGGAACGCTGCAGGATCACCACGACCCGCTGGGTACAACTCTCCCCCTGTTCCTCTCTTTAAATCAACATGTTTTTACTTCATTGGATATCGGGGCAGTTTGTTTTTCCTACAGAGTAGAGATATTAGCTGGAGATTACATTTTGCTAATTAGTTCGCCCATAAACCTGCGACCGGATTGGTTGAGATTTTTATTTTTTTTTTTCCAACTTAACATCATATAATATAATATTAAGTATAATATTAATTAACATAAATATTAATGTAATATAATATAATTAGAATGAACATCACCGGACGTCATGGTGATGTAATGTCATGTAGGAAGAATAAAACTCGTTATAATGCGCACATATGTGTATATATACTCCATAATTTGGCGAGTTATTTCCTTTCACACTGGTTCAGAACGTTTGTGCTTCTCAGTGTTTGATGAGTGAAATTCTTTGATGTGGTCTCCTCTGTAAAACTATAATTATAAAACACAAAATCAACAGTTCAGATCTATAACGCTCCTCTTTTCCTCCATTTCAGAGTAAAACCCAAACCAGACATCCTCATGGGTTTGGCTCCTCCTGTCAGCGCTGCAGTGGACGCTGTCTCCGGACAAAGCGGTGAGCAGAATGTAGCCCCGCCTCCTTCTCAAATCCCAGCCCAGCCCGTCTCTGCCCTCCTGGCTTCAGTCACACCTCCTTCTCAGCCTGTCCCTGCTGCCATGGCGGTAACTCCGCCCATCCCATCGATGGCCAACGTGGTGGCGCCGCCTTCTCACCCGGCAGCCAGTAGTACCGCGGCCTGTGCCATTAGCTCCGCCCTTCCAGAAATTAAGCAGGAGGTGTCACCCATAGACACCTCAAAACCAGGTAGTGTGACTGTTATAATAATAATAATCAGAATTTTAACCATTTTCTCAACATGACACACTTTTATTTCTGCCCATATTCTTGGTCAGTGGCTCCACCGCCACCTAGTGGCACTCCTGCCCTTTCAGCGCCTCCTGTGGATCTCACGCCCGGAGCTTCGCCCAGGAAAAAGCCCCGCAAGCAGCAGCACGTCATCTCCACTGAGGAGAGCGAGATGATGGAGACCAACAGCACAGACGAGGAGAAACCTCCTGCTAAACCGGTCAGCCACCGACCCGAGAAACGCAAATCGCCTCCTAAAGAGTACATCGGTCAGTCCTTTTCCACTGCTGTGTGTGTGCGTGCGCGTGTGTGTGCAGGAGGAAGTTAGTGTGTAGTGTTTAATAGATCTATGTTGATTTGCGCTTGTTCTAAAGTGCACAGGGACCAGTTAGGTCCCAGAGATAAAAACAGCATAGAATTCTCATCCATTTATTAGTACATTCAGTGCAAAATAAAAAAAAATAATAAAATAAAAACTGCTTCCATGAATGTTAAGTAAACATAATGAAGATTATACATGTAAACACCTTCTGACCAATCAGAATCCAGATACAAAGGTCTAGAAGCACTTTTAAATTGAATCACGAACTTTTCGCAACTTGGAACCGAACGAATAAAGAAATGCTTTTGTGTGTTATATATATATATATTTGTGTGTGTGTGTGTGTGTAGACGAGGAGGGTGTGCGATACGTTCCCGTCCGAATCCGTCCTCCGGTCACTCTTCTGCGTCATTACCGTAACCCCTGGAAAGCTGCTTATCATCACTTCCAGAGATACAGCGATGTCCGGGTCAAAGGTCAGACCGCACTGCGGACACACATCTGTAAATAGTAGCTAGACGGAGTTTAAGTGTCTTGCCTAACGAAACGGTGGTGTTCCTCAGAGGAGAAGAAAGGCAGCCTGCAAGATGTGGCCAATCAGAAGGGGGTTGTGTGTCGAGCTCAAGGCTGGAAGATCCATCTGTGTGCCGCTCAGCTGGTGCAGCTGGTGAGAAACGTCCTCCAGAGCAGAGATCTGACCAGACTGGCAGGAATTAATATGAATATATAATGTTTGATAAAACCAGCGTAGAAAGAATTTAAAAATCAGGTCTCAGGTTGGTGGTTAAAAGTGAGGAAAAACAAAAATGAGGACAAAACGCCCATGTCTTGTTAGTGAATGAATACGACTGTTAATTGGCGAATAACGATGACGTCGAGAAGGACTACAATGTCACCTTGCAAGCCTGTTAAATTATTTACACACAAGTTTAAAAATATAAAGGTCATTTTACACACAAGTTGTCTCTCCTTTCTGGATAGTAATCGATTTATAATCGACAATATGACTTTTTGTTGTAAAATTTTTACAACAAATGAATTTTTGTTGTTAGTATAACATCTAAAAACGCCTGCTTTTATATAGCCGGCTAGTCTAAATCAACCGGTGTGTGTTTGTTCAACTTTGGAGGAAGTGCGTTAAGTTCTGTTTTTCCCGTTTAACCGTCCTACAGACGAACCTGGAGCACGACGTCTACAGCCGTTTAACGACTCTGCAGGAGGGCCTCGTCCCCAAGAAAAAGGCCGCAGCAGACGACGATCTGCACCGCATCAGTGAGCTCGTGCAGGTGACCTTCTTTTAGCAAGAGACATATTTATCACGTACGTTTGAAAGGTGTATAAAAATAACCCAAAAGTGAGGTAAGCTCACAGGCTCACATACTGAAGTCCAGGAAAGGACTTCCTGCTTCTTCACCTGTCAATCAAAGTGACACCAGCCAATCACAGGCTTCTGTTGGGTTATACACTCGCCGTTCACTTTAAGAGAAAATCCTGTACAGTGCTCACGTAATGCAGTTATCCAAACAGCCAATTATGTGGCCGCAGCACAATCCATAAAATCATGCAGACCCAGGTCATTCTGTGTAAACTCTAGAAACTGCTGAGTGAGAAATTCCCAGGAGATGAGCAGTTTCTGAAATATTCAAACCAACCCATCTGGCACAAACGTGAACGTTAACTCGACCTGTATCTGCATGAGTTTATCAGCTGGTGTACAGGTGTTCCTATTAAAGTGGACGGAGAGTATATGTGTACGTAAGTAAGCTGCTTTGCAGATATCATTGGTCCTGTCTGGGAAACATGGCAACCAGGAGTAACCTCGAGACAGAAATTTCGATTAGGAAGCGACATGGAGGCGGCGTGTTAAATCACTGAGAACAGTGTGAGAGTCGTGTTTGGGTTTCTCCACAGGGTAACATGCAGCGCTGTAAGCTGGTGATGGATCAGATCACGGAGGCTCGCGAGGCCATGATGAAGGTGCTGGACCACAGAGAACGAGTCCTCAAACTCCTCAACAAGAACAGCAGCACCAAGAAGCTCCACAAGCTCCACAAACGCAAAGACCGAGCGTGACGCGGCATCCGGCAACCGTCACACGGTCACGTCCGGCCCAGATTCGCAAAAAAAAAAAAACCCAAACACAAATCACACGGGAATGCATTACAACTGGGAGAAGCTTCTCTCTCGATGTCTGTCCTGGAGCTGGATGGAGTTAGCATTAATGTTTATCATATAAAAGCCTTACCTCCACTACAGAACGCACACACGAGGGACAATCACAGTCACGCTGCAGTATGCTGTACATACACTAGGGGCGGAGTCACTAAAGGAAGACGGAGATGGTTAAAAAAATTTAATACACAATACTTTCACTAATGATTATTTTGTGTCTCGTTAAACGTTTATTCAGTAACAAAAAAAAAAGATTATAGGACAATACTTGAAGACATTTTCACAATATACAATATGTGTCATAATGTTATTATATTACCAATAGTTCCGTATTAAAAAAGAAAAATTATTATTTAACATCTAATTAAAAAAATGAATTATTCATGAGCTATATCATTCAGCCAGAAACAAACACAATGTTCCCTTTATCCCAAATGTGGTCCAAACCGCATGTGTGAAATCGTTTACGCGAAGGCCACGCCTCCTTCCTGAGTCCGCCGTTCGCGACCCGGGTGAGAAAGAAAGTCATTCAGCTTTGATCTTTTTTGCGCCGCGATGTTTTCTTGGTCTGTTTGAGACACCAAAAGCCTCAGCAAAGCCGATTGATGAGATGCGATGTCACGCTGTGATTCTGATATGTTGTCATGTAGGTTGTAAGCTTCTGATATTTGTTAGTAAGTTTAACAAACTGATCCAGGGGTGGACAAATCGTTATTAAATTCTTTAGTAAGCCTGTCAGGAAAGCCGACGCGCCATCGTGATGATGCCCAGTCTCGTGGTTTAGTTGACGAGGCTAAAAAGTGGTAGTTAATTTAATCTGATAAAGTATGGTGGGGGTAGTTAGGTAGTTAATCGCATTAATATATACGAAAACGCGGGAACAGACAAATGTATACGATCGAGTCGTGTTTGTTGGCCAATTTTTTGGGTATGAGCTGGGGTGTCGTGGCTAGATCTGCTCGATATTTGTCAGCATCTCTACAAACCTCCATGTTCCTGATTCTGATGATAATCTTTTGATGATCATATTTCAGAAATTGTTGTATTGAAGCAGGTGGTGGGTTTCAGAACGAGTGGCGCTAGCTGTAATTACAGCATCGATGTTCATCACACCACTTCGAAGAACATCAAGTTTAAATATACACTTCCATACGTGCTTGTTTGAACATCTCATTCCAGATTTATTCCCCCTTTAGTCTTCTCCGAAGGTTTTCCACTAGATTTTGGGGCGTGGCTATGGGGATTTGTGTTCATTCAGTTACGAGAGCATTCGTGAGGTTGAGGTCAGGTGCAGATATTGGGATGGTGAGAAGGCTCCAGTTCCAGTTCATCCCAAAGGTGTTCAGTGGGGTTGAGGTCAGGGCTCTGTGCAGGACACTCCAGTTCTTCTACCTTCTTCCAACCTTCATGCACCACGTTTTCATGGAGGTGTGGGCCTCTTGTAATGCTACAGCGTACAAAGGCATTCTATACAGTTAAGTGCTTCCAACTTTTGAGAAGAACCACATATGGGTGTAGGTATCTGCAAAAATTTGGCCATAGAGTGTACATACCAAATCAAAATGTTTGTTTTGTGGAAGTCAGGCGGAAGTAGGGTTTTTCTTCTTCTTTTTCTTTTCTTCAAATATATTTGTCTACATCTACAAATAAAATAGGAATGCATTGATACTGATACAGGTAACAAGTCTGAGTCGGATACTATGTTGTTGGTTTTTTTTTTTTTTTTTCTTTTTCTTCTTTTTTTTTGTTTTTTTTTTTAAAACTACTACTCATAATAAATGCTCCAATGCCAACAGCGGAACAAATAAATGCGTGTACGCTGTCAAAACAAAAAAAAAAAGAGCGTAGGTATCGCTGTATCCCTGGAATAAAAACACTAACCTCCTGGACAGTATCTCCTGAGCTGCTGATTTGTCCACCCTTGCAATCGATTACATTTGGATGAAGTGGGACATTGTGTACATTTTTAATGTTTCTTTAATAAAGAAATGAATATATTTGGTACAGAAATAGCTTTACACATCCGAACAGCTGCTCGTTTGTGCAAGTAACAATAGAGTCGCTCAGTGTTTGTAAAAGTATTAACGATGCACTCAGATCTATCACTATATCGATATTATACCTGTTGTATTGTCCTACTTTGATGAATTTCAGAGGCTTAAAATCAGCAAGGCCGTGTCTCAAATCACACGCTTACTGTATTAGCATTACCGTTCTACATGGATACTTTTAGCTCTGTCCCTTCTCCCATCATGCACCACATAATGTAAGGGGCGGAGCTCGGTTAATGAGGCACCAGTTTCAACTAATTGACTCTGTTCATTGTTGTCGTGTATTCCACGGTAACATCGTGCACTTTTTTTTTTTTTTTTTTTTTTATAAAAGTGTGAAGTCATCACAGATTTGAGACACAGCCTTGAGCATGGTGAATGGAAAACTAAACCAAACCAAAAGAAGTCCACAGCGCACTGTCTGTACGTTCCTGTCACTTCCTTGCGCAATACCGCACAGTATATCCGACTCTCTGTTCTTTATGTAAAGTTCTTCTATTGGACGGACACTGTGAGAATCGAAGCACAATGTGCTGCATTTATCTGTGAGAACTAACAACCAATAATAGATTTTAATCCCTGTATGGGTGCCTTGCGTTGCCCGTGACCTGCTATAGCCAGTGGAGCATGCTGTACGAATAACTCCTGTGTGTTTGATGCAGCATGAAGGTGTGTGCCGATGTTACATGTAAGATGATTCTGTCCACCATGGTTTATAAAAAAAACTGAGAATAATTCTTAGAACAGCTTTTTAGTTTCCTTTAAAGTAAAATCGTGGAATTTCAGATCACTTTAACACTCATCAGGAGTTTGGGAGCCTACATAGGTAGCTGGTGATGAAATATTAAAGCGTCGATGATAATAGTATGTATCGCGATCATTGAGCCAAGCATTCATCGGCACATGCCTTACAGAGTGCGATAAAGAATAAGCTCCAAACCTCCGGCTTTAAACCTCCTGCTTCGTGATCTTACAGGGATTCTCCAGCGCTTTTTCAGCCTAATCTCTATTTACAAAATCTGTAGTGTATGTGAGATTTAAAACATAATCCGACTATCAAAACTGACGGGAGAAAAAGTTAATGTTGAGGTTCAAGAAAGTATAAAGTAACAAGGGTGACTTTTCATTGTTCACTCAGACCGTGTTTTAATATTTGGGTAATATAGTCGTGTATCTGAGATATTTAATGACACCACGACACCTGCCCTGAGACTTCCATAATATATAAAACAGGGCTGGTGGTTCATTTCGGTAATCACACACACACACACACACACACACACACACACACACAGGTTGTAGATAGAGATCAGGTTTTAAAAAAAAAAAAAATACAGTGTAATGGAGTACTATTTGAATCTGAGCCTGTGCTGTATTTTTCCCACAGTGCATTGCATGGAAAGGCAGAGTCATCTTCCCTTGTGCCTCCTCACTGTCGTTACATTTACTGTGAGCGCTCGCGGATGGAAACCTTCTTCCGAAAGGATGAGAAATCGATAACGTTGACGAAATGATGCGCGAACGTCTCGTTTTTTGTATTTGTTCGTATTTTTTTCCCCCTTTCGGTGTGTTTGTACGTGTTGCGGTCTATCAGACGGTTCTCAGAGCACGTCATCGCCATCGTCTTTCTGCCTTAGCTAATCTTTATTCTAATCATGGTCGAAATCTATATGAGTTTTAAGATAAGGTAATAAGGATTGTGTGCGTGGGTAGAACTGTGCATGTGAGTGTGTTCATGTATGTATGCAAATCTTTGGTTTAAAAATATGTTGGTTTTTTTTTTGCATTATATATTAAACTGACAAGCTTGTGTTGTTGTGTAAGTGGTGGTTATTATTAAAGCCATTAAATCAAAGTCACACGGATGTAACGATGTGGTTTAGGACACAGCGGGACTTCCTGTCGTCTGTCTATAAACATAAGTTAAACTCGAGTCGGCCATTTTGGAGACACAGAATCGCTTTCTTTCCTCGGCGCTTTGGTCTATCGCTCTGCCCTCCTGCTCCGTTTATTATAGCGGGAGGATGCTATTCGATGGAGGAAGTCTGCCAGATGCTGTATATAAATATAACTCTGTTCAACAGAAGCAACTGAACCTGATGAAGCCTAGAAGATGATTAACACATTGTACTGTACTGCTCTAAAGATCTACAATGTGACCAGTGAGGTAGAAGTGTGGAATATTTAAGGAATAAAATACACCTCATCATGTTGTAATGGTAAAAATAACAGCATTTCCTGAAGTGTTTTATTCCTTTTGTACCAGTATGACGCATCGTACTATATATCTGTTTAACGTCGGGGAACATCTAAACAAGTCGTTTCCTGTCCTCACTTAAGTTAAAGCAGCTGTAAACAGTCGTTCCCTCACCAGCCCTCTCTTTATTCATCTCTCTGGATGTTAATAAGACCAAAAAAAAAACATAAAAAGAGTCAGCTCCACAGTTACAAAGCACTGACACTGGAGACTCCTTCCACGAACGTTAACCCTCTCCTTATACATCAACGTCCTCGTGAATGAGCTTCTACTATAGAAACGATGAGGTATCAGAACGAGCTTGTGAATTGTATATGCACTATCATCACTGTTAAAGAGCACTGATTAAACAATCGGCTTTTCTGATGAATCCGGTTGGAGAATTTGGACAGTACAATGTGGACTAACTCGGTACGATCATTATTTCATTGAGAGCAGAGCAGTGATATAAGAGTGTTTTATAGAACTATGGCTATACACGTCCGTGTCTTGAGGAGGAAACGAGTGCTTCTAGATAAGAGCTATATCTTAGGGTGTGCCTTACCACGATAATGCGCTCTTATGTAAATCGTCGTCACCAGGTCCCTTCTGGTTTATTGATTATCAGAAACCCGTCTCGTGCGCTCATTTCTCTGTATACACCATGGAGATAAATAACAAGGAAGAGAAATGCGGCATCATCTTTGGACCTGGCCTGTTTTTTGTTTTGTTTTTAAACATGCGTTCATGTCACAAGCAGGTTTTCTGATACAGCTGCTTCTTTTATTTCATTAGTAACAAAATAAATAATGTGATATATATTCAAAGGACAGCAGTCAAAACATGTCAATATCTCTCGAGTGAGTTTTAGTGTATATATATATATATATATATATATATATATATATATAATGTGTGTGTGTGTGTGTGTGTATATATATATATATATATATATATATTAGTATGTAATGTATAAATAATGTGTTATTCCTAGGCTCCACGGAGTCTCCTGTATTTAAGTGCCCTCATGTTTTTGAGCTTTACGCCTTTATTGTGCCGTTTTTATGCCCCGGCCTGGTGTATTCCCCAAGTCCAAAAGGCCACCTCCTGTTCGTGATATGTCATTTTAACACTCAGGTTTTGTCTCCTTCCTCCTGGAAGCTGCTTCAGTGCCCTTTCTTACCTGATCACGTGGTCTCCTCTCTGGATATATTATCCAATTTACAGTGACGTTGATGAACCCAGAGCTGATAAATGCTAAAAGTTAAGGTGCCATAAAGAGAACCACGTGTCCACGTCTAACGTCTACATCGACGTCTTCCTCATTCTTCAGCGAGGTGGAAAAATTCCGGGACACTTTCAGCTTCTTCTTGGATGTGGCAGCAACTCAGGGACATCGCTGGGTAGAGGAACAGTCCTTCAAGGAGAAATAATGATCTCAGGAGCTTATTATAGCTAGGTTAATACATACATGTTCAATGTTCAGTGTTTAACCTGCGTGGTTTAGTTTGTGTGAATCCTGTGTCCGGAGAGACGTCTCAATGGTGGTGCTGAACAAGGTACATATTAAAGTTTTGTCATTTTAACATCGTATAAATCACTATTTAATCACATTTATTAAGAATTATGTGCCATGAATAGTATTACTTTATTATTTTTGAACAAAATCAATAAATGTTCAAGTCCAGGTGGAACTTGTCCACAGAAACGAAAAAAAACAAAACAAAAAAAACGTAATTTTATCAGTGAGAGTGTAAACATACAACAAAAAAATGAATATAATTATTTCAGGTTCACTTACCTATCACCAAACACATAATTATTAACCGGATTCTTAGGAAATAAACTTTGTGGTTAAATTCCTTCTGCGACACAAACTGAATTATGAACGTTTTTGTTTTTGTGTTTGATATTGTGTCATTTTGTATGAAATTTAATTTACTCATCTACAAAAATGTTTAGTAAACGAAACGCCCATTCCGTAGCTCTTAGAGTCTACAAAGTAGTCCATTATGCATTTGGTGCCATGTTTAGTACTGTACTCTCAAATTTGTGGCATGAGATCAGAAATATATATATATATATATATATATATATATATTTCCCCTTTTTAAAAAATTGACAATCTTGTCAATTCAGAGCTCAAAATAAAACAATGGTTTTGTTTTGTTTTTGTTAACAAGATGGTTTTTTAAATTTATTTATTTTAGTTTAGTTTGTAATATGTATTTTAGTTTAATTTGTTAACTAGGTTTGTTGTTGTCATTAAAGTGATTTGATTTTGGGATGAATTTATTTCATGTGTGAAGATGAAAATGTCTGTGTTACGCACGGTGCCCAAACGTAGTGCTTGTCTTTAGGGTGATTATGTCTGGGTGGACTCCTGGATCGGGGTCCCTATCGGGGCTCGGGTTAAGGTGTTGGACGGCAAGCAGGTGCATCTGCTGGATGATGAGGGAAAGGTAAGGATGTGTGGAAATTTTAATAATCTTTCGATTTAGTCTGGAATTGACACTTTCCATGTTCTGTACATTACACACCACACTACACTATCAGAGGCTTGTACATGCAGTAGATCAAAGCACTCGTCCGAGTAATAATCTCAAAGTTTCATCACTTATCAGTTCTCAGGTTGCAAAAGATCTTTCTTGACGTTCAGTGGCTTGGGTTTATTTTTAACACTAGACCTTTAAATCAATGTTCAGATTTCTGTTGTTTACCCGGGCGGGGCATAGGCGCCCCAGAGATTGCTCGACTGGATGAGTCATCAAAATTTTGTCCACTGTTTTCTCTGAAACGATAAGCTCTCAAATGAAAATAAGTACATCTACAAAACACATTTTTGTCCTTTTTAAAAAAAATAAATGTACGTTAGCGTAATTGAGTCCACAGCTTTAAGGAACACACAAACAAAACGCCCTAAAGCACCAAGTGTATGTTTTCACTGACACTTTAAAGTCCTCCTCTTCTCAAAAACGATTTTGAGAAAATCGTTCTCAAAATCATAAAAACATAACGGTTTTCACAAAATATACTCAGTAGTGACGAATTAGTCATTGCTACAGAGCTTTAGCTACAGAACCTGCATGCTAAGTCAGCTAGCTAACTGACTTAGCTAAATCGCTGAGAAACTGGTGATGTAAATTCAGACTCTGATACTGAAATCTCAGCGTTTGACTGAAGCAAGCTAATTTACCAGGAGTTATCTACTGTAGCAATGTGCTAGCCAGGTGGAGCTATGCTAGCAGCAAGCAGTGTCAGTGATTACAAAATTCCATAAATGATCTTTCTGTCATCAGTTATCTAATGTCTCAAATTGAAAACTCTAACTTTACATTCAAACGTATTTACTAATCTAGAAAATCCAGAAGACTGGTACGCAAAACTGAGCTTTAGGTAGGTTTGAAGGCAACACGAAAGTTTTGAAAAATTCAAACACTGACTTCAACAGGAAAACCCGGTTAGAGTTAGAGTTCAATACCTGTCTGGAAAGTACATAAATACGCGACTCGAGACGCAAATCTAGTGTTTTTAGCGGCAGTAGATGGATGGAGAGATTCCTGTTGTTGAATCCTATGCCAGTTCAGCACATGCGTTCTTCATTTAAATGCCGATTGATTGAATGCGACTCCAAGTAACATTTCAAAATACAAAATATACACTCACCGCCCACTTTAATATTAACCCCTGTACACGTGCTCGTTTATGCAGACGTCTAATCATCCAATCATAATACAGCAGCACAATGCATAAACTCATGCAGATACAGGTCAAGAGCTTAAAGAGTTAAAGTTCACATCAAACATCAGAAATGAGTAAAAAAGTCTGATCTCTGTGTCTTCCTGTTCTTGGCTGACAGGAGTAGAACCCGATGTGGTCTTCTGCTGTTGTAGCTCATCCCCTCAAGGTTTGATGTGTTGTGTGTTCTGAGATGCTTTTCTACTCACCGCGGTTGTAAAGAGTGCTTTATTTGAGTTACTGTAGACTTCCTGTCAGCTCAGACTTCTTCTTCATTCTGATGTTTGATGTGAACAGTAACTGAAGCTCTTGACCCGCATCTGCATGATTTTATGCACTGTGCTGCTGTAACGCGATTGGATGATTGGATAACCGCGGTAAATGAGCAGGTGTACAGGTGTTCCTATTAAAGTGGACAGTGAGAGTATTTTTTATAGTCCGAGCAATATTTCTAATATCACTTTGTAAAATAAAGGAATAAAACAGAAGAGACTCATTTTTAAGTCTCGTGACCCCTAGTTTGGGAACCACTGGTTTAGAAGCTCACGTCTGCAAAACAAACAAACAAAAATGGTGCAACCCAAAAACATGGTGTGTTGTTGGAGTTCTCTTGGAATCGGAGCGAGACCATTTCATTCAGACGGTTGTTTTGGTTTTGCTATGTCACAGCCTTCCCCACTCTCGCTTAATGAGTTAGCTATTAATAATAGATTTCTGTTAATGTGAGAATGTTGCCATGGTTACCGTGGACGTTCCCCCCCCCCCCCCCCCCCCCCCCCTTCAACAAATCCACTTGCTGTGTTTCCTTACCTGAGGTAAGAGAGAATCAGATCTTCAGGTGGACTGTGGAACTGGGTATTCTGTTGGAAAGGTGCATTCTGTAATATTATAATATGTATTAATTTATGTATTTTGTAATCAGGCTCCAATATAAAGGGTGTAGCTGTGTGTTCCATTAAAGGATTTATTACTAGTGCATCACTTCCTTGTGTATTCTGTATCGAGTGTTTATTATATGCTGTATTACATGGCTGTTCGATACTTTTGGACCCGTATATTTGATATGCATTATATATTTTGCTTGTAGGAGGTGTGTGTGTGTGTGTGTGTGTTATACACTAGATGTTTGATATATACTTTATTTGGCCTGTTTTTGCTTTGCTGTACATGGCTGTTTTGTTGTATCAGGAGCCGTATATCCAGCAACGGAGAGGTGATATGCCATGCTGCGTGTGTTGTGTGTATTAATAGCGGTATTGTGGGTTCTGGAGAATGGTTATACAGTGTGTTTTATTGTTTGAAAGGTAGTGGATTCTGTACAAGGGCTCTGATGTATACTATTATATACATCAGTGTTTTCTGTAATAAACGTTTGATACGCTGTGCATTTAATATACAGTATATTTGCCTCATTTGTTCTTCTGTCAGCTGTAAGTAAGACTCTGAGATAAAACACTCCGCGTCATGGTGTTATATTAAAATAGCCAACGATGGGGTGGTGTGATGATGTTACCAAGCCAGAGTTGGTTATTTTCCCAAGACAGCACACCCTGAAGTGTTTTATTCCCCTTACACTACAGAGACGTACCCCAAATTACAGTTTTTTTTTTTATTAACGAAAATACAAATCTGTTTATGGTTATATTTAATGGTGTGGAACATCTGCGAGACTCTCACTTACGTTGTAGCAGCTATAAACAGTCGTTCTCTCTCTCTATTGAAGTGAAAAAGCAGCTTGTCATGTTACAGAGAAACCACAAAGTGTAAACTTTTCTCTCCTGAAGATGTCGGAGAACTTAAATGAGCCGTTGAAACAATAGAAACAATAACGTCATCTGGATGTACACTGTTTTCTGTCTGGGGTTTTTTATTTTATTTTATTTGTAAGAACACATTGATATGGGGACAGTGGTGGCTTAGCGGTTAAGGCTCTGGGTTACTGAGTAGAAGGTTGGTGGTTCAAACACCAGCATTACCAAGCTGCCACTGTTGGGCCCTTGATCAAGGCCCTTAACCCTGTCTACTCCAGGGGCGCTGTATCATGGCTGACCCTGTGCTCTGACCCCAACTTCCTGACACGCTGGGGTATGCAAAGAAAAGAATTTCACTCTGCTGTAAAGTATACGTGATCATTATCATTATATATACTGTATTTGGCTGCGTTTGTTATGTATACTGTAGTAGCTGTATGTTCTATTTGCTCTGTGTAATAATAATAGGCTGTTTTTGCTGTGTTCAGGAGCGGTGCGTGTCAGAGAGCGAGCAGGCGTCTCTCAGACTCATGCACCCCACGTCGGTGGAGGGAGTGGACGATATGATCAAACTGGGTGATCTGACCGAGGCCGGCGTGCTCAGGAACTTGCTGATCCGACACAAGCAGGACATCATCTACGTAAGCATTCTCATTCTTTAATCTTCTTCACCTAAACAAAACCTCAGCTATGCCCGTAGCTTTCTGTTTTGGTCATCGCAGCCAGTTTGGTGGATTGGATCAATCCGGATGAGAAGCCAGGCTAGTGTGTGGTTTCGTTGATATTCGGGTCAATATGTGGTCATTTGGTGGACACGGGGTTTGAGAAAATGCTGTAATAGGAAATTAACCCGCGACAGTGCAGCAATTTTCCAAGAATTTAAATTGTTCTTAAGAAAAATGACGTTATGTTACATTTAAAAGTTCGTTTCTGTTCTGTCTTACTTCATAGCAGCCCTAAACAGTTGTTCCCTAAACCTCGTCTGTCCTGAGGATGTCAGAAAACATAAAGTTACAGCTTTACCTCTGACTGTTACAAAGCGCCGACAGTGGAGACTCCTTCTGTAAACATTACGTAAATAAAATAAATACTCCTTACAGAAAGCGTCACCTTTATCAACGGTTACTCACGGGTTTTTAATCTGAATGTTATTAGACTTAGATTGCGACGTATGAGTCCCTGTGAATGAGCTGTTACTATAGAAACAGTAACGCATTAGAATGAGCACATTAATAGAAACCTATGATTTGCAGCTGCACTACTGTCAGAGCTGCTGTTATAGAAAAGTAATCACCTCCTGACCAATCAGAATCCAGGATTCAGCAGCACTGTGGTGTAAGAACAGAACTTTGACCCTCATCAGCTTACCTCTGTGATTAAATTGTACACCACATTATTATCTTCATTAAACTCTGGTACAAGTGTTCAGAGGAAAGACAGCAGGTGTGGTGGAACAGCAGGGTGGGGGATGAACACTGAATCATCCCCGGCCTCTGCCCTATATATATATCTCGTTTTATATCCAGGGAGTTCACGGAGTGTTGATCAGTTTTGCTTCTACTTTACTGAACAGAAACTAGTTGCTTGTTTGAAGCAGTGTATAGCAGTATAGCAGGAGATGTAGGATGGGCAGGGTTCGCTTAAACTGCTTTCATTCAGCTTTTCGAAATGTAAGCCTGAAAATCTGGAGAACAGACCGTTTTACTTTTGCTTAAACAAATTACTCAGTGTGAAGAAAGTGAATCTACCACTAAAGCTCATCTTCAGTTATAGGCCTGAGCATTTAATACTGATCCTAATTCAGTTAATCCTAATCTCACTCAGTGCTGGCACCTGAAAAATCAATCCAGCCTGGCTGCAAAAATCAGTGCCTGAAACATCCTTAAATATCCCAGAGTAATGCAGCAACTATTCCAACTTGTATTCCAGTTTGATAGTAATATAATGAGGCTGATAGTATTTCAATTTTATTTCGAGGCTGATAGTATTCCGATTTTATTTTGAGGCTGATAGTATTCTGATTTTATTCCAAGGCTGATAGTATTCCGATTTTATTCCAATTGTATTCCGAGGCTGATATTATTCCGAATTTATTCAGAGGCTGATAATATTCCGATTTTATTCCGATTGTATTCCGAGGCTGATTTTATTCTGATTTTATTCCGAGGCTGATAGTATTCTGATTTTATTCCGATTGTATTCTGAGGCTGATAGTGTTCTGATTTTATTCCGATTGTATTCCGAGGCTGATAGTATTCTGATTTTATTCTGAGGCTGATAGTATTCCAATTTTATTCCGATTGTATTCTGAGGCTGATAGTATTCTGATTGTATTCCGATTGTATTCCAAGGCTGATAGTATTCTGATTTAATTCCGATTATATTCCGAGGCCGATAGTAATCTGATTTTATTCCGAGGCTGATGGTATTCTGCTTTTATTCTCATTGTATTCTGAGACTGACCGTATTTGGGTTTAATTCCAGTTGTATTCTGAAGCTGATGGTTTTCTATTTAATTTTACGCAAGGCTTCGGTTATTTCGTGACTTAATTCATTGACCTCTGTCCTGTTTCTGTTTCTCTTTATAATCAGACGTACATCGGCTCTGTGCTGGTGGCCGTGAACCCGTACCAGCTGCTGCCCATCTACACTGCGGACCAGGTGCGTCTGTACCACGGGCGTCATCTGGGCGAACTGCCCCCCCACGTCTTCGCCATCGCAGACTGCTGCTATTACAACATGCAACGAAACCAGTGTAACCAGTGCTGCATCATCAGGTGAGCAGGAGAACGCTCATCCCTGTGAATCAAGTCTGCTTTTGTTTATGGTTCCTGTAGTTAAAAGAGTAAAGCATCATAAAAAAACTCATAAAAACCATGAAGCAGGTGGTTGTGTGTGAGGGTAACAGGTTTTACAGTACCAGTCCTTGTAGTTTATCGCTGTCAGCATTTAGGCCAGTGCACTGAGTACCTTTAGGCCATGCCTCTTAAAGTATGAAGGCGGAGTTATGGAAAACAGGACATTATGCTCATATGCTTCATCCAAAATTGTGGTTTATCAGACAGGTCTTTGTTTTCAGTGAATATTTTGCCTGAATGCAATATATTGACGATTACTGATATAAATACATCATTTGAATACTTTTATATATATTCTGATTCTGTTAACTACACTTATCATTAGTTTTAATACGTATTGTTTGTTTTTCCCAAGTAAAAGTTCAACAGGCATTTTTTAAATCTCTCAGTATTAAATGATTACCTTACAAATTATTGTGAAGTTTATTTTTTATAGCAAACATCTAGATATTCCTTTCTAATGATTTCTAATAAAAGATTAATTAAATTTATTGCTTTGGTTTTTTGGGGGGTTTTTGCCCAAGTGTTTTTTTTTACCCGGGTACATTCACAGAATTTCACACACTGGTTCAGATCTTACAGATACTATGGTTTTTTCCCCTTGAGCTATTCCTTTACTGTGTTTGTGCACTAGTGGGGAGTCGGGAGCAGGAAAGACGGAAAGTACGAAGCTGATCCTGCAGTTTCTGGCAGCGGTGAGCGGTCAGCACTCGTGGATCGAGCAGCAGATTCTGCAGGCAAACCCTGTGCTGGAAGGTAAAGTGTCCATTACTTCCTTGTTTACAGCGCTGTGTGACCCAATTTGGAAACACCAATCAGCCTACAGCGCATGTCTTTGGACTGGGGAGGAAACCCCTGAAGCACAGGGAGAACATGCACACACAAACTCCATGTACACACCGGGTCGGAGGAGGGAGTCAAACCCCCAACCCTGGAGGTGTGAGGCAAATGTGCTAACATGCAATGAAAAATAAATGAATAAATATATACAGTATATAAATATAAAGTATTCCTGCCCCACCCCCAGTGTTCCCGGGGTAGGTTCTAGATTCATTATGGCCCTGACCAGGAAGTGAGTGAGTAATGAAATGTGATTTTAAATGGGTTTCATTTCATTCTGAGAATATAAATACTATTAAAAATATTATAAAATGAAATGATAAGGCTTAAAAATCCTTCTGTGGATGTGGGCTTGCATTATTAGAAAGATATTTTTGAGAACTACTTTTCCCTAAAAGTGTACAGTGTTGCTTAGCCAAAACTAGAACATTGTTAGGTTTAGTTGTGCTCAGCAGCGTCGTGTTCTGGATAGCTGTTGTTCATGATAAAGTTAGGAATGTGCTAGGAGCAACAACAGAGGTAGCGATGTAATGTAACATAGCAGATTAAACACAGCCAAAATGTGCTGTAGTGTGATTTAGGGCGAGCCCAGGGGTGAGTCGCAGCAGGACACAAAAGGTGTGAGAACCGCTGGAGTAAGGAACTTGATCAGGTAAAATAAATAAATAAATAAATAAATGGGTAGAGAGTAATAAACAAAAATGCAGATTAATCAGTATATTGAACAAAATGAAACTAACTGTAATGCCGCAACAACACGACTTCTCCGAAAAGTTTCCTGTAGGAATCTAACATCTTTACCCAGCCTTTAACGAATGTAAATGAGTTACGTACATTTAACGTCAATCACGAATGACCTTCTCGTCTCTGTGGTGACTTTCACAGCTTTTGGAAACGCCAAAACTACGCGTAACGACAACTCGAGCCGCTTCGGGAAGTACATCGAGATCATCTTTAATACGGACGGTGTGATTGAAGGAGCTCAGATGGAGCAGTACCTGCTGGAGAAATCTCGCGTCTGCCATCAGGTGAGCACCTGTGCAAAAATTCATACATTTTTGAACATGAATTAAAATCTGCTTGACTCAATTTTTCCTCTGTGTATTTTTTTCCCAAAGGCCCCAATGGAGAGGAACTACCACATTTTCTACTGCCTTCTGTCAGGGATGCCCAAAGAGCATAAAAAAGTCCTTTCTCTCGGCGATGCGGCACAGTTCAACTATCTCACTGAGGTTTGAACTACTACAAATCATTTCATGCCAAATGGAGTCAGTCAGTGAAGTCATGCTTAGTGTCTGTAGCTGTGATGCTAATGAAGCTAAAAACCAATCGGAGCTCTACTAGTTTAGCATGCCCGAAGCCCCTGATCAGCTAGAAGTAAACTGTACTGTAAGGCATTGTATAAATAAACTAACATTAGCTAGCTAACACGCACCAAAAAATGCTGATTTTAAAATGACCCTACTTTATTCAAATGATGTGACAAATTTTTAATGAAATGCAACACAATTTATTTTAACTAACAAACTTACCTCACGAACACAAGCATACCAACCAAATTGCTAGGTTTTAGTTAAATCTAGTTAGCTAGCTAAGATTACCCAAGTTAAGCAAAATGCTATTGTTTTTAACGGTTATTTCACTAATTGTATGTAAAGTGTGAAGAGTTATGATTACAGCAGAGCTTTTATGAAAGACCTGTAAGAAATCTCACCGACAAGCCTTGTTAAAGCTTTTAAAAAAGGTGTATTTTTATTTTATGTTAATAGAAACATTGTTTCAGAGACTTTATAGGAACGATTTTAGCTTATATAGCTAGCTAGCTGATGGTTAATTAAAAAATGTAGTATAAAAGTATATGTCGCTACGTGGCTGCAGTATGAACAAGATATTGTTGATATTTATTGTGTTGTTGATATTAAGTATAAATAGCTATCTAGCTTGTACTTAGCCAGCTACTATGACTCCATAATCGAATTCGAATAATATTTTTTCTAGCCTCGTAGGTCGTAACTACAAGAACCATTAAACTAAAACTAAACTAACTTTATTCAAGTTAAATAGTAAATTGTCTGCGTTTTATATTTTTGTTCAACTGGTCACTTTGTTCTTCCAAAAATGTTCTGAGAAATCGTCTTTTTTTTGATCGTCCCAGGGAAGCTGCATCACATGCGACGGACGGGACGATACGGAGGACTTCGGCCGCATCCGTACGGCCCTCAAAGTCCTCACCTTCTCCGACAAGGAATGCTGGGATATATTTAAATTACTGGCGGCCATTCTTCACCTGGGCAACGTCAAATTTGAAGGTGAGTCACGGCGCCGTTTCGAGACGTTTTATCAATTTATCGGTGGTTTAAAATGGCGGCGTGTTTACCGTTGTGGTGTTTTTGCTTCTCTTGTAGGTGGCACGTTGAATAACATGGACTCGTGTGAAATTTTATCATCGGACCACTTCACTGTCGCTGCCAATCTGCTAGAGGTAACACACGGGATTCATCCTGACCTTTACTTCACAGATACTGCCATTAAAACATGCTTTCAGATGTAAATATATATATTTTTTTTTTATTTAAATACAATGTGAATGTTACATACCATAATATTTTTTTTATTTGTTTTGGATTTTTTTTTTTTTGTTCAGGGTTTATTTCTTCACAACTTTCTTAATGGAAACTCTTTCACACCAATACAGTATACGATCTTCATCTTCATCTTCTCCTCTCCAGGTTACTAAAGCACATCTGGAAGTGAGTTTGACCTCTCGCACTTTTATGACCAAACAAGAGCAAGTGACGAAACCTCTAAGTTCAGAACAGGCTCTGGACTGCAGGGACGTTCTGGCCAAGGTGATCACTTTAACCCGTTCATTTACACCACAGTGCTGCCGAATTCTGGATTCTGATTGGTCAGAAAGGGTTCATAAATTTTCTGTAACAGTGGCTCTGACAAGCTATTATCGTTTCTATAGTAACAGCTCATTAGCCGAAACTTGCACAACAGATTCTCCACATAAACATTGATATGGTAACCTTTTCTTGAAGTAAGGAGATTTTTATTTCACATTTACGGAAGGAGTCTCCAGTGTCAGTGCTTTGTAACAGTAAAGCTGTAACTTTAACCTTTCTGACATCTTCGGGACAGATGTTTTATGTCTTATTATTGAAGAGAGAGAAAAATGAGACTCTGCTGGGGGTCACCTGCGTCTTTCATTCTTTCCAGGTTGACTCTGTTCAAAACTTTTCCTTGCACTAGCATGTTGCTAATTCATTTATTAGCCATTTTATTGTATTCTCATTTTTACCTAGTAACGTAGGGGTGTGACATTCAGAATTAGCTGCTACATTCCTATTTTCACATCTAAACTGTTGGACTAAACGTATACTAAACAGTATTTTTATGACTTCCAGCAAGGACTTAAAGGTCCTGTGGCTTTTTCTTATAATTCAGCGTTGTGGGGGTTTGCTGTTTTTGTGTCAACCCATTTCAATGTTAAAAAGTTTTCCCTGGTCAGGACCATCGGGACTATTGGGAAAATAGCTATTCTCCTTTGTAGACTCGATTTCAGCTCACATTTGACACTTTATAATGAAAAGACAACTTGTTAATTTGCAGGTGATCATGGGAAAAAGGTGCAAAAATAGAAAAGGAAGCAGTTTTGATCTTTGTTATTAATTAGATTATTTGTGCTACTCTGATTCAGGCTGTTTACACCAAACTATTTATATGGATTTTTGGGAAAATAAACAGCGCCATCCATAAACAGCAGACGAGCAGCTCCTACACGCGGAAGTCCATCGGTCTGCTGGATATATTCGGCTTCGAGAATTTCCAAGTCAACAGGTACGACACGGAACGCCAGACCGAGCGAATCCCACACATTAAGAATGAATGAATGAATAAATAAGTGTGTGGTGTTGGTGGGTTGTGTTTGTGCCCAGTTTTGAGCAGCTGTGCATTAACTACGCTAACGAGCAGCTGCAGCAGTTCTTCGTGGAGCAGATCTTCAAGCAGGAGCAGGAGGAATACCTCAAAGAGGGCGTCACATGGAAGAACATCTCCTTCACCGATAACCAGCAAACGCTTGACCTGCTGGCTTTAAAGCCGCTCAACCTGCTGTCTCTGATCGACGAGGAGACCCACTTCCCCAAGGTCCAGTATACGGGATTACAAATAAGTCACAGGATAAAATAAACGAATCAGATGAATAAAGAAAATACACAGTAAAACTGTCAAATCCAGGAAGTGGATGTGTTTTATTTAATTTTTTTTCTTTTTCATTTCTTATTTTTAGGGCACAGACACGACCATGTTGGAGAAAATGAAGAAAACACACCAACGTAGCAAGATCTACATCTCACCCAAGACCATCCACACCCTGCAGTTCGGAGTTAGACATTTTGCTGGCATCGTCTTCTATGACTGCAAAGGTACTGCATGTTACCATACCTATCACGGAGACGTGTTTCACACCACAGCGCTGCTGAATTCCCAGTTCGTCCAGAATAGTTGTGCGAGCCATTGGTGCACCATAGAGTGTCTAACGACATCTTTGGTTGACAGCGGCTTTTAATTTAGGGATGGTAAAGAATCTCACACAATTCTTCGAGTGGAATCTTCTAAAGGCCCTGAAGTTTCTGTTTATTCTCTGCGTTTGTTATGTGTCCTTCATTCTTCCTCTGAAATTCGGGACTTTGTTTCTTTGTCCCATTTCTGTGCTGCACCGTGAAGATAGGTCTATAACCGTCTCATTATAACGCTTCCTACAATTTGCTCCTCATTCAGAGGATTCATGCTGAAATTCATGCGAAGTCAAAGCTTGGAATTATGTCATGTTGAAGCTCGGCATGTACGAGCTATGTACGCCTCCATGTTGGTCTTTTGTGAGAAGCAGTCTCGCAAGATAACTGTGATGAGTGATGTATATTTTCACCTCAGAACAGTGATCTGTATAGTCAGTTTAACAAGTGAATATGGCTCTGTGTTGATGGATGTAAAGCTAATACTTATACACAGTATAGCTCATTTAAAGCTAAGAGGTGCTGCTTTGTTTACTGTGAGCAGCCATGTTGATTTGACATCACTTGCTGAACTCGGACTTGAGGAGAACAAGCTGACGGGGAGTTTTTCTTTTGTTTGATTTTCCGAGTTATAAATTTTACTCGAATGCATGTACTTTAACCTCCTCACATCTGAAAATCTGTCTCTCCATCTCCCATAAATGCACAGGGTTTCTGGAGAAGAACCGGGATGTGTTGAATTTGGATATCCTCGCGCTGATCCAGAAATCCTCCAGCAAGCTGCTCAAGCAGATCTTTGAGAAGGAGCTGAATGCCTGCCGAGCCGTACCCGTTAACAACAACAACAACAATCACCGCAGGATCATCATCACGCAGAAGAAACCCACACGGGTAGGTTCTGTTCCATCACTGTCACTTTGACTCACCGCAAATACGCCGGAAGCTAAACACCTTCTTATTGTGTCAGCCGTTACAGCAGGGGAACGAGCAGCGGAGACCGATTTCCACGCTGAGCGGGCAATTCAGACAGTCGCTGGACACTCTGATGAAGGCCCTGTCTCTGTGTCAGCCTTTCTTCATCCGCTGCTTCAAACCCAACGACAACAAGCTCTCCATGGTAGATACTTAGATGTGCTCAATTACTGTGCAGTTCCTTTCATAAGTATTCGCACCCCTTGGACTTTGCAACATGAAATTAAAATTCATTTATTGGGATTTTTTAATCATTAAAGTGGAGAACAAAATCTACCGCAAAAAAAAAGCTAAATTACTTACAATTAAAAAACTTTATTGCATACATTTTCACCCTTTATGTAAACTCTGGTGCAACCTTTATATATATATATATATATATATATATATATATATATATATATATATATATATATATATATATATATATAAATTTTTATTTATTTTTTTCAGAATCATATTTTAAATGAAATAAATCATTAAATAAGTAATTCAACACAATAATAATAATAATAATAAAAGATGAATAATATCACTGAGTTAAATAAAATAGATTAAAAGACAAATAAAAAAAAAAGGAACTATGTTACAACCTGAAATTGAAATGAATTTTATATTACAGATTTCAGATCATAGATCACAAATTAAACATATTTGCAATGAAAAACTCTTGCATAAATAATCACCCCCTACACAATCACTAGTGAAAGCTTTTAAAATATATATTTTACAATGTAATTATTCTGAAGAATTACAGCATACATGACTGCAGTGAGTAATAGGGTAAAGTCATAAAAGAGCAGCAGGATAAAGTGAAATAAATCATTCAAACTGACAGAATAATCAAAACAGAAAGTGCAAGATGCTTGTGTGATGTTTTAGTCTTCTTCACCCGAATGCTCGATTTACACTTTAAGCACAGATCTGATAGCTTTTGTTAGCTCAGTAGCTCAAACAGCTGCCATCCGAAGCCACATGATCAGATGAACAAATCCTCCAGCGTGCAGTTAAAGTGTTACACCATTTCTTTGTCTCCTTGTAAGTCATTGACTTGTTGATATGTTGTTGATAAGGCAAGGCTAGTGAATAGGTCTCTTATTTCTTGTTCCACTAACATCCAGTTTATTGTTTCTTGATCCTAGTACACTGATCTTTATCTCTGTGTTGTTTAAGTCATAAACCTGCTGTGTGCTTGGTCCAGGTGTTCGATCGGGACCTGTGCATGCAACAGCTGCGTTATTCCGGCGTCCTGGAGACCATCAAAGTCCGTAAGCTGGGATATCCGATCCAGCACAAGTTCAAAGAGTTCCTGGGACGTTATCGAGTTTTACTGAAGACCACTGACTGCGACCCCAGCAAGGTCCCAAATCATACTCACTGTGTGGTTTGTTTCACTGTACCGGTGTTGTGCTGTGAATGCTGATCTGGTGTGTGTGTGTGTGTGTGTGTGTGTGTGTGTGTATAATAGGAAACTGCATCTAACTGCTGTAACGCTATCTGCAGAGCTGTCATTAAATGCCAAGATGACTGGAGGATCGGCAAGACCAAGATCTTTCTCAAGGTGCACACACATGAATATTTATTATTATTATTATTATTATTATTATTATTATTATTATTATACACTTATTGATTGGAAAAAGGTTATCAAAACTTTTCAATATTTTTGTAAAAACCTACACTAACTTTATTTTTTTTATCCTTTTTTTACTGATTGTAAATTTTGTCTGCTGTAAAGTGGAAAATGTGTGTGTTTTGTTAATGCAACATTATTATGTAATATTATAATAAAAATGACCAGGAAAGGTGCTATATAAATTAGAGGTAGTAAATTGTTTATTAATTAAATTAAACATAGTTTCATTTCAAATTCTATTTAGAATTAGTTTTTGTTTGCTCAGGCATCTGATATCATGACATAGTTTAATATTGAAATGAGGTACGTGCTCTTGATCTTTTGTGTGTTGAGTTGTGTTGAGTGGTCATTGGTTCGGGCTTTGTCTCTCCTCAGGATCATCACGACTCGTTTCTGGAGCTGGAGAGAGAGCGGGAGCTCAATAGGAAAGCACTCATCATCCAGAGAGTGATGCTCGCCCACAAAGACAGGTAACTAAACTCTAACTCTAATTCAACTCTAATTCAACTCTAACTCTAATTCAACTCTAATTTAACTCTAATTTAACTCTAATTCTACTTTAATTCAACTCTAATTCAACTCTAACTCAACTCTGATTCAACTCTAATTCAACTCTGATTCAACTCTAACTCAACTCTGATTCAACTCTAATTCAACTCTGATTCAACTCTAACTCAACTCTAACTCAACTCTGATTTTAGCCCAACTCAACTCTAACCCCAACAGCTCTGATTCTAACACCAACTCAACTCAAACTCAACTCTAACTAACTAAATTCTAACTCAACTCTAACTCAACTCTGATTCTAACACCAACTCAACTCTAACTCGAGTCTAACTCAACTCTAATTCAACTGTAATTTTAACCCAACTCAACTTTTTACTCATCCCCAACAACTCTAATTCTAACCCCCAATTCAATTCTAACTCTAACTTCAACTCAACTCTGATCTTAACCTCAGCACAACTCTAATCACAAATTATGTCATCTCAACTCTAACTCTAATTCAACTCTAACTCAACTCTAACTCAACTCTAACTCAGCTCTAACTAAATTCTAACTCAACTCTGATTTTAGCCCAACTCAACTCTAACCCCAACAACTCTGATTTTAAGACCAACTCAACTCTAACTCGAGTCTAACTCAACTCTAATTCAACTCTAATTTTAACCCAACTCAACTCTTTACTGAACCCCAACAACTCTAATTCTAACCCCAATTCAATTCTAACTCTAACTTCAACTCAACTCTGATTTTAACCTCAGCACAATTCTAATCACAAATGATTTCATCTCAACTCTAATCACACTCTTTCTACTCAACCTTAATTCCAGCCCACAATCTAACTCTTCTAATGTCCATGCTTCCATTTGGTCCAAATCATTTCTAGGAAAAACTTGATGTGCACTGTGTAGGGGAAAGGCAGGGATAAAGACTTTCTTTTCATTCATTGGTCACTGAGATCACACTCTTATGAAGAGTTTTGTTCTTGGACAGTACTGGGACAAAATATCAAGCTGTAAATGTCATAAATTACATTAGTGAAAGATAACCTAGCGATTAAAGGCTAACTTGGTGTTTAATTCTGCCTAAGAAGGCTGGGAGCCTCAGAAAAAGTGCTGTTAATGAATTGTGGACACTTGAATATTAGGCCACGCCCCATGGGACAGTTCTCTTATGAGTCTGATAAGTGAGATAACTGGTGTTTCAACAGCATTTGATCACATGTTTTGTTTTTACCTACACTTTGCTGGGTGTTTACTAGATTGCTGTGGTTTTGTATTGCTCTGTAGGAAGAATTTCATTAGGAAAAGAAGTGCAGCTGTGACTGTGCAGAAAAATTGGCGCTCTTACAGAGACCGGAAAGAGTTTATTAAAGTAAGTGACCATTTCATTCATCGTTAATGTTCCATTTATATGTAGTAGGCTGTCTTTAGCAGTGGCTTCCTCTCTCTCCTCTGACAGCTGCGTCAGGGATTGGTGCGTCTCCAGGCAGTGGTGCACGCAAGGCAGGGCTTCCTGCAGTATCAACGCAAACAAGCCGCCGCAGTCACACTGCAGAACCACACACGCCGCTACCTCGCCAGGAAAGACCTGAAACGCAAACGAGATGCTGCCGTACTGCTGCAGGCCCAAACCAGAGGCCTGCTCGCCAGAAAACAACTCAAATGTCTTAAAGATGAGGTGAGGCCTATGCACACTCGCACACAGACACACACACACACACACACACAATTCATTATAATTACACAACAACAAATACATATTAATAATGCACTTAATGGTACATATTGTCAGCAGTGGTCCCCGCAATAGACACTTTTGTTGTTTGGTGTACTAGGTTGGGTCTGTTTTATACTTTACATGTCAAAAATGAAATATATATAATCAAACCAAACAAAAAATTCCTGCCAGGTTTACAAAAAGTTCGCTGATTTTCTTCGTTCTCATGAACATGTTTTGATACAATCAATCAGCTGTAACTTACCAAGCATGTTCATGGCACAGCTGATTTGCATGTAGTGACGCCCCCAAAACTCCATAAAAGGCGAAGTTTACAGGGACTAAATTGTGAAAGAGCGCCTCTTATGCACAGTGTGTGCACTAAACCTTCCAGTAATGCAGCTCAGCCATTGCAGAGCACAGCTACCATAGACACACACTAAAGCTTCCTCCTTTTACAGGGCTCCATTACTTTTGTACTAATTGAATGGCTAAACTTATTTGTCTGATAATATAACATTTTTATATTATATATTAGTATGTCTACATTTATACACGCTTAGGCTTGAAACATAGATTATGAATATTTTCCCAGCTAACAGAATTTAATACCACATTCAGTACCACATTCCTCCTACAAATCAATTATGAATAAATTTCCCATAAAATGACCGAAATAACTCTGTACTGAAAATAAAAACACAAACCAAAGGTTTCACTTCTAAAGTACAGTTGTGTTAAAGTATCATATTTTTCTAAACATTTTCTGTTACATGATATTTAGCCATTGGCTGATGCTCAATTTAATTTAACGGTCTTTTCTGTATCTTGGTTCCGCTTGGTGATGTTCCAGGCATTCTCGTCGGCCCAGGAGCGTCAGGAACGGGAGCTCGCGGCGCGGGAGCTCGCAGCGCGGGAGCTCGCAGCGCAGGAGCTCGCGGCGCTGGAGCTCCGGCGCAGGCTCAACGAGACCGTTAGCCAAACAAGTGAGACTCAAGATAAACAAAAGGAGGACAAGCATGATGAGAAAGTAGTGGAAGACATGTTTGGATTCCTTACAAACTCCACAGAAAGTCAGAAGGAGCCGAGGCTAAGGCGCACACAGGTAACGCCACTGTGACGCCGTAGAACCAGGAACAAGGAAACGAATAATAATGAATGATAAAATCTTATTTCAGAGCCTGAGGGCCAATAGTTCATAGTTTGAACTTATACCTCTTATGTCATCTTTCAGCTTGTGGTGCACTTAAAACACATGTTGTTTAAGTTGTATTTCATTTTCTAACGACTTTCCAACCGTTCTTTATCCAATCAAATTCAACTGGCTGATTTTTGCTACTGTGCCTTTAAGAACCGATATATCATATATGATAAATGGAATTAAATTGTCCTGACACGTCTGGCGTGAATTGGCCTTTAAAAAAAAAGTCTAATTAATTCAGTACTTTCCAAAGAATCAGGAAGCTTTGCGGGGATGATTATGAAACTGATATAAACCAAAGTCTAACAAGTTGATGGAAAATGATGGTTTTATTGTTCCCATAAATGCAAAGATTTAGCAGTGTGTGAATGTCTTCCGTACTGTTTTACTTTTACAGGAAGAACAAACCGTGGAACTGAAGAAGAATAAAGAGGTAGAGAAACCCGTGCAGATTGTAGTAAAAACAGCTTTAAATGACATCATACCTGAAGAAGAGGAAGAAAAGGAAGAAGAGGAAGAAGAGGATGAGGATGACGACGAGTTTGCGTTTGAAAAGTTCTCTGCCATGCATTTCCAGCGCTCTGCTACTCACACACACATCCAGCAGAGACTGAAGCAGCCGCTGCTCTACCACGAGGACGAAGGAGACACGCTGGTGAGCGCCGCTTTATTTTTCTTCTCATTCTGTCATTGCTCTCCTATTTTATTCCTCTGACCTCTCATCCTGTCCTCCTCTCTGCAGGCCTGTCTAACTGTTTGGTGGATCATCTTGAGATTCATGGGTGATATACCTGAGCTGAGGCAGGCTCGTCAGTCTCTAACCCCCGACCTCATCCAGCAGCACCTGGGCCAGCACCTGGGCCAGCGCCAGGGCCGGCGTCTCAGTAGCCTCGTTGGTTTGGATCAGGTGAAAATCCACCTTTTTTTTGTACATTAATAAGTTGATGATGATTGTCTTCAAGCGTGTGCTGTACATGTTTTAATAACTGCTGTAATAACTTGTCTACAGAAAATCCTGCGTAAAAAACAAAAACAGAACAAACTCAGCAACAATAAGAGGAAACACTCCGCCATTATAGAGGAGGTCAGGCATTCATACACATATTGTATAGTATTATAGTATTATATGAGATGTATATGTACATTATTAAACACTTTTTGAATGAAGCAATAAATTCACGCTCAGGGTGTATGACTCCCAGTAATTAATCGATTAAATGTTGATTAATTTCCTGTCTTGCAGATGGAAGACATGCACGAAGAGGGTGATGTTCTGATCGGAGAAGGACCCAGTTTGGATCGTCCCATGACCTCCTTGGAGAAATTGCAGATCATTGTAGGATATGCCTTACGCAGACCTAACATTCGGTACTCTAAATTTATCTTTTTTATTTTAAAAATTTTTTTAGATGTGTTTTTTTCTTCTCAGACATATTTGCAGCCGAAAACTGTACACCTTTTCTGGCATTTGTTTCAGAGATGAGATCTACTGTCAGATCTGTAAGCAGCTGACGAAGAATAAGAACCAGAAGAGCTGTAAGCAAGGCTGGCTGCTTCTCTCCATCTGTCTCGGGATTTTCCCTCCAACTGAGCTCCTGATTCGAGTAAGAACGCACCGAACAATTATACACACTACTCTACTCACACTACTATTTTATTCCAATCTATCTTTCTTTTTCTATTCTCTATTCTCTCTGATGTGCTTCATTCTGTGCTTCATGAACTCCATCGTTTATAATGAACTCTGTCGTTTATAATGAACTCCGTCGTTTATAATGAACTCTATCTTTTATAATGAACTCTATCGTTTATAATGAACTCCATCGTTTATAATGGAATCTATAGTTTTTAATGAAGTCTAGTTTATAATGAACTCCATCGTTTATAATGAACTCCATCGTTTATAATGAACCCCATTGTTTATAATGAACTCCATCGTTTATAATGAACTCCGTCGTTTAAAATGAACTCCGTCGTTTAAAATGAACTCTTTCGTTTATAATGAACTCTGTCGTTTATAATGGAATCTATAGTTTTTAATGAAGTCTAGTTTATAATGAACTTTATAGTTTACAGTGTAATAAACTCCAGCATTTATAATGAACTTTATAGTTTACAGTGTAATAAACTCCAGCATTTATAATGAACTTTATAGTTTACAGTGTAATAAACTCCAGCATTTATAATGAACTCCATCGTTTATAATGGAATCTATAGTTTATAATGGAATCTATAGTTTATAAAGAACTCTATCGTTTATAATGGAATCTATAGTTTATAATGGAATCTATAGTTTATAATGAACTCTGTCGTTTATAATGGAATCTATAGTTTTTAATGAAGTCTAGTTTATAATGAACTTTATAGTTTACAGTATAATGAACTCTATAATTTTAAATGGTATCTATAGTTTACAGTAGTGTAATAATTTACAATAATGGACTCTCTTGTGACTTTGTAACTGTAACGCTACTACAACTTTGTTGTGCTCTGTAGTATTTTGTCCTATACTAAATTCTATAATAAACTCAATTCTGTTCTGTGCTGAATTTTTGTATACTCGTTTCCTCTGTTTTTCTTCTGTTGAGTCCAGATGAACTCAATGATGATTTTTTTTTTGTTCCATTCAAGTTAAATTTACTTTTGTAATGAACTTGTTTGTGTTCTGTTCCACTGCGGTCGAACAAACATTACGTTCTATTCTGTTGTGCTTAAATCTATCTTCCTATCGCCCGCTTCAGTTCTTTTCCTTGTACTCTATTCTCATTCTCTTTTGGATTTTTATTTAATACATTTACTCCATTTCACTCATTTCTAATCTAATCCAAGCTCTTGTGTAAAACAGTACCTGGAGTATTTTATTCATCGTGGACCTGCTGAGTTCTCCGCTTCCTGTGCCGATCGCCTCCAGAGAACACTGACTAACGGCGAGAGAAAGGAAGTGCCATGCTGGACCGAGCTACACGTACGTTTTTTATCCTTAACGTTATGGCGCATTAATGCAGCGTATTGTTAGAAATAAGAGCATAATCCAGCCATGCTGTGGTACAATTCAGGCCATGGAGATGAAGAAGCCCATTAAAGTGGAGGTAACCCTGATGGACGGGCGTGTCCTCACTCTGCCCGTGGACTCTTCCAGCACTTCTTCAGAGCTCTGCAGCGCCATCGCACAGAAAATCAATCTGAAAGACACATTCGGATTCTCGCTCTACATGACCTACCAAGACAAGGTTCGGGCCAAATTTGGCTTCAGTTGTTCGTGTCAGTTAAATGTGTTTAGCTTTCAGACGTTGCAAGTTTCGCTCCGTATTCATTCAGCTGTAGCTGCTAATGAGACAAAGATGGGTCCGTCCTGTAGCTCTGATCCAAGTGTGTGATATTGTCTGTGCAGAACTGGTCTCTAGGCAGCAGCAGGCATCACGTGCTGGACGCCATCTCTCTATGTGAGCAGGAGGAGAGGAGGCAGGGACAAGAGGAGAAGGGAGCTCAGTGGCACCTCTCTTTCAAGAAAGAGCTCTTCACTCCGTGGCATGACTGCACTGTTGACCCCATCAGCACAGAGCTCATTTACACGCAGATCATCCATGACCTCAAGTCTGGAGACTATCACTGTGATAAGGTCATCATACACACTGGTTCATTAAGAATAAATAAATTAAAATATACCTGTGATTCTCCAGAAAAGGGAGATCTTTTTAATCCTTTCAGTCCAACATTATGAGCTTTTAGCATTCACATGCCTTTATGTTTTGCATGTCCGTGTCATTTTTGAGCTGTAACATCTTAAGTAAGGAATAAAACCCTCTATGTTGTGTGGTTATAGGAAAACAATCAACAAGTACGGTTGCTGCAATGGCCTTGGGACTGTAATTACCACATGCAGTTTTACACTCAGGTCTCCTTTAGTGAACAGTGGACTAGTTCAACAAAACAGACTTCATATAAAACCATAATGAACTTTCCTTTACTTTCACACTATCCGTTGTTACCCAGATGAGGACGGGTTCCCTTCTGAGTCTGGTTCCTCCCAAGGTTTCTTCCTCATAACATCTTAGGGAGTTTTTCCTCACCACCATCACCACCGACTCGCTCAATAGGGATAAATTCACACACTTAAAATCTATATCCTGTGTTTATATGTTTCTGTAAAGCTGCTTTGAGACAATGACAGCTGTAAAAAGCGCTATACATATAAAATTTTATTGAATTGAATTGAACAAGTATACCGCTACTGTTCATACCCCAAACTTAACATTCCTATCACAGTGCATCCATAAGTGTTTCATTCCTCTTACTTTTATCCCTTTAAAGTTACTATGGAAACGATAACATGTTAGAATGAGCGCGATAATATAAACCTGTGCTGTGCGGCTGCGTTGCTGTCAGAGCCGCTGTTCTAGAAAACGAATCAACACCTTCTGACCAATCGCAATCCAGAATTCAACAGCACTGTGATATAAACTGTTGAAACCACTCGCTCTGCATGTACATTTTCTACAAACTGTAGATTGATGTTGTGAGGAAACATAGACAGCGGTACAGCACGATTAAAAACAGCGCTTATAATCGTGTAATAGCGTGACTATTACTAACCAGCCATCTGCCTGACCTCGGTTTACTTTACTATATTATCCAATTAAACATGCTTATGACATTTATATATCCAGGTTTTGAGTGGAGGTTTAATTTAATTCAATCCTTGTTTGTACCGAGTTATGAATCTTTATTAATAGGCCAAGATAATGATTTTTATTGCTTGTTATTCAGGAGGACGACTACGTGCAGATCGCAGCAAAGCACTATTACATCAAGTACGGCAGGGAGAGCAGCAGGGAGAAGGCTGTAAGTATCGTGTGGGAGTGTCTGAGCCTCCATCTGATCGAGAACAAGTCAGAGATCAAGTTGGTGCAGCTGGTCAGCTCCGCCCACCAACAGGTATTTTAGCACTTTTTTTTTAAATGGACAATATATTAACACAGTGCATTGCACACGATGAACAGATTTACCATATTGTAGTTATATTTCTATTATTATATCAAGAATTCAACATTTAATATGATGGAGAGATTTAATATGAGATGCGATTTGATCTCCTGATACAGGGCTCGTATATAAACTCCGGGGTGAGTCCCGATAGTGTGAAAGCAGAAGTGGTCGGGTACGCCCGTCTCAACTGGCCCATCTACTTCTCTAAATTTTACGAGGCCTCCATGATTTCAGGTACACGAGCTCTGCTGTGTGTTTATACCTCTAGGCTCTAACGCTACACTCTTCCACGTGGACATACTGATTGCGTTTCTTCTTCCTGCTCCAGGTCCTAATTTCAATGAAGAAAAGCTAGTGGTGGCTGTTAACTGGTACGGCGTCTCGTTTCAGGAAGGAAAAGAGAAAATGTACCTGAAGCTCTCTTATCCCGAGGTGACCGGGGTCAAAATAGTCAGGTCTGTGGTTTTTTTTTTTGTTTGGTTTTTTTTTGTACCAAAACTGCTCTTACGTTTGGAAATATGCTAATATGATGCTAGGTTATAGTTTTTGTAAGCTGTGTTTCCATCCACGTACTTTTACGTGAATTTTGGGATGTCACATGAAAACATTTTTTCTTCGATAACAAGACATGCGCGTAAACAATGATGGAAACACATCTACTGAATAAATTCCTTAATGCGCATCAAAAAAAAAGTCATGCGACTTTGCCTCAACAAATCATGTGATAGGATAATCGGCTCGGAAAAGTTCAAATGGCGGCGAGCGAGATGCGCTGGTTTCCCCGGAAGTGACGATTATGTTCTTTTGAACACGCCTGATGGAAACAGTGCTTTATTCGCAAATATTTTATTCGATATTCCAATTTTTAAATTTGCAACTTGGATGGAAACATTGCTACAGACACAAAAACACACACACACACACACACACACACACGTGCACCGCTGTATACACATACCTTCACGCAATGATCTTTCTTACTTCCTTCTCTTTATGTTTCTCTCTTTCACATCATCTTTCTTTTTTCTCTTTCTCTCTACATTTTCCCCCTTTTTCTCGCCTCCACTGGACAGCATACTGTAACCGCTATAAAGTAACACCTTTGTTGACCCGCATCTCTCTCTTCCTCCCCGCAGTGAGGGTCGGATGAGTGAGGTGGTGCATCTCTCCACGCTGAGAGGCGAGTATAAGATGGTGGCAGTTCATGCTCACAGCATGGTGGAGCTCCTGTCTATGTTCCTCGATGGGCTGAAGGAGCGCTCCGTCTATGCCGTGGCTGTACAGGACTGCAGCAGACAAGGTGCGCTGCAAACACACACACACACACACACACACACTCACACACACACAGTCTAGTAGTCTTCCAAGTCATTTCACAAGTTTAAACACTTACAGCTAAACACTTTCCTTCTGTAGATGACGCGACATTCCTGAGCTGTAAAAAGGGAGATCTCATCAACATCATCAAAGACGGACAGTACGCTCCTGAGGGAGGCTGGATTAACGGGAGGAACGATAGAACAGGACAAAGCGGAGCCGTTTCTACAGACACTATTATGATCCTGCCGACCCTGAGTAGACCCTCGGATGACATACTGGTATTGATACTGGTAGTGATGTAACAGTGACGCCATGCTTACGTCACGTGCTAAATTTGTTTTCAGCGTGCACTTTAGTTAGCAAAGGTGTTAGGACAAAATACTATGACGCGTCTTTAAAGACAACTCTCATACCACATGACATCACATCACTCCACTCTGTTTGCTCTGTTTAGCATTATGACAATAGTCATGAGTGCTTTATGATGCTTCTAACCCTAATCCCAACCTGATATAATAGAATTTGAATGAATACCTGACATTAGGCTGTAATGTCGTATCAATATCATAGCAAATGATAATAATGGTAGCATTAGAAAAAAAAAAACCATTGTTCCTGGCATGTTTATGACATGATTATGTCAGTCTTATGACAATAAATTATGACTTGATGTAACCTTTTACAATATCCTGTCATAAGCATATCATAATAGAATTTCTAATAACCTTTTTACCCAATATAATCACTACGTGACGTTAGGTTGCTATGTCATTCACTGTCAACTGTCATAGCGGTTTGTAATAATGTCATTTTGTAATTAGCTGCAGGTATCATGGGTTATGACATGTTTATGGCTTGGGTATGACGTGACATGATTGTCAGTCTTATTACATTTGTTATGAAAAAAGTGCTTTATGATGCGGTTATAGCTGTGGTCAAAACCTGTCATAAACATGTCATGATAGAAATTTCTCAAGACAAATTGTGATAATGCTAACATTAGAAACAACTGTCATGAGAGAAAATGACATGATTGTCAGTCCTAGGAGAATATGATATGGCATGATTATGACTGACTTATGACAATTCTTATGGCAAGTATCATTATAAGTACTTTATGAAGCTGCCATAGCAGTGGGAATAACCTGTCATAAACATGTCATAATAACATTTATAACAGCCTTTTTTCCTCCCAGTAAAATTAGTACCTGACTGTACCTGAGTTATATCATGAATGTCTAACCTGACATAAACAGGTCATAACATAAACTTGTGACTGTCAGTGTTATGACAATATATTTTAATAACATTACATGACTTAATATATAATCTGTGCTCGTAAACATTTTTAATAACGTTTTTTAGTAACCCAATAAAATTATTACCTGATATAGAAGGTTAGGTCATGAAATAATACGTCACCTGTGATGGCAACTGTCATGATGTGTTTATGACACGCTTATGTCAGTCTTATGACACAGGGTTTTAATGTTCCGTCTTTTTTTCCGTCTCAGTCTTTGTGGTAATAAAAATGTTGCTTTTCTGTTACACTGCCATCTTTAGGCTCTATTGGACCCAGATCAGAAGAAGGCGGTGCTGACGGCTCCACCGAAGGAGGACATGACCACAGATAGAGTGGCTCATATGTCACTCAAAGAGTTCTCCTTTGAGTATTTCAGGTATCGACTCTGCCCCGGTTGGATTTAATAGTGTTAGAGGAGACAATCTGATGCCCAGTGATTGGCAGTGAGATTAACGATCGGCTGTATGAAACACACATTTAGAACCCGCGCTGATTCAGTCCGGTATAATTTTGAGTCGTTTCAGTGGTGTGTTGTTGTATTGATCCGCAGAGAGCCGGCTAATCAAGCAGGACGTCATGGTAGACCCGGTGTGCGAGAGAAACTGTGGGTGCGATCGAAAGAACCGATGAAACAGCCGCTTATGAAGAGTCTGCAGAAAAACTCTGAGCTCAGCCAGCTGGCCTGCAACACCTTCATTGATATCCTTTCTGCTCACTGAAACATTCACAGCCCTTCTATACTCTCCAGACGCACATCAACACACTTCAGTACTCCAGGGGAAACAGTGAAAGGATTCCCAAGTTCACTGTTCTCTATACTGTATGTCCGGCAGCTATTTGAGAGCAGCATGTCCATTATTGGACTTCAGAGGTTATTTCTTGAATAGAAATATCAGAATATGAGCATTTGTAGTTTATGATGGTGTGGACATCTTTTCCTATTGAGTAAACTGGGAATATAGGACAATGGAAACATAGGGCCCCTGGAACATAGGACAATAAAAACATAGGTTTCTGTGAATATAGACCCATGGAAACATAGGGCTCAGGGAATAAAGGACCATGGAAACATAGGGCTCTGGGAATATAGAACCATGGAAACATAGGGCTCTGGGAATAAAGAACCATGGAAACATAGGGCTCTGGGAATAAAGAACCATGGAAACATAGGGCTCTGGGAATAAAGGACCATGGAAACATAGGGCTCTGGGAATAAAGGACCATGGAAACATAGGGCTCAGGGAATAAAGGACCATGGAAACATAGGGCTCTGGGAATATAGAACCATGGAAACATAGGGCTCTGGGAATAAAGAACCATGGAAACATAGGGCTCTGGGAATAAAGGACCATGGAAACATAGGGCTCTGGGAATAAAGGACCATGGAAACATAGGGCTCAGGGAATAAAGGACCATGGAAACATAGGGCTCTGGGAATATAGAACCATGGAAACATAGGGCTCAGGTAATATAGGACAATGGAAACATAGGCCTCTGGGAATAAAGGACCATGGAAACTTAGGGCTTTGTGAATATAGGACAATGGAAACTTAGGGCTCTATGAATATAGGACAATGGAAACTTAGGGCTCTGGGAATATAGGACAGTGGAAACTTAGGGCTCTGTGAATATAGGACAATGGAAACTTAGGGCTCTGGGAATATAGGACAGTGGAAACTTAGGGCTCTGGGAATATAGGACAGTGGAAACTTAGGGCTCTGGGAATAAAGGACCATGCAAGAGGGCTCTCTGAAGAGGGCCAAATTAAGATGTTAGGAATATAGTTTTCTTGTCGTTAGAAAATGTAATTAAGTTGTAAGTGTTTTCTTTAACATTCCTGTACCTATTCTCAAGTATATGGGTGACTATCCCATCAAAATTGCAAGGAACCCCGTGGAGCTGACAGACCAGATCTATGGACCTGTGCTGCAGCACCCTGAACTCAGAGATGAAGTTTACTGCCAGATCATGAAGCAGCTCACCAACAACAACAATGGGTAAATAAATCATATTTTTATGTATATATATATATATATATATATATATATATATATATATATATATATATATATATATATATATATATATATATAGTTTGTTTGTTTGTTTGTTTTGTTTTTTTATGTGTTTCAAACACTAGAACATAAGTCAGTAATTCCTTGTATACCTTTTTTGGCTCACAGGTTTAGTATGGAGCGAGGCTGGCAGCTGTTGTGGCTTTGTTGTGGACTTTTTCCCCCCAGTAAGGATTTGCTAAAACACACCCAACGCTTCTTAGAGACCAGACCCAGAGAGCCGCTCTCAGCCGCCTGTCTGCAGCGACTACAGGGGATGCTCAGGTAGGCTACCAGTTTGGAGCCCAAACTGAGCTCACGTGTACCACTAGTGACCTGAATAAACATGCTTAAGATTTATATTTCTTAAATGTTTGTGTGTTTAAAAGATTGGAATAACCTGACGTACGGTATGTAATATACTATATGTCCAAAAATAGTCACCTGATTATAGAACATTATTTTGAGAGTAAATATGCAGTGCACTCTGAAATCCTGTGTTGTATGTAGATTGTTCTGCAGTATTATAGAATATAGTGAACAGGGTGTGTTTGTGATGTGCCCACGGTGGACTGAATATGTACAGTATATATGTATATATTAACTGCATTTCATTAATTAAACTGGTCCAGCTGCGTTCAGCGTCTTTTATATATATATATATATATATATATATATATATTTCTTTTCACAGATTGGAAGCCAGAACAATGGCCCCTCATCAGGTGGAAGTGGACGCCATCCAGCAAAACAGCTCCCAGATCTTCCACAAAGTTCATTTCCCTGATAATACAGAAGATGTACGGAAACAGCATAGTCTTTCCGGAATGATATTATTTCACTTCCACCTTCCAGTAACACACTTAATAACTCACTTTTCTTTTTTCTTTTTTTTCTTTAGATCTATGAAGTCACCACCACTACGAGGATCCGTGACCTGTGTCGCAATATCGCCAATAATCTCATGCTGTCTTCTGCTGATGGCTACAGTCTGTTTGTGAAAACCACAAACAAGGTTCGCACATCTGGACCTTTTGATGCTGTTCTCACCTGACCGTTTCATAAGTCTTCACTCGATCAGAGAAGAATTTAAGCAGACGCATTTACTAAATTTGTCTAAAATCCTGTTATTGTATCATATGTAAATCATATGCTCATAACACTTGAAAGCCAACTTCATAGTATCCCCGTTTGGCCGATTGAGGTAAATCTTGTTTAGACTTAGCATATCCTTAAAATTTGCTGTTCCTACAACTTAATGGTTTGGGCTCCTCAAAGAATGTGGGATTATTAACAGGTTGCAAGCAGCAATTAACGGGGTCCAAGCACCATTTGCAAATAGTGAACCAAGTTATTTACCACTGATGGAAGGAGTCTCCAGTGTCGGTAAAGCTGTAACTTTACGTTTTCTGGCATCTTCACGAATGGAGGAGCTTATGCTTTGTGGTTTCTCGGTAACATGATGAAAAGAGGCTGGTGAAGGAACGACTGTTTGTAGCCGCTATTACGAAAGTAAGAACAGGAACTAATGTGTATCACAGATGTTCCACAACACTCAGGGACACACTGTTATTGGAAAATAACATCCTTCAGGGTAGTGGTAACAGTAACTTCGCTTCATCACACCACACTGTCCCTCAGGATTTTACTACGGAATGTTTTATTCCTTACACGAGGTGCATTGCTACATGTAAGGTGGTAGTACAGTATGTCGGCTAGTAAAAATGTTATTTAGCTACTACATTTAGAAAACCAGCTTTGCTACGTAAACATAATCCAGATACACGAGCAGCCCTGAAACAATCTGGTGTAAACAAGGGATTTCATGATACTCTGATTTCAAGAAACTCTGGGTACTGAAAAATATTCCCGTCACATGATTTCAGGTCGTGAGCATGAACGAGCAGCAGTACTTTTTCGACAACCTGAAGGAGCTCACAGACCCTCCCAAGAAAGGAAAAAAAGCCAAAGAAGGTGAGTTTTACAGAGACGGCGCTATACAGTAACTGCACTGACGCTGCAGTATAAAACTTCAGAATGTGGCGAAGGAGTCCGTATTTTTCAAACTACTTCCTTTTTGAGGACATTTTTACAGTTCACATGTAATCAGGGCTGGGAAATATGAAAAATTATATAAATGTTGAAATCAGTCGTTACAAAGGACGTGCGCATCGTTTCCATCACATTGTTAAGTAACGTTTTACAGTCCGATTGAAAGTTAGACGTTAGGTGTGACTAGTTTTTAGATTGTTCAGATTGTAGCAGCTCTGCCTTTACTTTTACCCTTTTTTTTTTTTTTTTTTTTTTACACTCAATATGTATTGATTTTTCGGAAGTTTGTTATCAAACCTTCAAATGAAATCGTGATGCATATTGTGTTTTCTAGAAATATCATGAAAGTATCGTTATATGTTTTTGTCACATCTCCCAGCCCTAGCGTGTAAAGCGGAACATTAACAACGCTCCAATTTACATTACATTAACGCCATTTGGCAGACGGCTTCTTCCAGAGCGACTTACATATTTCTCATTTATACAACTGAACAGCTGAGGGTTAAGGGGCTTGCTCAAGGGCCCAACTGTGGCAGCTTGGTGGTGCTTGGATTTGAGCTCATGACCTTTTGATTAGACTTCCAATGTCTTAACCACTGAGCTACCATTATTATTATTATTATTATTATTATTATTATTATTATAAAAAGTTCAATCATGTTTTAAAAAGTTTGTTATCAGAATCTGTGCTGTTTTAAATAATTACATTTATTTATAATTACTTTATAATTTATAATTACTTTTTTAAAAAAATATTTTAATATACTCATATATATATGTGTGTGTGTGTGTGTGTGTGTGTGTGTGTGTGTGTGCGTGTGTAGCGATTTCAACAACCGTTCCCTATCTGGTGCTGTTCATGAGGAAGCTCTGGTTTAACGTGATTCCTGGGAAAGATCTGAAGGCTGACCTCATGTTCCATTTTCCTCAGGTGAGTTTAAATCCTCAAAAGCTCAAATCCGAAAAGCTTTATATTTGATAAGGACCTGTTCGACAAGTGAAATCCGATTTCATCTGTCTTTTTAAATTATGACAATGTTATACGATATCTGTTTTTTTTTTCCTTTCTGATACTGTTACTGAAACCCTGACTGTCAGCTGATATCGATACTCATCCGCTAATGTTTTATTACAAAGCTACAAAGCTTTAAAATGATTATTTTTTAACTGAAGCACTTCAATACAGGGGAAAACGTACATAGTTAAAACACAACTTTCACAAAACCACTGCTTTCACACAAAAATCCATATAAAGTTTCTTTACATTTACAGTTCTATACAAAACAAATCTTTTCCAGATCTTTTTTTTTTTTTTCCATTTGTTACAAGACTAGCTCTTTTTTTTTTTCATTTGTTACAAGACTAGCTCTTTTTTTTTTTCATTTGTTACAAGACTAGCTCTTTTTTTTTTTCATTTGTTACAAGACTAGCTCTTTTTTTTTTTTCATTTGTTACAGGACCAGATCCATTTTTTTCTGCGATATCTGATCAAGCATTATTTGCTGGTATCGGCCCGATGGTGATCCTGGGTATCGGATCAGTGCCTTGTCTAATACGTTTGTTTACTTTTAATTGAAGTAAACCCATGATGGCTGTGTCACCTGCTTGTGCTTGACCTCTGAACGGTGTGCCGGTGTGTTGTGTTTGTTCAGGAGTTGCCGAAGTATCTGCGTGGTTATCACAATGTGGAGAAGGAGGACATGATCTCTCTGGCCGGACTCCTGTTCAGGGTGCAAGTGGACGCAGACCGATCACAGTTCGTCATGATCCCCAGAATGATGAAAGATCTCGTACCCGCTGATCAGCACAAGCTCATGTCCACTGAGGACTGGAAAAAGGTCTGAATGTCTATCTGTCCAGTTATGTGTCTGTCTGTCCATCCCTCCATTCATCTTCCCATTCAGTTATCCGTCTGACTACCCGTCCTTCTGTCTGTCTGTATTAATGCCTGTCTGTCAGTCTGTCTCTCTATTTAAAACAGCCGTGTGTGTGTGTGTGATTTATGTTGCAGCACATAATCAGTGTGTACAATAAGCAGGCGGGAATCACAGTGGACGAGGCTAAAGTGCGCTTTCTGAAGGTCATCGCTTCTTGGCCCACGTTCGGGTGTGCGTTCTTCGAAGTGAAGGTAAACACAAAAGAATGCTACAAACTGAGCTTTTTGTAATTATTGTAATTATGTGGAGACTGAGGCCACGCCTCTATTTACTCAGACTGACAGACACTGAGGCCACGCCTCTATTTACTCAGACTGACAGACACTGAGGCCACGCCTCTATTTACTCAGACTGACAGACACTGAGGCCCCGCCTCCGTTTACTCAGACTGACAGACACTGAGGCCACGCCTCCGTTTACTCAGACTGACAGACACTGAGGCCACGCCTCCGTTTACTCAGACTGACAGACACCGAGGCCACGCCTTTATTTACTCAGACTGACAGACACCGAAGCCACGCCTTTATTTACTCAGACTGAGAGACACTGAGGCCACGCCTTTATTTACTCAGACTGACAGACACTGAGGCTACGCCTTTATTTAAAATCAGTTGATTTATACACACCCACTAAATTCTGTCTTTTGGGGAATAATAAATTAGTTTAACGTGGTGATTTGCTTTGTGTTTCATTAATAAAGATCGTTTTCTTTATCTTTCACAGCAAACATCTGACCGCTGCTATCCCAGCATCATCATGATCTCCATCAGCAAACAAGGAGTCAGCATCATCGACCCCAAAACCAAGGTAACCCAGTCCTGCAGCTTGCCAGTGTGCAGACTTCCAGTCTACACCTTCCATTCCTGCTGTCTTTCAAACAGACCGGCCCAGTGGTTACAGTTCTCTTTAAAACAGCTCTTTATATTTAGCTGAGGGACATACACATTCTGCAGACCGTTACTTCAGTGTGTTTATAGGAAATGACCAATTATAAAAGTAAATAGGGGCAGTGGTGGCTTGGTAGTTAAGGCTCTGGGTTACTGATCGGAAGGTCAGGGGTTGAAGCCCCAGCATTGCCAAGCTGCCACTGTTGGGCCATTGAGCAAGGCTCTTAACCCTCTCTGCTCCAGGGGGCGCTGTATCATGGATGACCCTGCGCTCTGACCCCAACCTCCTAACAAGCTGGGGTATGAAGAAAAGAATTTCACTCTGCTGTAATGTATACGTAATTAATAAAGACTCATTATCATTCAAATTAAAGTTAATATGTCTACAAGCACCGCAATATACATACTGTATTATTAGGCCTGGGCGTTATGGCAAAAAAAAATCCTCTCATGTTTCTCACAATCTCATTTTTCTACAATACATGACATACATCACGACATATAGGTTTGCTGTAGTAATTGACTTTACAGCACATTTTTTATTTAAAAAAAAACACACCACTAAAAAGGAAGAAATATTTTACAATTTGGAACATTACGGTTTACATTGTAAAGGATTTTGAAGCTGGATTTATACATTTTATTTTTGAGCTTGTGTCAAAGTGTAGCGTATTTTGTACAAATTAAAAACTAAAAAAAAGAGAGAGAGAGATCAAGTGAGAGAAAGAAAGAAAGAAAGAAAGAAAGAAAAAGACTGTTTTGATGTTGTCCTGTAGGAGGTGCTGGTTATGCACCCGTTCAGCAAAATCACCAACTGGTCCAGCGGCAGCACCTACTTCCACCTGACCATCGGCAGCCTGGTGAAGGGAAACACCCTGCTCTGTGAAACCTCTATGGTGAGACCACTTCGACTCGGCACTCGTTTATTTACAAATGTCCGCAGTTAGTCACCTCTTTAATCGTATGAATTTACACGTAAAAATGTTATTATTTTTTTCGTGTGTCACAAACTGCAGAATTCAAAGTCAGTTCAACATCCAGTTTCAGACGCCGTTTAAAAATCCTACGTTTTAAACATCCCTTTAAATTGAAATTTTCTTAATTTATTTATTTTTGCATTTTATTTAGCATTTGAATGAAAATATCTAAAGTCATGATTGCAACTGCGCGGAAACGTCGTCTCCACGAACCGGATTCCAGACCAACGTTCTTCGTATGTCGATGAACACGTCTAAGATAAAAACAATTTACTGACTTGTCTGAGTTACGAGCGTTAAGACATAGAGTTAGTTCGTTTTCACGCGAAAGTCCACGATTTATTTACCGTTTATGAATCTCGACTAGCTGATTTATTATTTTATGATATTCTTTTTTTTTTATAAAGGAATTGAAGTTGTAAATGTTATAGCTTTGAGCTAGCGCGCTAGCTTTGATCTGCATTGTTAAATACTGCCGTTGACCTTTGATCTCTACAGTCGTGAGGACATATGGACTTTTCGTTTCAAGTTTCCGCCGCATGTCTTGATTGACAGCTGACGGATCCAGTGTGACACTGTTATCTCTCTGTTTTTCCTTTTTTCCTCCCTCACACACTTCT
Source organism: Ictalurus furcatus (assembly GCF_023375685.1). Lineage (NCBI taxonomy): Eukaryota > Metazoa > Chordata > Actinopteri > Siluriformes > Ictaluridae > Ictalurus > Ictalurus furcatus. The sequence continues at coordinate 20,995,320 of NC_071271.1, forward strand.
CATTGTGTTTTTCTCCGAGTTCATCGTGTGTGTCCTGTGTGTTTTAGGGACACAGAATGGACGACTTGCTGAGCTCTTACGTGAACATGTATCACCATGAGAGGACGCTGGTGAGACAAAGAAGCAAGCGTTTCTTTTAATGAACACACACACACACACATGCTAGCACACTATATGGGAGTTAGCGCTACATCTTATTTAATAAATTCTATTTAAAATTATGACTAAGGTTAAAAGTCCTGGACTGTTCATCAGAATTGAACCCAAACGAAGCTTTACATGTTATTGATGATTAGAGTTCACTTTGTTTTGTTCGTGATATGATGTTTGTTATCAGTTTAAATTCAATTTTGTCCTCAAAGTTGTCGTGTTATATAAACCTTCCGAAAACATCCCCGTGACTGCGTCCGAGTCTAAAATAAAAGTCTGATTATTACGACGTACGGTGTTTGACTGTTTTCAGTATAAAGTGTGGATTAAAATGTTATAAGTTGTGATGTAACGTGTCGTTTCTTCACCAGAGTAATGAGAATGTTTTGATCCAGATTCCTCTCTCACATACCGATCACATTAACTCGACTGTACTGACACGTCAGGAAACATAACATAAAGCATCACTGATCATGGGTATGGATGGATAGAACAAATGGATGGATGGATCTGACCACCAGGCTGATCCATCTCTGTCTGTTTGGGAATGGATAGATAGATGGATGGACAGAGGGATGGATGGATGGATGGATGGAACATATGGATGGATAGATCTGACCACCAGCCTGATCCATCTATCTGTCTGGAATGGATGGAACAGATAAATGGATGGCTGGTTGGATAGATGGGCAGATCAATGAATGGATGGATGGAACAAATGGATGGACGGATGGATGGATAGATGGAAGGAAGGAAGGATGGATAGATGGAAGGAAGGATGGATGGATGGATGGAAGGAAGGATGGATAGACGGATGGAAGGAAGGAAGGATGGATGGATGGTTGGAAGGATGGATGGAAGGAAAGAAGGAAGGAAGGAAGGATGGATGGATGGTTGGAAGGAAGGATGGATGGATGGTTGGAAGGAAGGATGGATAGACGGATGGAAGGAAGGAAGGATGAATGGTTGGAAGGATGGATGGAAGGAAGGATGGATAGACGGATGGAAGGAAGGAAGGATGGATAGATGGGTGGAAGGAAGGATGGATGGAGGGATGGATGGAGGGATGGATAGATGGATGGAAGGAAGGATGGATGGAAGGAAGGAAGAAAGGATGGATGGATGTGTCAAACAGAGAGATTTATGGATGAGTAAATAGGATTGATGAATGAAGTTAGAAGAAAGTTTGGTGTAAGTTCTGTGCGTGGTTGTGTGTGTGTATGTGTGTGTGTGTGTGTGTATCTGTGTGTGTGTGTGTGTGTGTGTTACACAGACTAAGCTGCATTTGTTTCTGAGACAGACGACACACACTGCTGCTGGAACAGGAGTTGGTGTTTGTGTTTAAGGCGTCGTCTCCACGTGGGCTTTATTTTAGTAAAACACATTCCTGTGGCAGTGAAGTCATCTGTGTTCTCTCTCTCTCTCTCTCTCTCTCTCTCTCTCACACACACACACACACACACACACACACACACACACACACACACACAAACTTGAGTGACGTTTTTGCTCTGGCACTGACAATGACACCCCTGTTCATTACATACTGCGTCTGTGTGTGTGTGTGTGTGTTTGTCTGTGACTGTGTGTGTGTGTGTGTGTGTGTGTGTGTGTGTGTGTGTGTGTGTGTTTGACATGAGGCCCCGTGGGTGTGTTAAAGCAGTGTGTGTTTACTGCACAGAGCTTCTGTGGTTTTACATAATACAATAAAAGACCAGTATTTTTAGTCTTTAATTAGTCGTGTGTGTGTGTGCGTGTGTGTATTTCCTCTGTCTTATACACTGCACATGAGAATACAGAACTTTATTTGTCATCTCTGTGTCTGTTTGTCCAACTATCTTCCTGTTTATTTGCCTGTCTGTCCATCCAACCGTGTTTATCTATCAGTCTGTCTTTCTGCACAACAGTCTGAGTATCTGTCTGTCTGTCTGTCTGTCTGTCTGCCACAAATCAATACTGCACAGCCAGGAGCCAAAAAGCCATCAATCTCCTCGCTGACCAACCCGAGAGAGAGAGAGGTAGATAGATAGATAGATAGATAGATAGAGGAAGAAGTAGACACAAAGAGAGAGACAGAAATTTAGAGTGAGTGAATGAGAGAGACAGAAAGAGAGAACGGAAGAAAGATTGATAGACAGAGAGAGATGTGGAGACAGACAGCGAGAAAGAGAGACAGATAGAAAGAGACAGAAGGAGAACTATAGATTACTGGAAAGACAGAAAGCAGCAGACAGACAGAAGGCAGGCAGGATGAGTGTGATAGAGAGAGACAGAGAAATAAAGACACATACAAAGAGAGTGACAGAAAGAGAATGATAGAATGAATCTGAACAGATGAAAGGATTGATGTAACAGACAGATGGATGGATGGATGGATGAATTGATGTATGGATTGATGTAATAGACGGATGGATGGATAGAACAGATGGATGGATGAATTGATGTATGGATTGATGTAGCAGATGGATGGATGGATAGAACAGATGGATGGATGGATGAATTGATAGATGGATTGATGTAGCAGACGGATGTAAGGATAGAACAGATGGATGGATGTAACAGATGGATGGGTGGATGGATGGATGAATTGATGTATGGATTGATGTAACAGACGGATGGATGGATAGAACGGATGGATGGATTGATGAATTGATAGATGGATTGATGTAACAGATGGATGGATGGATAGAACAGATGGATGGATGAATTGATGTATGGATTGATGTAACAGACGGATGGATGGATAGAACAGATGGATGGATGAATTGATGTATGGATGGATAGAACAGATGGATGGATTGATGAATTGATAGATAGATTGATGAATTAATAAGATTGGTGAATGAAGCCAGGAGAAAGCCGGTGTAAGTTCCATCTTGTCCAGAGTGAAATGATATGATGAGGTTAATGATTTATTTTCACTTCTGTTCCTGTATGAATATGTAAATCTATGCTAATGAGACGATGTTGTTTATAAGGAGACGGTTATATAGAAACCCGAGGCGTTGATCAGGTTCCAGGTTGTTTTTGTTTGCGGTTGTTTTGGTGTCATTCAGGTCACCAGTATACGATCTTCACATTCCACTCGAGAGGAATTAAGCTCTTACATAATGTCTGGGCTTCAGTGTGTCACATCATTAGAGTGGAATCAGCTCTGAGTCACAAAACACGCACAAGAACCTGATCCCCATGTAGTCGGGGTCATGAACTTTCCCTTCTGCACGGCGTCGAGCCGAGGCTTTTATCATCACGCTGCTGCAAAGTCACGGCTGACGAAGCGTGAACGTTTTATTCTTTTCTTAAAAAAACTAAATGAGGAAAATGTGTTTTATTCGTGATTTTCTGAATTGTCTAAAACATCATATAATCATAAAATACACACCACATAAAGTATGGAACTTTACACCTGATGAAAGTGAACTTTCATCGTTTATTCTTTTACAACAAAATTAAAATTAGGTCCTTAAAATTTCATGTAACAAGTATTTTTTTAGAGAGAGAGACAAAGAGAGCGAGAGAGACAGAGAGAGACAGCGACACAGAGAGAGACAAAAAGAGCAAGAGAGACAGAGACACAGAGAGAGACAAAAAGAGCGAGAGAGACAGAGACACAGAGAGAGACAAAGAGAGCGAGAGAGACAGAGACACAGAGAGAGACAAAAAGAGCGAGAGAGAGACAAAGAGAGCGAGAGAGACAGAGACACAGAGAGAGACAAAAAGAGCGAGAGAGACAGACAGAGAGAGACAAAGAGAGCGAGAGAGACAGACACAGAGAGAGACAGAGAGCGAGAGAGACAGACACAGAGAGAGACAAAGAGAGCAAGAGAGACAGACACAGAGAGAGAGACAGACACAGAGAGAGACAAAAAGAGCGAGAGAGACAGAGACACAGAGAGAACAGAGAGACAAAGAGAGCGAGAGACAGAGACACAGAGAGAGACAAAGAGAGCGAGAGACAGAGACACAGAGAGAGACAAAGAGAGCGAGAGACAGAGACACAGAGAGAGACAAAGAGAGCGAGAGAGACAGACACAGAGACAAAGAGAGCGAGAGAGACAGACACAGAGAGAGAGACAGACACAGAGAGAGACAAAGAGAGCGAGAGAGACAGAGACACAGAGAGAGACAAAGAGAGCGAGAGAGACAGAGACACAGAGAGAGACAGAGAGCGAGAGAGACAGAGACACAGAGAGACAAAGAGAGCGAGAGAGACAGACACAGAGAGAGACAAAGAGAGCGAGAGAGACAGAGACACAGAGAGAACAGAGAGAGACAAAGAGAGCGAGAGAGACAGACACAGAGAGGGACAAAGAGAGCGAGAGAGACAGACACAGAGAGAGACAAAGAGAGCGAGAGAGACAGACAGAGAGAGACAAAGAGAGCGAGAGAGACAGACAGAGACAAAGAGAGCGAGAGAGACAGACACAGAGAGAGACAAAGAGAGCGAGAGAGACAGACACAGAGAGAGACAAAGAGAGCGAGAGAGACAGAGCGACAAAGAGAGAGACAGAGACGCAGAGAGAGACAGAGAGAGACACAGAGAGAGACAAAGAGAGCGAGAGAGAGACACAGAGAGAGACAAAGAGAGCAGGAAACAGAGAGAAAGAGATAAAGAGACAGAGAGACTGAGAGACAGAGAGAGACAGAGACACAGAGAGAGACAAGGAGAGCGAGAGACAGAAATAGACAGAGACACCGAGAGAGAGACAGAGAGAAAGAGAGAGAGAAACTGATTACAAATTCAGTATACAAGTAAACTTGTGGGGTTTTTTTATAGAACATTTGTAAGAACTCACACCACAAAAGAAATTATACTTCAGGGCTTTTTAAACGTGTTTAATATTTTACTACTATTGTGTGTTTTGTTTTGTTTTTACAAAAAAAGAAAAAGAAAGAAAAATATTAGGTTACAATAATAAGTAATTCCTGATTTTCTAAAATTGTGAAAATCCACAACACAAAAGATTTCTCTTCAGCGCTGGTAGTGTGTCGATTTCTTTTCTCTTTTCTATCCCAAAAATGAAGAAAGTTTTTAATTCCTGATTTCTGAGGGCTGATAAAGAGTGAATAATCGCCTTCTTTATATTGAGAATTCTCAGTGAACAGTAGCGGGTTTATATGCTAATTTATTAAACAGAAACGAAAAGCATTTAATGTGGTACAATAAACCCATTATTTAGTGAAATTATTTTGAACAGAGTTGAGTCTCACACACGATGGATAAACTGAAGAGGTGTGTGTATCTCCTTGGTGATTATAAGGTCAAACACCCTCACGGACCCATCCACACACACTCTTCATCATCAGTGAGAATCAGCACCACCACTTCATCACTTCGTTTTTACGGCTCTGCTACTGAACTGTCAAATCAGCAGCTACGTTCTTCCTGCATTCGAGACTTCCCGTGGTCCAGCTACACATTTGTTGAATTCTGGATTCTGATTGGTCCGAAGGTTTCGATTCATTTTCTGTAGCAGCAGACATAACGCAGTACAATACCGTATTCATCCTGACCTTCCTAACGCATGGTAGGATGTTCCAAAAACAGAATAGGACCCAGAACAGAACCTTGAGGGATACCATATATTAGGGTCACCTTAGAAGAAAAAAACGTTTCCGATATTCACAGAAAACGTTCATTCTAGTACGGTCCCTCAGATGCCGACTTCATACTCGAAACGCTCTAAAAGAACCGAGTGATGAACAGCGTCGAACGCGGCGCTGAGATCCAAACATGATCAAAATGATTCAAACACACAGCCGAGTCAACCGCTACTGACAGATTATTCACAGATTTTAACAGGGCAGGTCTCTGTGCTGAGAACGTCTCCGAATCCGGAGTGAAATCTGTCCAGGATATCATTCTCTAATAATTTGTTTTTTTAAAAAAAGGGGTAATTTGCGATGAAACAGCTTTTTCTATCACCTTTATTAAAAATAAGAAAGGTAATGCCCTGAGGACATGTTGATATTGGATACAGCCGGTCGTGGTTGATGGCTTGATGCCGAGCAGAACGTTTCTCACGGCCGTGTCGGTTAGAATGATTCGGCGGATGCGAGTCAGAGGCGAGTCATGCAGGAGTGACGAGGTATTTAAACTCATTTTTTACATTTCATTCCGTGCGAAGGAGAAAGAAAGAAGCACAGAAACACATTTTAAGAAGACAGTTAAATATATTAAACACCTTTATTTGTTTATTTTGACACATGTGAAATGTTCCAGAACATTCACATCTTTCACATACGAAAGCTGGAATGAATGGTTTTTAGTATTAGATCTACTAATATAAAATAGCAAATATATTAATCTTACATCATGTGTTATGACGCGGTAAACAAAATATACGGAGTAAGCACAGCTCGGCGTGATTGTGCGTACGACACACTGTCCAGCAGATGCATTATACAACGGGGAAGGGGATTACAATTCAACAATTTTTCTGTAAAAGTCATTACGCACCAGGTCTCTGCTTCAGGGAGCGCGAAAGAAAGAAAATGAAAGGAATGCGCAGTGAAGGCGGAGCTGTAAAAACCACAACAGTTTCAGCCTCCAGAAAAAAACATTCGACAGGATACCAATGTGGTGAGATCAATGGTGAGAGAGTGACCTTCGTTTAATGAAAGAAAAGAAGAAGAGAGGACAACAGTCCAGAGATTAAAAACAGATAACATTCTTAAATAAAATTAATGAAATCTTTTATAAATTCATAAACGTGCCCGGTGTCTGTGTAACTTGATATCTGCAAGATATTTTACAGCTACTGGTTAAACGTTTTTAACGTTAAGAGGCGGAGCCTCAGTGAGCCGACGGGGAGGGGCCGAGAATTTGCCCGAGGTTGTGTGGCTGAAGCCTGAAGCTATACGAGTCGCAGCAACAGCTAAAGTATGAAAAATAAGCGTAGGCGTTCCCGTTCATTTACTTCAATCTCCGGTTGCTCTGTATGCGTCAGCTCTTCAGTGATTCTTTCTGAATCGAAACACAACACTGCCTCATTTTCCTCAAAACACAGTTCACGTTCACAAAACTCCCCTTTGTCTATGTTTTTTTTGGCTCGAGTTTAGAGAGCGCTCCACGAGTGAGAGGAGAGGAAAGCTTAGCTTCGGATCCTCCGGACATCTCGGGTTCTCTTCTACGGCTCTGCAGAGTTCCTGCACTCCGTCAGTTACTCAGATGAAGATTTCCACTGCCTCGGCTTCCACGCTGTCCAGACCTTCCAATGGATTCTGCGGCTTCTGTTTGTCGCTTTCTGTTAAAAAAAAATAACAACAGCGTGTATAAGTAAAGAAAGCATCTGTAATGTAAATACATACCAAAACATACATACATACATACATACATACATACATACATACACACACATATATATACATATTTTACATATAGTATATATATAAACTCTGGAGTAAAACAAATGGAACTATAGGAATTATGTTGTGATAAAAAATCCAAAAAAAATGAAAATAATTTAATATTTTAGCATCTTCAGAGTAGACCCCCATTTTTGTCTAGAATTTCCAGAAATGTACTCTTGGCATTTTCTCGACCGATTTCTTGAGGAATTTCCCTGAGATGATTTTTAAACAGGATTAAAGGAGTTCCTACGTCGCACACTTATCGGCTGCTTTTCAGAATTTTTCACTCTGAGTCGTCCGTTTAAATAAATATTTTTTTTGTAAATAAAATGTTAGTTTTCTAATGAAAGAAATGAATACGTCGGAAATGATACATTATATCAATGGGAAGTGTGTGCACTGTTATTTTCAACACCGACAGCATCCATGTTCCTGAATTTCAGGTGAATATGAAATTCTGTGCAACTTTACAGCGCTCACGATCTCGTCTTCTCGCGGTCCGTTTAATAAGCGCACTTTGTTGAGACAGAAATAATATGAAACTCGTTAAAAAAGCCTTGCAAGTCTTCTCATTATTATATTTGAAGATTTCGTACAGTTAGGATGCGTACGAACAGCTCGATTGGCACGTTAGCGAGTATAAATATCTTGAATATATTATAATTCGACTAATATTTCTCTTTATTAGCTCAGAAACAAATGAGATTATTAAGCCTGATTTTTTTCCTATGGGTGGATATTTTAGCTTATTTTATTTCTAGAAAGAAGCGAAAATTATCTACCAAATTACATAATCTGTAGATATATTCAAGATCTCTTCACTTGCCATGATCTAATTTTTCGCAGTGAATCCATACCTTTAACACTGTAAATATTTCTTTACATCAGTGAGCTCATATGCTGCTCTGGTCTCTCACACACACACACACACACACACACACACACACACACACACTGTGGTAAATCAATAACCACTGGAATGCAGCTCGAGTCTAATCGACGTGAACTCTGCTTTCCGTCTCTGTGCAATGATCCATGCAGAGCTTATACTAATCACTAACTCATTCTGTTTTTCCATTCCTCATCATATTATGTGTGCGTGTGTGTGTGTAAGAGAGCGCGTACTGACCCAGACTTCAGAAAAAATATACTTTTTTTATTTGAACAAAAACATGGTTTTGACTATGTATTCACAATATTAGCATTACTCCTACTATTGCATTTTATTCTTACCTTTATTGTAGGAGGAGCTTGAGCCAGGGTGGGTGGGGCAACTCAAAGGCACACCCTCACCCTCTTCACAGTGCTCCGGTTCCTGTTCCTGCTGGAGCCGGTAATGAAGGACACTAATCACGGCGTCCTTCTCCATGATCTGCCCGTACAGATCGCGGATCCTGATCGAACACACACCGTTAGATTCAGGATTAAAGACTTGCGTCGTTATCTTTAATCGCAGAAATATCAAACCCCGAACGATCCCGTACCTGTTTTCTACTTCCTGGCTCTGAATCCGAGGCGGATCCTCACCGGGGCTGGTTTTAGATGAGTGACAGGGCGAGCGGTTGTTGATGATGGTGGTGTCTCTGTGAAAACAAATGCATGCGAGATTTTTAAAAAATTTTAATTCTAAAAATTTCTATCTACATTTATATGGATGGCAGTGTGATTTTGGGTCTTGACCTCTGTGCCGCAGCGGTGGCCGCCGTGTCCATGGCGAACTCCATCATGGTTTTCTCCTCCAGGTATTTCTGCTCCCAGCGAGTCATGTCAGCCTCCATGGCCAAAATCCGTTCCTCTCGTTCCCTCAGGCGCTCCAGCAGGACGCTCACGTTCGCCGAGGATGCCGTGACGCCCGGACACGCTCGGGTCTGCCTCTATTGGAGTAGAATCAGAGAAATACCACCGTTACTGCACAATCGTTAACGTCGTCGACCGTCTTAATGTACGATCATAATACATATACTCCCGTACACACCTGCTGGTTCCTGAGTGTGCGCAGCTCCGCCTCCAGCCTTGTGCGCAGACGAAGCTCCAGACCCTCTCTCTTCTCACAGGTGGCCTGTAACTGAGCCAGCGCCCCCTGCAGACGCTCCACCCTCTCCACGTACGCACTCTTCCTGTGCAGCTCGGCCTGCAGCTGCCGGCTGCGCTCCTGCACAGTGCTCATCTCCTCACGTAGAAACTGCACGTCGCGCTCCAGTCGCGCACACTGCGACTTCTGCTCCTCATCTGAGAGAGAGAGAGAGAGACAAAGAGAAACTGATTACAAATTCAGTACACAAGTAAAGTTGTAAGTGTTTTTTTTTCAAAGTGTTTTGGAATCAGTGTTACTACTGCTACTACCACCAATAATGCTTATTTTTGTCTCCATACTTTCCCCACACACGTTACAGGGTATCAGGGTAGTACGCAAGTCGGACATGTTGCTTCTTAATGCAGCTGGTTTTTATATTTAAACCTCATGTATTCTACGTAAAGTATTTCATCATTGCTGTAGTCAACGTAACAAGTCCCACACCACTCAGAGTCGAGGGGACATTTTTATTTGTTTTATTTCTCTGGTCAGAGGTTATACATTTCCCTCTATATATGTATATACACATATATAGTATTTAAGTGTATAGATAATTCAGTGAGTAGGCGAGTATAAAGATAACGTTAGTATAAATGTCTATAGTTGTATTATGTAAGCATTTTTATGTAAGTAAGTAGTTTATTCTGCCTGTATTTTGACCCCAGCTCTGGACTTTGATTACGTTCTCTAATTATCCCTAATAAACAACACGTTCAAAGCCCTGGAATATTCAGGTCTTCATCTTAAAGCAGATTATTTAGTAACTACCATGAACTATTCCGTAACTACAGCCAAGCTAATAGGAACGGCTTGAGGGGTTTACATCTACAAGCACCGAGTTTACGTATCGTTAAGCTCGTAACAGCTGAGATGACTAAAACCAAGCCTTTTCATGGGACGCCGTGTTTGTGTCAGGACTTCCTGTTTCCTCATATCCAAAGAATTCGGTTGGGAAATACCGTATGGTGGGAAGCATATGCGTATAACATGTACACGTTTTCTGCCTAAATATTTACAAGTGTGATGTTTAACAGTCCTAATGTACACTACACTGGTTTAAAACATCACTGAGTCAATAACACCACCGATGAACTCACTCTGCATGCGGAGGTTAGCGATAACCTGCTCGTTATGGTCTGCAGCTTTCACATCTTTCGCCGCCTGAATGCTGCTGCTCTCCAGGCTGTCTGTAAAACAAACAAACACATGAGCACTGATTTAAGACACATGATCGATGAGTTAAGATATCTCGGGATTTGGCACCTCTTGGTATGTTTGTATAAATGAGATACGACTGTGGCAGTGCTTTACGCATTTATTGTTCTACAGAACTGCCTAAAAGAAACCCTGCTGACGCTTTCCCTACCTCTCAGGTCCGTGTTCACGTCCTGAAGCCTCTTGATTTCTGCCATCAGCTTGCTCCTGAGCGTCTGCTCCAGTGTTTCTCTCTTCAAGCAGCCCTGCATCAGAGTGTCATAGGCCTCAGAGATCCTCTGGATTTCCTGCTCCAGCTACGAGAGAGAGAGAGAGAGAGAGAGAGAGAGAGAGAGAGAGAGAGAGAGAGAGAGGAAGAAATTTTTTATTTACAATGATAGAAGACATACACTAATCATGTATTATACCATATACTTTATATACTAGACCAATTTATCAAATAATTTACAAAAATAATCAAATAAAATACATAATTAATATGACTCATGAATAGTTAAAGAATGTGTTGAATAAAATGAATGAATGAATAAATACACAGATAAGTGAATAAAATAAATTAATGAATGAAATGAATTGTGATTAATGAATTTAATAAAATGAAAATTAATTAATACATGTACAAAATAGTAAAAAAAAATGATATAAAATAAAATGTAATAAAACGAATACATGGATAAATAACTGAAATAAAGAACAGGAATGGATGAACAAGCACGAATAAAAGATTCCATAAACAAAATAACAAATTTAAATGAAATAATATAAAATAACGGGGACAGATCCATTACTCCACTTTTATAAAGCGATTAAAATATAACGCGACATCAGTCCGACGAGAGATCGGGCGATTATCATGGTATTAAAACTGATAATCAGCACATGACCGTAACAGATCAAACCAAGCCCCGCCTCCTGATTTTATATGTGCATAATTGTACACTCGTCTGTAACGTTGATACTCATCCCCATGGCACTGAGTGATGCATTCCTGTCTGAAATATCTACGCACACACGCCTAACTGTACTCATATGGAAACAATGAGGCATTATTCACCCCCAGGTGAGTTTACACAAGGCGGTGCCTCTCTCTCTTCCCAGCAATTATCATTCCATCAGAGTGAGAGAGCGCTAAGCTATGTTGACGCAACCCTGGAAAGAAAAAGGAAAGGTTTATGGGCACTTTGAGCTAAGCCTAAGTTAAACACGCAACTGCCGAATAATTCGGTCACCTGACAGTCAGCCCAGCTGGAGTTATGCGGTGACCTCATTCGAAATAATAGAAAGGAGGTTTTCATTATCGCAGACGCCCGAACGCTAACGAAAACATTCTACCTACCTAGACAGCCTCCTCCTGAACACACTAAATAACCAATTCATCATCAGAATGCCTGGTATGTCAACTCTTTAACTTAACAATTCGCTGTAAATATTTATTTACAAATTCGTAGGTTATGCGGGTGTGCACTGATAACGGGGCGGCTCCTTTTAACAAACGTGCCATTCGTCACCATAAAAGTTTTCGCGATACGCATCCGAAACACGGTAACGCGAAATAAGGATTATGATGAGGGGAAAACCATACCTTCTGAATCCTGAGCGCCTTTTCTGCGTGGCCTTCCAGCTCCTGCTTCAGCCTCTCGTTCTCCTTCATCAGCAGCTCCGTCTGTGGGGAGACCTCCCTGCCAGCAGGGGGCGCGCTTAGAAAAAGCACGTGGCGTGCTTCAGGTGACAGCGCGGGTGGGACGAGTCTAAACGGAAAGATCGTGTCGTTAGTTTTTAATTATGAAAGCAAACGAAAAGGGCTAAACGAGCCTCAGAATAAATGGGGTCTGTAGTAGGTCTATAACACTATAGCTCTGATTTGACTTTGGTGCTTGGACCCCTTAATTATTTATATAATCAAGATCTGTTCAGTCTGAATAAAGTATTCGTTTTGTCTTGCGGCCATTTTGAGTTTAAATCTGAGGTTTGGAGCCCTAAACAATTTTGTATAATGTCTTTGATGATGATGTCAACGATGTCATTAAAAATAGCTGTAAAATGCGATATAATCGTGACAGCGGGAACGCAGTCGGTGGTTTGTTTGCATTACCTGGTGTGTTGGGAGTGGAAAGGTGGTGGTGGTTTCGGGTAGAACGCTTCAATCTCGTGGGCGTGATCAGACGTGGACGCATGAGGCTGAAATCCTATATGATGCTGTCTAAGTTGATAGCCGGCTATTTGCGGGTAGCTAGAAGATGAGCTCGCGGAGAGCGACTCCACGTTAACGTCTTTGCGTAGAAGCGAGAGCTGCATGAGACGCTCGCTGAGCGACCTGGCATGGCTCGGTTTAGGGTTATCCTCTGGATAAATCTGCCTGTCCTGGCACCACTGCGAGGCCACGAGCTGCGAATTCGCTTTGGCCTGCTCATACGTGGGCAGCTGTTCATGGTGGTAGGGAAGATAGATCTCCGAATGCTGGAAGTCAACATGGTGCTCTTGGCCCTGCGGTTCCTGACGTTCCTCCTGGGAAAAGCTGTCTGAAGAGGAGCGAGGGCTTCCGGTTCCTCCGTTCACCGCGCTCCGTAGGGCCTGCTGCTGGATGGCCAGAAGGGTGCGAGCGTCTGTGGGATTTCCGTAACGCAGCTGCTCCTGGATCAGTCGGTGCAGCACAGTGCTTGACGCATCCTCCGTTCGCATTTTGTTTGGGATAAAGGTGAATTATTCCTTGGATCAGTGCAAACTAGAGACCTGAAGAAAGGCATAGACGGGATAAGAGTTCAGAAATAGAGTTGCGGAATTCAAATACATTGGATGGATATTCAAGGTGGGCGATAACACAATAGGGTATCTATATATCGCAATTACTTAAGTTGTGATACTTTTCAGAAGTACTGTAAGTGTCAGAACTCCGATACAAATAATTTATTTTTCTCACAGTAACGTTTATTTTTTGTGGAGGTATATATTTAATATCTGAATATGAACTCATACTGACTAAACGGATTTTAAATGAAATGGAAAAAAGGACAAATAAAAATTACAAAATGAAGGACAGAAAAATGTGTATTTTTTTCATAATTAAGGCAGCGACTTGTGAAAATGATAAACAAACAAACAAACAAACAAACAAATCAATTAATTCCAGGAACCTTGTCTTTATCTGGTATTTCATTTATTTTGTAACTTAGCATTTATTTCTATTTAAAATAAAAAAATTGTAAAGCTTAAGAGTGCACAAAAAAAGAACAACATAAGGAATAATAATAATAAATGAAATATAAAGGACATTCTTGTTGATGTCACGTGACTAAGGTTAACGCCAGACTATCCTCATGTTGCATTCCTGAGCTAAAAGGAGAATTAATCTATCGCTTAACGCCATAAAAACAGCAATTTCGTCCGAGTAAAACGATTTATTCCATATTTTGAATATCCCGAGCAACGTTTACTTAGCTATATGAAATATAAACATGAAAACATCCTTTAAAAATTAGCCAAATTTTCAACTAACATCAGAGTCTCGCGCCTTCCTTTGAGGAAATATTTCTGAATAAATTTACCTTAATTATTCTTCTCACATCGAGTCAGAGGTCCTCTGCTGGCTTTAAAGTGCGTGTAAGCAGTCCAACAGGTGTGTTTGGAACGTCCTTTTCTTATTTATCTCCTGTGTTTGCACATTATTGAGGTGTAACGCTGTAACTTGTGCTGTAATGAACACTACTCTGCTCTCCAGTGTCTCTGTGAGAGAGAGAGAGCTGCGCGCGGGTCATAAATAGCTAACTAACCGCGAGCGCGGCGGGAGAGAGAGAGGGGGGGCGGGGTTTTGTTAACTGCGAATGTGGTATGTGAGGAATGTTGAGCGCGCGCTCTTTCTCTCCCTGCTTATCTCCCTCAGGGATCGTAATGGAACGCCGCGCGCGCTTAAGCGAGAAATGAATTTGAAAAGGGGGAGGGGGCGGCCGTTGGTGTCGGTTAGAAAGATTATAATGTAAAGTTAGCTTACAAGCTAACGGACCTCACTTAAAAAATAATAATAATATTAGGAGGTTGATGAGATTTTCTCTCAAAAAACATGTAATAGAATTCAGTCAGTTTTGGTGAACAGCCGCACAAAGGGAAATGACATTAACGGACCCTAAAATACCTCAAATAAAATAAAAAGTAGTAAATGGAAAACAAATACATACAAGCAAAGCCATTCAGTACACCTTCAGTATTTTAGAATACATTTGTTATATGAGAACTGTCCAAACCTAGACATTTATTACTCTATTTACATTTGTAAGATAAGATAACACTTTACTAATCCCAGGTGGGAAATTCCAACAGGAGACAATCAAGCATATAAAACAAAAGACAACATAGCAGAAGAAAATAAATACAAAACAACTATACAAATGTACAAAACTGTAGGGGATATATATATATACACAGAATATAGATCAGGTGCAACTTGGGACAGAATATAAACACATACACTTGTGTACAGGCTGTAAGTGTGCCAAAATGTCACTGTACAGTGTTGGATGGAGCAAAAAGTATGATGTTTATCCTCCAAGAAGTCAGACACCCTTATCCCAAGCAGCTCATAGAAGTGCTTTGTAGTCAAACATTTCCTCATGCTAGTTCAGTAAGTCAGGGACCAAGAACAGGATCAAGATAAAGCCTTGAATGAAAGCCAAGATAAAGAAAGGGAAACACACAAGGGGTTTAAAATAGATTTTTATAGAGCCAGTTGTAGTGGAAATCTAACCAAATTTTGCACAGAAATTGCTTTGACTGCCCTTATTTGTGGTAAGGGGAAAAAAACTGTACGTTTGTGACTACTTGATTTAATGACTACATAATTTTGACGATTTTAAGTGCTTCAAAAAATATATTATTTCCAGCTATGGCTGGGCAATATGACTTTATATTGATGCATTGATTAATACATCACAATATACAAACAAAATCTAATAAAGCAGGTATAATTGATACTTTTATAAAATACGCTGCTTTTCTACGTAACACACACTTCAGAGGATGTTAAAACCATAAAGTTCTTGCCAAAAGTATAGGAACATATAGTCTTAAAGTAAATTAAAGTAAATAATACCTTAATATTTGGTTGCATGTCATTTGCTTGCAATAACTGCATCAAATTGGCGAACCACTGACATCACCAAAACTGTAGCATTTTTCTTTTGTGGTGCTTTTCCATGCTTTTAGCATAGTCGTTTGTTTGTTTGTTTTTTGTTGTTGTTGTTGTTTTTGTTTTTGTTTTTTGGGGGCGGGGGGCTATTCTCCCTTCAGTCTCCTCTTCAGAAGGAGAAATGATTGATGCCCAATTTGATTAAGATCTGGTGATTGACTTGGTCAGTCTAAAACCTTCCACTTTTTTGCCTGATGAAGTCCTTTGCTGATTCATGATGAAGTTCCTCCCAATTAGATTGGATGCATTTCTCTGTAAATTACAGACAAAATGTTCCTGTAAACTTCTGAATTCTTTCTGCTGCTACCATCATGAGTTCCATCATCAATAAAGATTAGTGAGAATGTTCCAGAAGCAGCCATGCAAGCTCAAGCCATGACACTACCTCCACCATGTTTCACAGATGAGCTTGTATGTTTTGATCATAGAGTAGATCCTTTCGTTCTCCACACTTTGGCTTTTCCATCACTTTGGTAAAGGTTAATCTTGGTTCCAGAATGTTTGTGGCTCATTTCTGTATTAATTTGCACATTCCAATCTGGCCACTTGACTTGACTTGGCCTTCTGTTTCTAAATGCTAATCTGTAATATATATTCTCTGTTTGTTTATATAATAATAATAATAATAATAATAATAATAATAATATATTTAAAATGATTATCAGTATTGCCATATAAGAGGCTTTTCTTACTTTCCAAGTTTCTGCTTATATTTTCTGGTCCAAACTGCTGCTTTAAGAAAAAAAAACACACACAACATAATGAATATATTCCTTAACCTATTGCTAGCAAACTCATAAATATGTAGGATACAATGGAAGCAGGATGGGCCATTTTATCAACAGGCTACCAGTACAGATATGCAATTTACCCCCAGTGGTATTTACGATGCTGCTGTGCTACAATACATTACATTAAAAAAAAAAAAAAGCTGTAAATAGTCTTGAATTCTAGAAATGCCAAGAACAAAGAACAAAGAAAACAATTCAAGCAAATGCGTCCTTCTCAGTGTTGAAGACTGCTTTCTCACCTGTAAGAAAATGTGTTAACTGTTGACCTTTATTCTAGTCGTATAACAATAGTGGTAGCCTATTCATTCACGGTTGTCTCACATTTCAATGACAGACGTACAAGCTTATTCGTTACCTGAAAGTAATTAAGAAGGTTATACAAGCCCTATACCACTCATTCAAATCAGAGACCCACCATAGCAACCTTTTTTCTGTGATTCTTTTGGTCTTTCGGTAGCTTTTTACACAAAGCAAACACACACTCAATGACCTTTCTAAAATTACACCCATTGTCCCAAACCACCACCGCATTCATTCTTCAGAACACTTAAACTCTATCAAAAAATCCACTTCGGAGTTTAGCCACTACACCGTGTACACACTGGAATTCTCTACATATAGATCTGATATCTAACCAATTCTAATTGGTCAGAAAGTGTGGATTCATTTTCTATATAATATGTGTAATTGCTAAGAAGTGTCAGATGTTATGTGACTCTGTGGGAAATAATCTGAACCAGTTCATGGCAGCAGACAGTAGGAATGTGTCATTTGTATGAATCTGCCCCACTCCAGATGTTGAGCAACATATAAACATTGCTGCAATGAGTCTGATTGATAACGTGGGTATTTCCAGTCAGACCTGAGACAGCATGACTCAATGGGAAAAAAAACACACATCCATGTGTAGTTGCAGGTGTGAGTAAAGAATGTTGGTCATTGGCAAGTCTCTACAAATATGAGGAGGGACTGATCTTTCACTAAGTATGAGAATATTAAATCAGTTCCTTATCGTCAGGAATGCATGCTTGTCACTACAGGATTTGAACTTGTTCATTCTTCCTCAGTATCTCAACTACAGTTGGTATTGGGTAATCAGTGCACCATCTTAATATTTACCAAATATAAAACGTGCCTATTGTAGTGAAGGAGGTGTGACCTCAATGCCAGTCAGTCCCAGTGAAGGAGGTGTGGCCTCCCACTCCTCAAAGCTTACTTTTACAGTGCCCTAAACTAATATTGGCACCCTTGGTAAATATGAGCAAAGAAGGCTGTGAACAATTGTCTTTATTGTTTAATTTTTTGATCTTTTGTTAAAAAAAATCACAAAAATACTCATTCATCAAAATATTCATATGAGAATAATATATTTGAAGTATATTCCCATTGATTGTTAAAGTATGGTTAAATGTAGTAAATGACCTACTACTGGCCTCTGATCAGGGTTGTGTCTTGCTGCTTGGGTTACTTGACCTTAGTGCAGCTTTTGATACTATAGGTCATACTATAAAATATACTAGAAAATGTTGTTGGCATTAAGGGAACAGTCCTCTCCCGGCTCAGGTCTTATTTGACCAATTGTTGTCAGTACGTAGGTGTAAATGGAGACTTTTCCATGCATACCGAGGTTAAATTTGGTGTTCCACAAGGTTCTGTTTTAGGCCCACTGCTTTTTACTTTATATATGCTACCTCTAGGTCAAATTATTCGTAAACATGGAATTAGCTTCCACTGTTATGCTGATGATACACAGTTGTATGTTTCAGCGAAGCTAGAGGACAGACAGCAGCTTAATAAAGTTGAGGAATGTGTAGCTAGAAGTAAGCTTTCTGATCACATAGTAACTCTGGATGATCTTTCTGTTTCATCATGTACAGCAGTAAAAGACCTTGGTGTGATTATTGACTCCAGTCTTTCATTTGATGCTCATGTAGATAATATTACTAGGATAGCCTTCTTTCATCTCAGAAATATTTCTAAGATAAGAAATATAACGTCACTACATGATGCAGAAATATTAGTTCATGCTTTCGTCACCTCTAGTCTAGATTACTGTAATGCCTTACTGTCTGGATGTTCCAGTAGGAGCATAAACAAATTCCAGTTAGTCCAGAATGCAGCTGCTAGAGTCTTAACTAGAACCAGAAGATACAACCACATCACCCCGATCTTATCAACACTGCTCCCAGTGAAATCTCGCATTGATTATAAAATACTATTATTAACCTATAAAGCACTAAATGGTCTCACACCACAGTATCTAAGCGACCTTTTGGTTTTCTATGAGCCGCCACGGCTACTTAGATCAAAAGATGCAGGCTATTTGATGGTACCTTGAATAGCAAAGGCTACAGCAGGGGGAAGAGCTTTCTCTTATAAAGCCCCACAGTTATGGAACAGTCTTCCAATTAGTGTTCGGGACTCAGACACAGTCTCAGTGTTTAAGTCTAGGCTTAAAATGTATTTGTTTACTCAAGCCTACCATGCCTAGACTTTCTGTTACGCTAAGCACAGTCCTCTTCTCTCCCTCTCTCCTTCTGTCGAGCCACACAGGATTTTATGGAGATACTAGAGATCCTGATTCTTTCTGCTCTCCGGACCTGCCTGATCCGTTTCGGATGTCCTACCTCTGGATGGAGCTCTCATCCACTCCAATTCCAGATTGCTGGGACTACGGCTGCTTCTAAGCTCAAACAGACTTCATATAAAACCATAATGAACTTTTTCACACTATCCGGTGTTACCCAGATGAGGATGGGTTCCCTTCTGAGTCTGGTTCCTCCTAAGGTTTCTTCCTCACATCATCTTAGGGAGTTTTTCCTTCCCACCGGCTTGCTCAATTGGGATAAATTCACACTTTTAATATCTGTATACCGTGTTTATATATTTCTGTAAAGCTGCTTTGAGACAATGTCTATTGTAAAAAGCGCTATACAAACAAAATTGAATTGAATTGAATTGAATTCAATATAGCTGTGATGTGCGGCAAAAGGTTGTTGAGTTTACAAAATGGGAAGTGTCTAAAAGAAAATAGCACAAGCATTGAAAATGCCCATTTCCACCATCAGGGCAATAATTAAGAAGTTCCAGTCAACTGGAAATGTTATGAATCAACCTGGAATTGGAAGCGTGTGTATGTCGTCTCAACGCACTGTGAAGAGGATGGTTCAAGTGGCCAAAAAATCTCCAAGGATCACAGCTGGAGAATTGCAGAAGTTAGTTGCGTCTTGGGGTCAGAAAGTCTCCAAAACTACAATCCGAAGTCACCTACATCACCACAAGTTGTTTGGAAGGGTTTCAAGTAAAAAAGCTTCTACTCTCTTCCAAAAACAAACTCAAGTGCCTTCAGTTTGTCAGACACTACTGGAACTTCAAATGGGATCAGGTTCTATAGTCAAAATAGAGCTTTTCGGCTATAAACACCAGAGGTGGTTTTGGCGCACACAGAGAAGTAGCCATATGGAGAAGTAGCTCATGCCCACAGTTAAATATGGTGCTGGATCTTTAATATTTTGGGGCTGTTTTTCTGCCAGTGGACAGGGACATTTTGTTAGGATACATGGTAGAATGGACTCAAATATCAACAGATATTAAATGAAAACCTGACTGCCTCTGCCAGAAAGATTGAAATGGGCCGTGGTTGGATCTTCCAGCAGAACAATGATCCAAAACATACATCAAAATCAACACAAAAATGGTTTACTGACCACAAAATCAAGGTCCTGCTATGGCCATCCCAGTCCCCTGACTTGTAACCCATAGAAAACCTGTGGGGTGAATTGAAGAGGAGAGTCCACCAGCCTGGACCTCGAAATGTGAAGGATCTGGAGAGATTCCGTATGGAGGAACGGTCTCAGATCCCTTGCCATGTATTCTCCAACCTCATCAGGCATTACAAGAGAAGACTCAGAGCTGTTATCTTGGCAAAAGGAGGCAGCACAAAGTATTGACTAAAAGGGTGCCAATAATTGTTGTACACCTATATTTAACAAGATATTTTTTTATAAACCTGTATTATGTTTGCAACTGTTTGATATCCATGAGAGCAGAGTATTTTTGTGAATTTTTTTTTTTAACAAAATATCAAAAGGTTAAACAATAAAGATAAATTTTCACAGCCTTCTTTTCTCATATTTACAGGGGGTGCCAATATTAGTGGAGGGCACTGTATATTGAAATCAAGCTATTTGGACTGAAAACAAGCAGTGTATCACATGATATCACATTAAAACAGCTCTGTCTCCTTCATAAAATCAATCGTTAATTAAATTCGTCAGGGAAGGAGAAATAAACAGAAATGAGCTATTGTGGTATATAAATGCAATCACAAAAAAGTTACTGTATTATAAGGTTTATTAAACAGTTGTTTGGTTTAAAACAGTGTTCCTGCATTGTTCTGATAAACTACATCCCTCTTAATGAGTCCATTTTTTATAAATGAATGATACTAGTGTTATACTGCAAATAATGTTATTGATATTGACTCATGTGTGTATACCTAGCATATTTATTATCATCATTATCTTCACCAAAATATCATCATCTCTCAGCACTAAACTGGGTTAAACTCTGTCTCTATTCTTTCTGTCCTTCCCCTGATAGCGGAGATGTTTATAGTTCCAAATTTAAAAAATACATGTTGACACGAATCACGTTCATTCCCAGATGTTTTTCTTCGTTCCTCCTTTCTCTTTTGCTGAAAATTCAGCGGCATAATTTTAATATTCATCCATTAAATAAAGTATTACCTCAGTCAGCATAGTCACTTCCAAGACACACAGTTTTCCCCGTAAACATGATCTCTGAAAGCTTCCTCTCATAAATGATAATATTCGGTTTGGAATTATGGAGCAGCAATTAAAACTTAAGATCACACAAGTCTCAGGCATTCGCTGTAGTTCTCTTCTTCTCTTCTGTGTAAAAAAAAAACCCCAGTGAGAAGTCAATCATTAACACGAACATTGCTGTGTAATCTGTGTGATATCAGACAGGATCAGTGTGAAATGTTTTTCCACTGGGACAATGACGTTAATGCAGGCCTCCATTAGTGGCCCTGAACAAACAGCGGTGTGCGTCTCTGTCGCTGAGTCAGCACATAGCTCCAACTCGGTGGCTTTGACCACCAGGGCAGCAGAAAAAGAGAGAGAGAGCAGGGGCGGGGGGACGGGGGGTATGTATGCATTCAACTTAATATTACAACCCCAATTCCAAAAAAGTTGGGACGCTGTGTAAAATGTAAATAAAAACAGAATGCAATGACTTGCAAATCTCATAAACCCATATGTTATTCACAATAGAACATAGAAAACATATCACATGTTCAAAACTGAGTAAATGTACCATTTAAAGGAACAAATAAGGCAATTTTAAATTTGAAGGCCACAACACATTTCAAAAAAGTTGGGACGGGGGCAATAAAAGGCTGGAGGAACATTTCGCAACTAATTGAACTAACTAAATTTAACTGGATTAGAAGGTCATTCTTTAAAAAAAAAAAATTTTTTAATTTTAATCGTTGGAAAATCACTGTGGTATAAAATGAATAAAACTTTGAGATATTCTATTACATGAAAATTCAAGTTTGTGACAGTAACTCTGCTTCATCCCACAGCCTCATTGTTGACTATTTTACTATAATAGCACCACACTGTTTTTTATTCATGTATAATCTAATAATAATATTCTACATATCCCATGTACCTGAAATGTAGTTGATGTCTGGGTGACAGATTAGTTCCAGCACCCAAACCTCAGTTAAACCAAACCTCAATGAAACCAATCCTCAGACACCAAACATGTCTTGGTTGATTGACTACGTTTGGGATGATAGCAAAATTGTGTACATGTGATTTTCCTCTAAATTATTCCTTTGAGAAATACACACACAGACACACACACACACACACACACACACACACACACACACACACACACACACACAGACACAATGCATCAAAACATTGGTCTACTGTAAAAACCTCAGTTCATCATAGTTCCAGTCATTATGTATGAGATTTACAATGGGATGTCTAAAAAGAAGTTTTTCCCCCGAGCTAAAACATAATTATAGCTACAATTTGAACAGAGCATTTAACCATAGATGCAGCATCTCACCGTCTTTGAACAATCGGACCACTGAGTCGACCTGCTCTGCAAGAATGCAGCGTGACGGTGACGTTAACCATTTCGACTGTTTTTGACATGTGTAAGATTAAACACGCGTGTTCTGGGGCAGAGACAGAGTCGGCTGTGTGTGAAATGAAAACAGGCCTTTGTCATGCTCTTTAGAAGGGAACTATTGTGTGTCAGCACTGCAAAGCTATTTTTACCCCCGTGGAAGAATTTCCGTGAATAGAGGAGCTATTTTAACTGAAACGAACCCCAGGGCTTCGTGATAACGAGCTGAAACGGGAACATTTCAAAACAGGCCTTAAACAAACTTAACAGAATGAAAAACAGTTTACACATGCACCCAGCTTATTACTAAATTTTAGTAAAGCATTCAAGCTGCTCTCAGTGTTTTGAATGACATTATTAACATGATTTAAAAAGAAAATAAAAGGATATGAAACAATGAATATGAAAATCATTGAATAATTTTTTTTAATTAAATATGAAAAAGAATAGCAATGCATTATGGTTAGCATGTTTGCCTCACAGCTCCAGGGTTGGGAGTTCAATTCCCACCTCCGCCCCATGTGCACGGAGTTTGCATGTTCTCCCCGTGCTTCTGGGGTTTCCTCCAGGTACTCCAGTTTCCTCCCTCAGTTCAAAGACATGCATTGTAGGCTGATTGGCGTTTCCAAATTGTCCGTATTGTGTGAATGGGTGTGTGATCGTGCCCTGCGATGGGTTGGAACCCCGTCCAGGGTTTCCCCTGCCTTGTGCTCCAAGTCCCCTGTGATAGGCTCCAGGCTCCCCGTGACCCTGTGTAGGATAAGCGGTACAGAATATGGATGGATGGATAAAATAAATACTTATTTACAAGCAAGAAAAACCAGTACTCTTAATTACCTTCGTAAACAATAAAAATATTAGATTATAAAATTACAAAACAAAAATTCAAATATTATGACATGATAGAAATATAATGCTGCTACTAGAAAACTGAATAATTTATTTAAACTAGTTAATTTTTTAAATTAGATCAACGTTTGTTGGGTAACTATGAAGAAGAATGAGTTATAAAAGTCTGCATAATTTTAAGCTTAAGTTTAAACATAAAGAATAATAATACAATAATTTTTTTCTAAATAAATTTTTTATGATTTAATTTTGCATTTGAACAACTGGCAACCCAACCAACAAGGAAGGCTAGATACCTTTCTATAATCAGAAACCTGAGCTTCTTCCCATTATTCTCATGAGAGAGATTTTGCCAGTGGCTGTGTTCACATGAACTCCTGTTAGACTGCAGTAAATAAATAAGCTTACAGAGTTTACTGACTCTGCGTGTGGGTTGATATTGACATCGGTGTGTTTTCACAGAAGGCGGGTTACATTAAGCACCGATAAAAGACTGGCATGAAGCTCTAAGCTTCCGTTTCAGGAAGCAGTTACATCTAATACCTTCAAATCTAGCTCACATGAAAATATGTTAATCATCTGGCAGCGATCGGAGTCATTCGTAACGTCTGCCAAATAAATAAATGTAAGTGGTTCAGCCTTCACAGAAAAAGATACCTGTAAGTAAGAAATAAAGCACAGTGGGGCGTGCTGTTAGGAGAAAGTAATCAAAGACGGCTATTTAATGTTGTGGAATGTCTGCGAAACAAATTAGTTCCTGTTCTCACTTACGTTATAGCAGCTATAAACAGTCGTTCCCTCTCCAGACAAAAAAAATCGCAGCTTGTTACATCATGTTACAGAGAAACCGCAAAAAGAAGCATAAACTCCTCTGCCCTGAAGATGTTGAGAAACTTACAGTTACAGCATTACCTCTGACTGTTACAAAGTGCTGACACTGGAGACTCCTTCCTTAAATCTTAAATAAACACTTCCTTACAGAAAACTTCACCATGCCAACAGATTATACAATATTCATTGCTAAATAACATCACATTTTTAAATCTGTCTATCATTTAAACTACAGCAAGCACTACTGTCAGAGCTGCTGTTATGGAAAATTAATCAACAACAGCTATATGGTGTAAATCTGTATAAAACATCATTTCAGAGATGTTCTCCTTTTTTTCAGAGGGAGGAATATGTACTTACAGCGCCCTCCACTAATATTGGCACCCTCTGTAAATATGAGCAAAGAAGGCTGTGAAAAATTGCCTTTATTGTTTAACCTTTTGCACTTTTGTTCAGAAAATTCACAAAAATACTCTGCTCTCCAAAAAATTGCACAGAATTTAGAAACTCTCACTTCAGAGGTCACTTGTTGTGCAGTTGCTTTGTTGTTTGTCTTTCAAACACAATGCACTATGACACCTATAAGCTACACAGTAACACGTCACTGTGCGTACTCTCTGCACTGCTGATGCTCATGTTCAATGTCTATAACCATGCACTTAAAAGAACCTTCCTACATTTGCACCTTGAAATTTGAATCATCCTTCTGAACAAGAAACTGTTACCCATCACTGTCACATCTAAGGGTTGCACTACAACACAGTGACAGCTGCTGTAGTTAATAACCTCAGATCTCATTTATCCACACTGCGTTATTTACGAAGACTCCATATCTACCTTTGCATACTGTACTGTACTGGTTTTGTTGCTGTTTTGTCCATCTGAGCTGTTACAGTATTACAGCCAACATTGTTTATACTGTTTATACTGTTACAGTATTACAGCCAACACTGTTTATACTGTTTATACTGTTACAGTATTACAGCCAACACTGTTTATACTGTTTATACAGTTACAGTATTACAGCCAACACTGTTTATACTGTTTATACTGTTACAGTATTACAGCCAACATTGTTTATACTGTTTATACTGTTACAGTATTACAGCCAACACTGTTTATACTGTTTATACTGTTACAGTATTACAGCCAACACTGTTTATACTGTTTATACTGTTACAGTATTACAGCCAACACTGTTTATACTGTTACAGTATTACAGCCAACACTGTTTATACTGTTTATACTGTTACAGTATTACAGCCAACACTGTTTATACTGTTTATACTGTTTATACTGTTACAGTATTACAGCCAACACTGTTTATACTGTTTATGCTGTTTATACTGGCTGTAATGTTACTTCATTGCTACAGTTGAACACATAGTATACAGTATATACTCTTTTTTTGATTATTACTTATATACCATCTAGTAAGGAAGTTGCAAACCCAGTTTTGTTGTACTTATACAATGAGAATAAAGATATTCTATTGTTTGCTGATGAAATCGCAGCTCAGTGCTGTGCATGTACAAAGAAAATGAACGATCATCTGTCACTTTGCCTCTCGCTAATGTAAACAGGGTAACAATCATTTTGCCTTTAGCTAGTCCTTGTTTTTCACACATACAGTGGGGGAAATAAGTATCAAACGCGTCAACTTCCACTTTATTACACATAACTTCATTTATTGGATTTCTTTATATGTGTGGATTTCTTGAGTTAATACCAAAGTCTGGTGAAAATTACCTCATTGGAAATATATTTATTGAAAAAAATGTTGATGCGTTCAATACTTATTTCCCCCCACTGTACATAGCAGCATATTTTGCTTCGGCACAGAGCGAGTATGTAACACTGCTTCCTCTTCATAACAATGAAACATCAGCATGGGGTCAGAGCTCACACCAGCCCTAAACACAATCGGATATCTGTCTCACGCAAAATTAAAGCCAGTGCGACTTTTATTTGAACAAAATGAAGTCGCGAATGCTAACGACGCCCTCACTCTAACCCTGACCATTCATATCCTTTCATGTCAAGTGGATCCGGCTAATTCTCGGGAATTTGCACTTTGGACTGCACGTCGAAGTTTTGTGAAGGCAAACAAATTGGCAAAGTGTGGGAACATGTGGAGGAATGTCAGGGTCACGGCCCATAACACATTACAGGAAGCGTTTTCAGATCGAAACATTTGGCAATCACTCTCAAAGTCCACGAGAGGAGATGGTTCACCAAGTGTCAAAGCTGATAATACTGTGTGTATATGGACTTGTTCCAGGGTTAAAGATGAGCCTGTGCATGACCCAGAGCTCCCATGATGCCTTGCATCGCTCAGAAGTTCTTTCTGTTCTCAAGGTCTCAGTGGAAACACATGGTTCATCACTTCTTAAAAACACCCCTCTTTGAAAGAGTTTCAGAGAACCCCTTAAAGGGTCTCCTAGAGAACCAAAGCCTAGAACCCTGTAGAACCTTTTTTCCCCTAAAAGTGTTGACTTTTAGGTAGTTTAATTACTGGTTGATTCGTTTTGATTGGCTGCTGGTGGCTACATTGGTTGATGGTTCCAACGGCTATTTTAGAAATATGAGATCTGTGCCAGAGAAAAAACACACCAAATTCCAACATCCTACGTCCAACTGCTCTGCTGTGCTATTTATGAGCACTTCCTAGTCAGAATTTCAGTTCCCAAAGTGAGAAAATGCATTTGTGTCGTGATAGTAATCCAGTAATTAAACTAGGTTAATCAGTTTAATTAATAATTAATTTAGTAATTAAACGATTATAGGGTGAGCTGGCAGCTCAGTTTAAAAACACGGCTAAAATGCCAAGCGTGAGGTTTCCGTTTGTTTGTTTTCTTCATAGCTGTAGTGCCATGCAGTGTCTTTTTATAGACGAGTGCTGAAAGACGCTGCATACCGACAGACTCTTGGCTCTACAGCTATAAAGAAAACAAACAGAGGGAAATATCAGGAATTTCACGCCTGAGCCAAATGCAATCCCTGAGAATTTGTGAAACATATCTGGTATGTAATCAGGTCATCTGCATTGAAGTTGTTGGGGGTTTTTTTTTTTTTCAAAGTGTAAAACAATCCCCAGGTCCACATACACATTCAATTCGAGCGCTTTATTTCTCCCAAATTCAGACCATATGGTTGAATTCAATACTGCAGGATTTACATGTTGTCATTTAACTTTGATCCAAAACAGATTACTGTGGATCCATCCATCTATCTCTCAATCCATCCATCCATCCATCCATCCCCTATCCCTCCATCCATTCATCCCTCCATCCATCCATCCATCAAACCATCCATCCATCCATTTCTCTATCCATCCCTCCCTCCATCCATCCATCCATCCATCCCCTATCCCTCCCTCCATCCATCCCCTATCCCTCCCTCCATCCATCCCTCCATCCATCAAACCATCCATCCATCCATCCATTTCTCTATCCATCCCTCCATCCACCCCTCCATCCCTTATCCCTCCATCCCTTATTCCTCCATCCATCCATCCATCCATCCATCCATCTCTCTATCCAAAGTGGCTTTCAATGCTGCCTGAAAACAGGAACAGCTTTTCCCCCCATTATTAATTGCATTGATAAAAATAAATCTTAGCAAGCGAAATGTGAAAGTGAATCTTAATTATAGTCAAATGTATCCAGTATTACAGATAAATTATTTTTAGAATCAAACAAAAATATGATTATAAATATTATATAAATATAATAATAATAATAAGAAGAAGAAGAAGAAGAAGAAAAAGAATAACAAAAATTTGCCAATTTTTAAGATATTGTTACTTGCTAAGATATTTATTCTGCATGAACAAGATCTAATAGACAAACTTTGACACATTTTATACACTCTTTGTTTATGATGTCTTCCTTTTCATTTCTCTCCTTCAAACTTGTTTTTCTTATGATTTCCTTTCTTGTTTTTCTCATGTTGCTTTGTAATTATTTCTGAACTGCATTTTGCGTGTGAATGGTGCTATACAAATAAATAGATAGATAGACAAAGATCAAAGATAGATAGATATTATTATTATTATTATTATTACAGGTTTATGTTGATTTATTGCTCCTTTTTTGTGCCATCAAAGCCAACATTGTACTTCTTTATTTTTTTTTTTAACCTGCAAAGATGTTTTAAGTTTAATTATTTTTAAATCACAAACATTAAGCCTTATTTATCCAGCAGGACACAGTCATTTGGTTGTAAATCGTTCACAGGAACAAGAAATGTGGTGTACATGAAAATCCAGGTAGATGGAAAAGCATTTGTTTCCTACAAAAGGTCCTGAGTTTCTGTACATTTCCATAAACCCTTATTAAAACAAAACAAAGCAAAACAAATGTATTAAATTTATTAAAATAAAACACATCGTGAGCTGGTTGATGCAAACCTTTTCTGAATGAGCGCTAATGACGCAACATCCTAAACACGTTGTTCTGAAGAAAATACTACAGCAGCAAAGCAATTACTGAGAAAATCTCAAACATGCGCTGATCAGATTAGGCAAGTAATAAGGAAACTGTACCTGCTTCCCACCTGTTTGACCTGTTTGATTGGTGATGGAGTTTTGTATTTGTGTTTTCATTTACTGGTTTGCTGGAAATTCCAGACACTTCAGAAGAACCATGCATTTATAAACTCCAACTCACCAGTAGCTATCTCACATTCTTCATTGAAAGGTTTAGTAGGTGAAAATTTAAAACATCCCAAAACCAAAGCCAAAATCTGAACATCTCATTTTCATTAGCTCCAGCAGTCACTTTTTTTTTCTCCGCCGCTTAACACATCCGAGACTACAGAATGCTTGTGCTTACATTATAAACTATTTCTCTTCTGCATGTTGAAAGCAGATGTTTTATTTGACAGCTGAGCTGGAGCTGAGGCTTTTCATTTTGCAGCTCATGACGTCCATGCTAACTGCACATTTTCTTACAGTGATGTCATCAGCACCTGGCTTCCATAAGTTAGGATCATGCTAACTGCTCATTTTTATACTCTAGTGTCATTCTTACCCTGACAGCTGGCGTCATGCTAATGGCTGACTTTCATTTTCTAAAATCTAGATAGTAAACCTTCTCAAACCTTACACGCTATGGATTACAAACTGCGTGTTGTTATGCTCATTATCCTTATCCTTATTAATGTTAAATATTGCATATATAACACCTTTATTCTACAACCCAATTCCAATAATGGTTATGAGATTTGAAAATCACTGCATTCTGTTTTTATTTACATTTATTTACATTTTACACAATGTCCCAACTTTTTTGCAATTGGGGTTGTATTCTAAGATCCTCCATCAATCAGGCTCAGTGGGATCAGCGCATCTATACATAAAACATATATGCTGAGATTAAGCGTGGATGAAATAGTGTGGTTTTAATCATACGTAACTCATTATTAGCTGATCCTGCCCATTAAGGATGAATGACAGATGACCTTATGATGAAATAAAAGCAGCAAGATGAAATATGAAATAAAATAAAACTAGCAAGAAAATAACAGCAATGTAGATAAGAAAATATGAAATAAATCACTGTTCACAATATATCACACTCATCCCAACTGTGAAGCACGGTGGTGGGTGCATTGTGGTTTGGACCCGCTTTACTTCTTCAGGGTTTGGAGAGCTTGTAAATCACTGAGGGGACAATGAATGAAAAACCGTATAAAAAATACAAGGGTCAGACTAGCGATCTTTTAATAGAAGTTCTATGGCACAACAGGACAATGTCCCAGAATTTGTCTTGCAGGCAAACGTATTTAAATTTTTCTACTTTGGTCCACTATATTTTCATTGAACAGGTTCATTTCTGCATACTTTTTTTCCCCATTGCATGTCTTTAACCATCATTTATTGCATGTACAACTCTGACTGACCACGTTTGGCTCAAAACCCAGACTTTCCTGATCCTCTTTTATCAATCATGACATCTCTATATATCTCTTGGACAGCACATCTTGTAATCCTTAACAGTGTTTTAGCTCCTGCAGGGAAGAAAACAGAACCATGGAGACTGACATTTTAATTCCTGGTGATCTACACCAACTGCCTTGCCAAAAAAAAAAAAAAAAAAAAAAAAAAAAACATCTGGTCACATGAAAACATTTTCCTTTACGCTCCATTGAAAGTTAACGACTTGCACAGAATTCCTCATGCTGTATTTGTTGGGTCTTAAAAAACTCATAGCCATGGCGACTGTTATATATCTGGCCCCCTTTCTGACACAACACCTGGACAGTGGAAGAAAAATACCTCAAAACCCCTGAAAGAGAAATGAGACCCATCAGCACAAATCCAACTGACATAGCAGTCATTTCCCATCTGTCTTTTTCATCCAAAAGCTGCAGATATTTGGCCATCAGTCTCTGACTGGCAATGCAAAATTCCCAAAATTCACATGGTTGTCATTAACATTCCACATGTGCTCGCTCTCGCTCTCTCTCTCTCGCTCTCGCTCTCGCTCTTGCTCTCTCTCCACCATAAAGTGTCCTTGAGAGAACTTTTACTAAGACTTCCTAGAAATACCACATACACTAGGGAACCTTTGGGATTAAGAGAATCCATTTATATTCATACCAAGGAGATAAACATTAACAGACATATAAAGCTTGAAGTTTACCATCACTCCTTTCTGTCATCGGGACATAAATATTTTTTTTAGAAGTGCCATCAAGTCCAAGATCCACATGCAAGCAAACATTTGGGGAATTTTAATTTTCTTTCATTTTATAGCTAATATAAATCAAACTGAAAGCATCTGTGATTGGCTAATGTCTCTTTATAAGCTGAGGTAAATAACGCTCAAACAAAACAAAAACTGTATAAAAAAAAAACAGATGAATGCACCAGTGCTTGGTTCAATTACACATATTTAATTACCGTCAGTAAAATTCCCATGAAATATGTCTTAGTTAAACTTGCCTTCAAAATCTTTTCTTAAAAATGTGTCATACACTCTACAATTCTAACTATGTCTTCTACATCCTCCATTATCCCTTAAAAATGTTTCATTATGTGCAAAGATTAATGATATGTTTGGGGAATGTCCCCTGTATTACTGAGCAAGTTAAAAGCTAGAACATTAAGGCTAAGTTTTTGAAGGAGAACATAGTGAGTTCATCGTGACACAGAATCTTCTAGACCCACAATTCTCCATGTTTTGTCTGTGAAGCATAGTCATAGGATCTGAAAATAATGGCACTAAATAAAGGTCTATAAATAATGCCAAGTTGAATCTAATGAACTTAACTGACTAAACTTTGTTGCACATGTGTGAATTTCAGGAATAAAAATCTCTAAATAGCCAGAATATTGCTGTACACATTTAAATAATGAAGCTAATATTTGAATAGTTAAAAATAAAAAATAGAAATCTGTGCTGAAGTGGTCTGTGGAATTTGGTTTTTCAAAAGATAAAGGGGTCTGTAGCTGCAAAACATTTGAGAACTCCTGCATGAGCATGTATTTGTATTGAACAGTTTGAAATGTATTGAAAATGTTCCTTGATACAAATTTAAAATTACTGTTTCGATGTTTGGAAGCTTTAGAAACAGCAAACAGCCCCAAACTAGGATGGGTGAGCTTTTGTTGTTGGTATGCGGTGAGATTTTCTTTCAAAACACAGAATTATGCATATTGCTGCTACTTTTTTTTGTCTGTTGTAGAACATCCAGTGTGTCTTTGCTAACTGGAGATGTGTTTTGCTGAGCAGTGATTTCCTTTGTGGTGTCAAACCAAATCTTCATTCCAACCGTGAAGCATGGTGGCGGGTGCATCATGGTTCGGGTCTGCTTTCTTTCCCCAGGGTTTGGGGAAATTTCAAACAATGAATTCAGTATTGTATTTTTAAAAAGGTTGTTACAGGAGAATGCCATGGTAACAACTTGTCACCTTAAGCATAAGAGAACAGAGAGGACGCAACAGGACAATGACCCAAAACATGCAAGCAAATCAACAACAGAGTCCGCGCTGTAACTTGACCTGAAGAGGGTAGTTCATGAAAAAATTCCAGAACTATTCATGATGTGGGTCTGAAATTCCTTCTCACTGTTGTACAAGTCTGATCAGCAGCTACAGAAAACTTTCTGTGGAGGTAAAAGAGGTTCTTTTCATTATTAAATAGTGTTCTCATAGAAATGTGGTAAATCTTATAGATCAGTGTTTTTCCCCTTACTATAAAGAAACTCATGGGTACAGGGAATTTATATTTACATAAACGTTTTATATTTAAGAGGAAAACTTCAGACAGGTTCTGGAATAATACATATAACTATACTGGATATGATTAAATCATTACCTGCCATCATAAAAGCCCAAACTTTCATCAACACACAAAAATATATACAGCAGGAATCTTCAAAACAATGACTTTCATCCTGTTACATAAAAGTCTCAGGATTGCTGAGCTGAGTGTGTGTGTGTGTGTGTGTGTGTGTGTGTGTGTTGTATTTCCTGTCCTGTAGATCATTAGGTCTTACAGGCATTGTGGAGTCACTGGAAGTAGCCCTGAGACTCTGAAAGGGGCCGAGAAATGTTGTGAAAAGCCCACTGCAGGATCCCATCGATGGAAGTCTGGAGGAACCCAAAAAACAAACAAACAAACAAACAAACACATACACACAAATGCATATTGATGAGGTGTAGACATCGGGGCAGCTGGTTTATGTCAAACAGTAAATGCCCCGTGTTACACACCAGAATTCGTACCCTCTTAGCAGTCATTCCAAATCCCGATTTTATAAACCAACATCATCCAAACTGCTGGGTTTAAATGTTTAAAATGTTTGTTTATCATTAAAATTAATGTTGTTAAAAAATTCTCTCATACATGGTTCTTATACTATTCATATATAAGTCCCAGAGAACCATAATATATTAGATTTTTTTTTAAAGGTCAATGTTGGTCTCATAATCTTCAGTGCATATTGTTTTTCCAATTTCTACATGAACTTCATCACAATTCCTTTCCTTCTGATGTAAAGTTGACAGGACTTATCTTGAGTAAAATTTGCATTTGTTTTACCACCAACTAAATGTCTAATTCCTTGTCTCTCTTCTACACGGCTTGTAAGAAAATGCTGCTTTTTCACTCGCAACCTAATCAATCTAAAGTGTATTAACAAGTCAAAATTACCCTAGCGAGAAAAAAAAAAATCAATTCTAATGAGCTTAGATATCTTGAAAATCAAATATGTTTGTGAATTATAGATCCATTGGGCTGAACATAAAGTAAAAACAATAGCAGACCTACAACAGAACATTGTGGGATGCCATATTGCACTTTTTAATGTTCTGAAAAATCTACATTAACACTAACACAACGGTGGCCAGTCAAGTACGATCTAAAGCAGGCAAGAACTTGTGTAACCCATTGTCAGTAGGTCCAACAGCATCACAACAGAAACATACTGCATGCACAACCTGAGGTTAACAGCAGGTCATTTACCACTTTAATCAGCGCTGATTCTGTACTATATTTCCGGGGGTCAGGGGGGTTATGGTGTAATATGAACGGTAGGGACATATCCACCAAAAAACGACGAGACATCAGGAGTTTTTCCCCCACCCAAAGTGTAAGTAATAGGTAGTAAACTAACCGTCCAGTAGCCACATTGATTTAAAATGAAAACCTGTTAGCGACCAAACGTCACCAGCCTTGCACTGCGGAAAGTAATGTCAACTGATGTTAGTTAACTGTGTTAGCTAGCGTTAACTAGCAAGCTAACCCTAACTTCTGTCATCTGCAGGCTAGCAATCAGGTTGCTAGCTGGAACATAAAATAGGTGCAAATATGAAATTATGTTGAGTTGAATTTTAGTCTAGAAATCCCATGAAAATGTCATGATTTAATGAATGAGTTTGTATGCAGGAAACACAGCAGCAGGCTGAAGTAGAGCAGGATGAAACAGCTGCATCTTCAAGGTTTCAGGTGAGATCCTAATTATGAATTATATTTTGGAATTGTAGGGAGGCATTAGCATTAAAGTCAGTCTTTAGGATGTTCAGCAAATATACATTATATCCTTTGAAAGTCAACATATTGGTCATGAGTTTGTTTTGAAAAAAATCTTACATCAAAACAACATAAGATCCTATTCACTCAATATTAACATTTCCCTCAAAAATAAATGGGATCCAAAGTTTAACTATATGTTTATGTATCTTCATCGGTGCATCATTTTATTACACATAGGAAACTCAGAAATCAAGTAGGCCTAAAGATGCCGTAGAGCAGGTTGAGGGAGAAGCAGCTGGACCTCCAGGGCTTCAGGTGAGGTCTTAAGATGATACTGCGA
Organism: Ictalurus furcatus; assembly: GCF_023375685.1. NCBI lineage: Eukaryota > Metazoa > Chordata > Actinopteri > Siluriformes > Ictaluridae > Ictalurus > Ictalurus furcatus. The sequence continues at coordinate 21,030,259 of NC_071271.1, forward strand.
TTAAACATAGGCCTATATGAAGAGTTCATTTGCAAAAACAGATATCTCCATTCTTATGAATATTTAAAAATCATGTTTTTTATTGCGCATTCCAGGTAATATCAATCAAACTGCAGTTGGGTTGTTTTAATTAAGTGAAAATAAATGTAATCAAAACAACCCAATTGCAGCTTGATTTGTATTACCTGGAATGCACAATTTAAAAAATGATTTATGAAAATGAATTAAAATGGTGGATGTCTGTTTTTTCAAATGAACTCTTCATATGCTATTATGGATTAATTGTAAATGACCAATTTACATGTATTGTAAGTACCATAGTCTACCTATTTTAATGTTAACTTAGTTGCAAGTTATTATAACACAGGATGCAAAAGAATAATTTGCAAATGTTGATACAGACCAGGTTAAGTTTAGTTTTCTCTTTAGGAGACAGTCAGTGTGAGTGAGGATGATCCTGAAGCAAGTCAGTGTAGCAGTGTCATGGACATGGGGAGTAAGCCATACCAGCCTGATCCAAAATTCATCCAAGTACAGCAACTTCCAAACAAGATTTTGCGGTTTCAGGCGAACTGGTACAGTCAGTATACATGGCTTCACTACAGTCCAACACTGAAAAAGGTTCTTTGTTTTGAGTGTGTCAAAGCATACACCATAAAAAAAACCACTTTGGAAAAAAGAATGACCCTGCCTTCTGCACAAAGGGTTTCAATAAGTGGAAGAATGCCTCAGGTAGCTTTAGTCGCTGTTTGGATTGTTTAAATAGACACCAAGGACTATCATGAAGAATGTTGATGTTGGATGCAAAACATTTTTTTTCTCTCTCTTTTCCGTTAACAAGTAATTTCATAGTTTACTTTCTTTTAGTCTTTGATCTGTTGCTTTGTACAATTTGTATTTAAATGTAAATATAGATCTTATACATTAAGATCTTAATGTAAATATAGATGTTATATTTTAATAAACCAGTTGGTTGTCAACATTAAACAGTCCTTTTTTTCCCTTGTCCCTACCAATATTGAGAGCGAACCTATGCCCTTGTAAATTGCAGTAATTACACTAAATTTCAGAAATTCTAAATGTGTGTGTGCGTGTACGCGCTCACCTCCCCCACATATGAGTCCAGTTCATCTTTATTAAGAATCTGCTCTTCGGAGTGAGCTGATCCCTGATCTGTACAACACTGAGGACAAGACAGGAGACGGATACCAGCCTTAGAAACTTTTCTCTTCTGTTAACAAGCTAAATACAATCATGGGAATGACATCTGGCAATCTACAAACATCAACACGACTGATAAAGAGGATAATGAGTGGAAAGAACACGATAATTAGGGTTGTCGGTTTTATGTGACAAAACCGTAAATAAAACCAGTCCGATTCCAAAACTCCAAAATTATGCCTACTACTGTCAAACATAGTGTCATATTTAGAAAGGAACATTGTACTTTTTTTTTTTCTTTTCAAATAAAGCAGATTCAACTCTGTGTGGTTTTCCTAAACATCAAGTTCTTAAAATTGTTTTGTATCATCGCATCTACTGGCGTAAATAAAGAATACCGTTGAGAATAAATAGACCAATTCATGGACACGCTGCAAACACATCCATGCAGTAAAAGTAACTTACAATTTTAACTGAATTTTGGATAAGTTATTGTTTCTATAGAAACAGCTCATTCACTTGTATGGATTTGTATGGTGCTGAAGTTTTCTGCAAGGAGAAATGTGCTTATTTAACGTTAAAAGAAGGAGTCTCCAGTGACAGTGCTTTGTAACAGTCAGAGGTAAAGCTGTATCTTTCAGTTCTCCGACATCTTCAGGACAGACGAGTTTATGCTTCTTTGCGGTTTCTCTTCGGTTTTTCTTCTTTTATTATAATTTTCTTTTTAACTGTAGTATATTGTATAACAGTTTACTGACAGATCTCTGCTGTGTGTATTTGCGTGTATTCATGTGTGTACCTGCACAGCTCTGGATGCTGCGTCAGTCTCTGTTGACCCCCACGACCTCCAACACGTTCTGCATCTCGCTCTCCCACTGGTAAAACAAAATGATTCACATAATAACGTCCATAAAGATTCTTAATGTGATAGTGACCTTCTGTCCATAATCTCTCTTCATCTTTAGTCTCACTTACGAAAAACCCAAAGGACATCACAAGAAAATCATATATTATTTACTTTCTCTGTTTTGTGTAGTATAAGTTGGTGAGATTGTAATAAATTTTACTATTTTAACTGTAAAAAAAAATTCCCACTATTTAGCTGTTGCGATGTTCAGAAAAGGACAACGTATGAAGAAATAACTGGCTTCCAATTAGTGTTTTTAGTGTGTGATACCATATTTGGCCACAAGGGGCAGATATTTTTTTTCTCCTCAGCGTTTGTGAGCATCAAGTGTGGAATAAAATCCAGGAGAGATAAATACATCATTAACTATTAGCATGTCATACTGGTTTCAACCAGAGGGGGCAGATGCTTCATGAAAAAGATCTCACAGCATAATAGCTAGTAGCTATAACGACAAAACGACTTTATTTAGCAACAAAATGGATAAACAAAGCTGCTTTTTATGCTTTTTACGCGTTGATTTTTTTTCCACACGTCATCCAGTGCACTTAAACAGCCGGGGGGTGGGGGGCGGGGGGGATCAAGCAGGAAAAATATATTTTGCAGCTAAAATGGTTAAATTAATGCTGGAATTATTATTATTTTTTGACTCAGGAACAAGCGTCCTGTGACCCTGAAAAGGATTAAGCGGTATAGAAAATGGATGGATGGATGGAACAAGCGTTAATTATTTTTACCCTTCTGGGTTTCCGTATTTTCCACGATGCTATCTGTTTAATTAAAGACTCTGCAGTAAAATGGAACATTAACGTTAACGTGAATGTCGTGTTACTTGGGGAAGTTGCAGTGTGTGTGGAAGCTCTGCAGACACTCGGGGCAGACGACCAGCTCTCCGCGGCTCAGGTGGCAAATCCCACACCACTTCCTGATGCCCACCAGCTCCGAATCCGGGGTCTAAGCGCAGGAATATAACCACAAAAATGTTCCAGAAAGTTCTGTACTATTCTCACAACTTCTCAGAACTGCCAGAACTCAAGTTTTTCCTTAAAGTGACAGCTTGGCAAAATGAAAAGAATGAAGAGTACACCGCATCCCTCGTCATCTAATCTAGTCCATCAGCAGCGGCACGGTCGATCTCAGAAGAAAAATATTTAAGCCGGATCACTTTCTTTCTCCCTCATCTCACACACTCTCACACACTTTAAAAAGGGTTATTTAAGGGTTCTTTAAAGGTTCTTCATTGCCAATAATGGTTCTTCTTGGAACCTTATCTGATAGGGAAACTCTCTGTTGTAAGGTTCTACATAGAACCTTTTAAGGTTTCCTCTAAAGGAACAAATGAAGAAGCCGTAAAGGTTCTAAGATTTTCTGTCACTTGACACAAGGATCACTCTAAAAGTGTTCTTCTTGGAATCCTCTCTGATAGGGCTATAATCCGGTACATAAAACTGAAAGATCCTTAGGGTTCTTCCCTTTCCCTAAAACTCTGTTATAGGGTTCTGCACACTACCGTTAATGGTTCCTCCTGAGAGCCAACTTAAGGGTTTTTAACTTTCAAAAGGGGTTCTTCTTAAAACATTTTCAAATTGGGCGCTGTTATAGGGTTCTACATAGAAACTGTAAGGGTTCTCTTACAGGGAAGTATTTTTAGCATCCAAAGATGGTTCTTATTGGTTCCCTTTCTGATAGGGAACACTCTGTTGTATAGTTCTATAAAGAACCTTCAAGGGTTCCCACACAGGAACACCTGAAGCATCATTAAGGGTTCTTCTTGGAACCTTTTCTGATATCTAAACACTTTGGTGAAAGGTTCTACATTAAACTTTTAAGGGTTCCCCCACAGGGGCAAACAAAGTTTGCTTAAGAGTTCTTAGGTTTTTAAAAGGTTTCTTAGTGGAACCCTATATGACAGGGAAAGACTCTGCTGTAGGGCTCTACATAGAACCTTTAAGGGTTCCCCCCAGATAGACAACTAGATGATCCTTGAGGTTTATAAAAGGGTTCTACTTGGAACCTTTACTGATAACACTCTGTTGTAGAACTTTTAAGAGTTCCCCCAGAGGGACAACCAAAGAACCCATAAACCCCAGAAGACCCCCAGTTCTTACCTTTCTAATAGAGTTCTTGGAACCTTTTCTGTTAGTGAAAAACTCTGCTTTACAGTTCTACATTTAAGTGGTCCCAAATCCTTATAGGTTCCCCAACCTTTCAGAGGGGATCTTCTTGGAACCTCTTCTAGAAAGGAAAGTTTCTGTCAATGATTCTACATAGAACCTTTAAGGATTCCCAGAGATACAGCTGAAGAAAGAGCTCTAAGTGTTCTAAAAGGGTTTTTCTTAGCAAACTTTGAGGGTTCCCCAAGAGGAACAACCTAAAAATAATTAAGGTTTTAAATGGTTCTTCTTGGAGCCCTTACTGATAGTGAAGCACTCTGTAGAAGAGTTCTACATTGTTGTAGAACCTTTAATGATTCCCCTAGAGGGACAACCTGAGAATCCGTAAGGGTTCTAGGTTTTCTCAGAATGTAGATTGGTGTCACTTTGCAGTAGAATCAGTCTCAGGTAGCAGGCGAGGCCTAAAGTCTGACTCTGTGTTTATTGAATTAGACAGTGCAGTGTGCACGATGCTAAACTGGTGGCTATAAGCTTCCATTACTTGTTAGCTACATTAGCCTCATAGCTCTAGTGCATGTCTACATTTGGGGTGTGAGAGGAACTTGTACATTTCGTTAGTTAATTTTGCAGTAGAACTGAAGCTGGAACCTGGAATGCTGCAGGCTGTGTGCTTGTGCTGCTCGTGAGCGTGGACAGCGAGGTGGAGGAGAAGAAGGAGAAATCCACTGTGGAGTTGGAGCTGCTCTCCGTTAGAGGAGGAGGAGGAGGAGGAGGAGGAGGAGGAGACTGTGACACAATGACACCATGTTTATGTTCAGTTAGTTCAGTTAGGACAAGAATCATGTTCATTTCTTTGTTGATGCACCTGCAGAGGCGTGTGGATCTTCTCAGCCATCACTCTGCTGCCACTACACAACCTACAGCGCCACGAACCGCTAAAACAAACAAAACATAAAGTCATTCATCATTGTTGCTATGGTTACGCCTCATACTGCTTTGGTTGCTTTTAATTTCACTCATACACACACACACACACACACACACACACACACACACACACACACACACACTGTAGCCAATAATTACAATTTTTGCATTTTTTTAAATTGAAAAATATAAATATATAATCTGGCCTAGATCATTGTTGATGATCGTTGCCAGGGTTACATTCCATTTGATTAAAATAGAATGTTTTTTTTTTAAATTAATTTTCATAACAATACTACTACTACTACTACTACTACTACTAATAATAATAATAATAATAATAATAAAGCATTGAGAAGTGTATGAAGTTTGTGTGTGTGGGTGTGTGTGTGTGTGTGTGTGGGTGTGTGTGAGTTTGCGACACCTGGGTATGGAGATGAGTGGAGGTACCAGACAGGTGAGGTGAAAGGCTCGTGGACATCCGTCACAGCAAATCAACTCACCGCCATCCTTACACACTGCACACTCATCATCATTATGCTCTACCTGAACACACACACACACACACACACACACACTATTGTGTACTAGCTCTGTACTTGTACTCTGCTTAATGACAATAAAGTTGAATCTAGTGAACAATGGAGTGCTAAAGCTGATTAAAGCTAAAGCTCTCTCTCTCTTTCTGTCTCATTTCCTATCCATCTTGCTCTATCTATCTATCTATCTATCAGTCTCCTTTTGTTCCTCTTCTCTCTCTCTATCTCCCTCTGCTTCTTGTCTCTCTCTCTCTCTCTCTCTCTCTCTCTCTCTCTCTCTCTCTCTATATATATATATATATATATATATATATATATATATATATATATATATCAGTCTCCTTTTGTTCTTCTATCTATCTATCTATCTATCTATCTCCTTTTGTTTCTAATCTGCGATAGTGTATGGAATGATATTTTGGTGCTGAGATGGATCTGTGTGAAGGAACACAGGGTTGTGATACAGCTTGAGGAAAGGTGTATGGTGTTGATATAAAAGCACACACATTGTTAGCAGAGCGTAATGGATTAAAGACTGCACTACGCACATCCATCACTCGGGGGTGCGTCTCCCCCTGCTGGTAACTGTGACATTGTCCCGTCTGGGTCACGTGACCACTCGCCGTCTCCTCCAGTGTAGAGGAGGAATAAAACTCACCCCCGACCTTGATGCACTTCTTGGCTCCTCCTGCGAGAGGAAAGCAGAAGCTCAAAGCTGAGATCAAATCCCAGGACTGTCCGAAAGCCCCTGGAGAGGACTCGCGGAATAGAGTTGAAAAACAAAAGTGTAAACGTGGAGGATAGAGAGCTGCACACTCTTCATGTTCACTCTTCAGTAAAACAGTGATGGAAAAGAAATGAGTCAAAAGGTTTGTCTATCCATCCATCCATCTATTTATCTGTCTATTCTTCTCACCACTCTCGATGACTTGTTGGATGAGAATCTCCTCCACAGGAAGTTCTCCAGCAGACAGAGTGACGGCGCGCTGGACTGACGTGGACACGGACTGCACGCCTGCGCGGACACACACCACACTCTGCAAAGTTCACTAACCAACACACTCTCTCAATTCTTTACAAGCCACAACAAAAAAGAGAAGGTGTTTACCGTTGCTTACTGAAACCTGAGAGAGAGATGCGCTGTCTGCCTTCCTCAGGGGCTTTCCTTTGCCTCCTGGAACAAAACAGTCTCGAGTCAAATGAGCAGATAATTATCAAACCTTTAGCTTAAATATGTCCGTTAGAGCAAAACCGGACTACGGATCCTTCATGATGATGCCGCTGGTACCTGAGCGGATGTGCAGAGCTTTCTTGCCGTAGTTCTGAGCTCGAAGTGCCAGTTGTTTCCCTCCGATTCCCCTCTTCCTGCTGGGATGAGTCCGACTCTGCAACTCAGGTCTAGGATTTCTAACAGGCCTGCTTCCCAAACTCAGACCTGTCAGAGATCAAGACAAACTCAGGCAGGAGTCTTAAATGTCAAAGCTAACTATATGTAACTATATTCTTTTTATTTGTTTGATTGTTTTTGAGTGCTACTTTTATTTAAAGGAATAAATGCTGTAATAGGAAAATAATCCATGCTGGGGTTGTGCAATATGCCCCATCGCTCAGCAGAGTTAGCACGCTGTTGCTTGCATCACTTACCATTTTTAATTGTTAATAAACAACATGCCATGCCTTTTTAGCCATTTCTTGTTAAATTTAATGTAAACGAGACAAATTCAAATTTCAATTTTATTTATTTGTATAGCGCCTTTTACAATGGACATTATCTCGAAGCAGCTTTACAGAAATATATAAACACAGGATGCAGATTTTAAGTGTGTGAATTTATCCCTACTGAGTGAGCCAGTGGTGACGGTGGTGACGAAAAACTCCCTAAGATGATATGAGGAAGAAACCTTGGGAGGAACCAGACTCAGAAGGGAACTCGTCCTCATCTGGGTCACAACAGATAGTGTGAAAGTAAAAGAAAGTTTTATATGAAGTCTGTTTTGTTGAACTAGTCCACTGTTCACTAAAGGAAACCTGAGTGTAAAACTGCATGTGGTAATTGCAGTCCCAAGGCCATTGCAGCAACCGTAGTCCCAGCAACCACAGCGAGAATGTCCATGTGGAATTGAGGTCCAAAACCATTTCCATGGTACTTCAAGTGACACCATCCTCAGCAATCTCCAGGCCGCACTGCTTGGGGTTGTCCTCAACTCAATTTAGTTCCTGTTCTCACTTACGTTATAGCAACTCTAAACTATAAACACCTACCTCCATTTTTTTCTCTCTCTCTCTCTGTCTCTTGAAGTTAATAAGCCAAAAAAAAAATGGACAACTTAAAGTTACAGCTTTACCTCTGACTGTTACAAAGCCCTGACACTGGAGACTCCTTCCATAAATGTTAAACAAACACACAAATCCTTACAGAAAACTTCACCCTATCAATGATTATGCACTTTTGTAATATGTTTATGTTGCACATGTGCTGTACGAGTCCCTGTGAATGAGCTGTTACTATAGAAACGATGACTTATTAGAATGAGCGCACCTGAAATGAACTGACACCCTCGAGAATTCAAAAGTGCTATTGGATAATGTAATGTAATCGAATTATTGCTTTGCTGACATTTAAACATCAACTAACTTTTCATATTCAGTAGCTATATACTCTATCATCATCACTATCTATCATCAGTTAAGAATCCATCCATCCATCCATCCATCCATTTTCTATACCGCATATCCTACAGGGTCACGGGGAACCTGGAGCATATCCCAGGGTGCATGGGGCACAAGGCGGGGTACACCCTAGACGGGGTGCCAATCCATCACAGGGCATAATCACATACACACTCACACACCCATTCATACACTACGAACACTTTGCACATGCCAATCAGCCTACCATGCATGTGTTTGGACTGAGTACCTGGAGGAAACCCCCGCAGTTAAGTACCTTTAGGTAAATTAGCGAAGAGATTTTGCAGTTTGGGGTAACTCTCCTGATTGTACTCTTTGGACAGATTGCTCCAGAAGGCCTGAAGAACAGAGGAGTCCTGCTCCAGTAGCCATGTTAGGAGGGAATACACCGCTTTATGGATCCCATCTTTTTTCTTTCTCTCCAGAGTTTCCTGAGAAATACAGGACACAGATTTAAATCATAATATTTCCAAAGGACAGTGCAATAACGAATAGATATACTGTACGGTGAGCCATTAGGACTGGATATTTACAGGGTTTTCCCCTAATATAGAAAGTGTTTTTGCGGAGCTCCTTAAGCCGAACGAACGTAAAAAGGCATTGAGGCGACATATCAGAATGAATATAAAAACAACAGTGAGAGTTCTATTCGCTGACAAAAACAACTTGATCTCAAACGGAAAGGTAACCCTTTCTCTGTACCGTCAACCCGGGATGGTAGTTACAAGCAGCGGCTTGGATAAGCAACTTACAAGTCATCGATAAGGTAAGCCTCAACAAAGAATAAAAGAACTATAAACTTTTTTTTGCTAGGGAGTAATTCTTGTGGATGTTAACAACAGCAACAGCAGAAAGAGAAAAGATATAACTAATGTAGCCTATTTTACCACTAAAGAAATCGCTAACCTAGCTAACTTACGTAGATATTCATGTACTACGATGAATTACGTTATGTTAGCCAGTGAAGCTGAAGTTCTGAAGTGAAGTGAAGTGAGCTGAAGTGAAGTTGACGTTACATAAAGGGAGGGATTTGAGAATTATAGGATGCCAGAAGCAAGCTCGAACAATTAATATATAAAACTATAGCGGTCTGGTGTATTTAACTGGCTGTTCAACTCAGATATCACCATCTTTAGTCAGGATTGAGGACAACAGTTTCACGTTTAGGTCAAGACCTCAGTGAGAAACTCAGACTGATGGCCACCTGGAAGTTTGCTGCCATTGCTGAACCTCAGCCTGGTATGTTGGACTACACTAGATGCAGTAGAAGATTTTACAGCGCCGGCGAAGCTCTGAAAGTGAAGCGTTCAAAAGAGCGCTGCGATATTTGCAGTTGAAATAATCAAGAAATTCTTGGTCTGTTTCCTTTATGTCTTTTGGTTGCATTTTCGAAAATAATTACATATGTACTTCAACATGTTTATTCTTCCTACGTGTACAAGTGAAGGTAATCCATATAAATTTTCGTAAAGCTCAAACATGTTATTTGGTAAAAATTAATGGACTTTTGACTACAAGTACAAATAGACGTTGGCAGCTTTCTTACACAGATGTGGTAAGGATAATGAAAAAAAACGTACAATATCCTTCAAATAATTTCAAACCCTCCAACCACCACCACCCTGCAGAACCCAGACAGCACCTGAGCTCTCTGAAAACCTAGAGAAAACCCTTGAATCTTTTCTGTACCTCAGTTTGCATCTTTTCCCTGGGAAAGTACATGTATCTTAGGTATGTAACTGGATCATAAGCACTAGTTTTATACCCCTGAAGGTCCCTTTACACTGGTTGCACCTTAGCGAATAAAAGATTACAGGTACCCATTTTTTTTCTGACAGCGCAGGCATTACTAATCATTTTCAAAACACAACTGGACCCAGAATTGAGCCTTGTGGGACACCTTTAGTAAAAATATGAATAAAGATATGATCTCACCCCAAGGAGTCGGTCGGAGATGACGTCGTGATCCGCCAAGCCATACAGCAGTGGGAAAGGGTCGTGGACGGCCATTGCGATTTCCGTCCTGGATGCTCTGAGCTGAGATCGAAGCTCGGACTCTCCGAAAGCCTCCGCTCGGGTCATGCTGCCTGGAAGGTGAAGAACAGCAAAGCATTCCCAGATCTAGGTTTCCTCAAACATTCATGTGCATATGGTTCAACCAGAATGTAACTGGATATGACGGTTATATATGGCTTGTTCTCAAATTAGTAACTTGTGTTGACATAATGTGTTAAAGTCTACTTACCTGGGTCGCAGGTGACGAGAAGTGAGTCCACTGCGCTTTACTGTCCCCATCATTGCTATTTATTCACTGCTGTGTATTATGACCAACGGGAATCTCTTTGGTGACCTTTGGCCTTTATGTCTCAGCCCTTCAGAGAGCCAGCGATGTTGGCGGTGCATGGGAAAATTCGTCTGGAACGCTCAGTTTGAAATCTTGTGGGAGGCATTTTAACACGCCGATGCTCGGTCAAAGTCTATCACAGTTTGCTGAGTTCGTATCTGGGGGCAGTTTTGGAAAGTCCACAGTTGGGCAATAAGACATTTCTACTTTTATCTACACAAAAAGTCTTGATCTTTCTCTCGGTCTTTACTGCCCACCTGTTCCTCTATAGGACTAACTGAAGTGTGTGTTCTGGCCAGGGGAACCCCACACATTCTCTCCACACACACACACACACACAAAGCAACGCCCTCACATACTTAGCATCAAATTATATGGATAAACGCTTTGGTTTCGGTCAGCGGAAACTAAAGGTCAGTAGCAAAAATATATTAAAAGTAAATACACCCATGAAACAGATGTGTCTCTGCCATCATATTGAAACGATATTAACAAATAAAAAGAATCAAATATTTTAAATAAACGTCTGCTGTGGAGAAAATTACGTTTACACCCTGGAAACTGGTTTGGCAGGAATCACTACCTTCTACATGGATTTAAATAGTTTTGCAGACTTCTCTTCACAGAACTGTTGTGTGTGAAGGTTGAGTATGAAGTCAAACTGACAAAGTCAGTTTATTTGTCATTTGCACAGTTACACTGGATACACTGGGTACACTGGGCACTGAAATGCTTGTGACGAGGCTCAGATTAAGACATTGACACTACAAACACATATTTAGACATGAATGGTTGAGATGTTGCAGGAAATGAGCAGGACGAGTGCTCCGGCCTTCCTCAAACAACGTGTAAGCCTGGGAGTTTGTCTCCATTGATGAGCTCTGCTGTTCTCAGCACTCTCTGAAGAGCTTTACGGTTGGAAGAAGAGTAGCTGCTGTACCAAGCAGTGACGCAGCCGGTCAGAATGCTCTCTATGGTACAGCGGTAGAAGACTGACATGATGTCAGAGGAAATACCAAACCTCTTAAAACCTCCTCAGGAAGTAGAGACGTTGACGTGCCACTCTCACTACTCTGTTTGGGTGGAGGCTCCTGGAGAGATCCTCGGAGATGTTCGTTTTATGCCAAAAGTTTAGAACAAATGTATAATGTATATTGCAAAGAATTCAATCAAATGTAATAAAAGAGATCCAAAGAAAAGATAAAACAATAAAACAACTCTCTTTATGTCTTTTGCAAATTGTTGGGTGTAGGGATCACATGACGTCTTGCTCCAAATTGCAGTTGGCCAAGAGACTTTTGAAGCCTTTAGCAACAAAAAAATGTAAAGTTTAAAACTTGCTGTGATAAAGCTCTGTCATTAAATTCATATTTATTAGTAGTGGATTCAAGAATATAGCTAAAAAAAAAATGACAAGTCCTCTTTTCTGTCTGATTAGAAGTTTATGGGCGTGTGCTGCGTAATGAATGACAGTGGCGTCTCCCCGAAACTTTTCTCAGATTATATATGGTCTATCGAACAGTGGACTTGGTTCCTGATCTGTTCATACAAGCAGGTGACAAGTCACTCAACATGTCCTTTGTATTTCACCTCTTGTGGACATGTCTCTTAAACGCAAACTGATGGCAGAAGAACAGCAGTGGGCTCTTTCAGCAGGATAATGCTCCTTGACACACGGCAAAAACTGTTCATGTACGGTTTGAGGAACATGAGAAAGAGTTCAAGGTGTTGACTCGGCATCCAAATTCCCCAGATCTCAATCTGATCGAGCGACTGTGGGATGTTCTGGACAAACTAACCCTAACCCATGGAGGCCCCACCTCGCAACTTACAGGACTTAAAGGATCTGCTGCTAACGTCTTGGTGCCAGATACCACAACACAACTTCAGAGGTCTCGTGGAGTCCATGCCTTGATGGGTCAGAGCTGTTTTGGCAGCACAAGGGGAGGAGGACCTACACAACATTAGGCAGGTGGTTTTAATGTTATGGCTGATCAGTGTATCCTTTGCATAAATTCTGGCACTTAGTATGTCTTAATATATGATAAGAGAATAAAGTTCAATCAAACCAGTGAGTCAGTATCAGTGTGTGATTTTAACACAGAGTTTATTGATCTTTACAGACAGATGTCATGCTCATAAATGGCTTTACAGAATGAACTGTAGTGTTCAGTTCGACCCCACGCCGTCAGGTCCGATAACGGCCCTGCACTCCCAAGACTGTACATAAAAAAACTCTAACCCGAAATGCCTCTTCACCTCATTGGTGCGTCATGAAAATACACGTTTACGTCACAAATATATCAATGTTGCTTCAGAAATGACAATCGTTCCATCAGTCCTGCGTTCACCCACTGTGTTCACGAATGGCTCCCTCTTGTGGTATTCATAACAAATGGCATTTTGTTTAGCACATGATGCTAAGTGTAAAATAGTGTGTAATTACGTTCCTACAATGTCTTTTCTAAAGAATTTAGCGACACATCCGAGAGAAACGTTGGTATTCCCAATAATCTGGCATTATTTCCGTCTTTACATCATCTTTATAAACGACTTGACGATGTGGTTATGTGGGGCTAGCACAATCGTTAACCTCAGTCGCTAGCTAGCTTACACGGCTTCCACTCGAACGCACCGTATTCAGGTTTAGCATACATTTGCATTTTGGTGTTAGATTAACAGAAGGCACACTAGTGTCACAAAAAAGTGGAAGTGATAAAGTAAAAGCGCACGCCTCAGGTTAAATGTTGATAAATTTATATGCGAGAGATGAAGTAAGAAGTTAATCTAAACTCTAATTACTTCAGTGGCTTTCTTTAATTGTCTGCAGAGTTCATAAATACAATATTAGCAATTTCCTAATAATTCCTGACGACCGTCACAATGAAGGCCATTTTTAAAATTCTAATATCTTATCTATTAGTAGACTGACATAACAACCCGAGATAAAATAGCTTAAATGAAATAATAAATGTCTCCTATATATATATATGTATATATATATATATATATATATATATATATATATATATATATATATATGTGTGTGTGTGTGTGTGTGTGTGTGTGTGTGTGTGTGTGTATTTATTTATATATATATATATATATATATATATATATATATATATATATATATATATATATATATAAATATAATACACACATACACACACACACACATACACACACACACACAGTCGTGTCAGTGCATTCAGGTAAACATAAGACAACATTATCACACTATCATAAAATATTAAAGATACTATTACTACTGTGGTAAGTAAACATTTCACATTCCTTTAACATATCGGTGCAATGACCTGAATATTACAGCGTGGACTTGAGCCACGGCGTTTCTGTACATTCTCCATGATCCTAAGAACCATAACATTCATCTGACAAACAGTGATCATCCTGGTTATACTCCAGTGCGCTCAATGTGATGCTAACCATTACATATTTCTTATCTTTATGACACTGAAACAAAGTGCAACATAAAAAAAAAACATCACTCAAAATCTTGTTGAAAAAAAAGCTTAAAATCTTCCTTTAACCCAGGCACACTGTAGCTCATGCTAACCTGAGGTAAATGTTGCTATAGGATACAGTTAGCCATGTTTTGCCTGCCTTTGTCTCGAACGTTGTTTTTTTCAATAATAAAACTCATAAAACCTTGAGATGTGCTGTGTACTCATCATTAGTTTACACAATTTATAGCTATTATACTCAGCTAACTGACAATGACGATTTAGCTAGCTAAATTTACCTCAGAGGGTTTTAGCTAACTGGTCTTTCAGTTAGGTTTAATTAATGTGCTGACATAGCTAGGTAGTTAATCAGAGCTATCTCCTGATGATTGTTTAAATAAAATGCTAAATTGTCTGGCTCCCAATTAAAGTTCCTATTAGGCATTGTTTGTACATTTAACTCGTAACTCCTTATTTCCTCCTTATTTCCTTACTGTTGCTATGAATTTTGAGTCTTTGAGTCGGACTTGTTTGTGAGTCACTAATATCAAGTCACCCTTGATATCCGAGTCGGATCAAAAACACACGGCAGTGTCTAGGTACTAGCCTTTAGCTTAATTACTAGCAGCTTCAAGTTCACAACGCATAACTAGCTCGCTAGCTACAGTTACCACAGGATATTATTGCTAGCTAACTTGACTAAACAGACAACTTGACTAAACAGACACATTCAGTGACTGTATTCCCAAAATTTTGCCCTATTTTTGATTTGACTGCACTGTTTAACTAAATCAGCAAAAACAAACAAACAAACAAAAAAGCCTACTAAAAATCTACTTCTCCTCATGGGTAAGCCATAAAACAAAACATCATCAATGTTTGAGTTCATTTTGTTCAGTCGGTTCTAGCAACTTTCAGCTTCGCAATCCATGATATACAGGTATTACAAAGCTAACACTGCTAGCTTTCTAAAGTTACAAGGAGGTAATTGCTAGATGGCTAATTTAGCCAAACACAAAAAGTTCAGCTTGTGAATGTTTTTACTAAATGAACAAAATAAAACATTTAACGAGAGTCACTAAAAACACGCAAGTATTCGGCATGATGCTAGCTAGCTATCTTAGCTAGCCTTCTGACAAAAGTTGGAATATACGTGCATGTTAGGTGTACCCAGCACTGAACTGCCCCAGCAGCCCATCATACCCATCACGTTACGGGACCACAAGGGGGCACCCTGTTTATTACAATAAAATCTTACAGCTCCCCTGGTGGCTCAGAGGCTGTAATACACCGTTTATACCACTTGTAGCTAGAAATGGTCATGAGTCTACCAAATGCACAAATATTTAACAACTATATTATCTGCTTCATTTACCTCTACTGTTTCCTAATCAAATTTTGACACACTGTTTAGTTAAAATAAATCAACAGAAACATAGCTATGAGCCTCCTTGCGCACTATGGCCATTCTATTGCAACGGATTATTGTATTCTTAATCAGTGACTGATTTATTCTTGATATTTGGGTGGGATCAAGAACACTTTTGAGTATTTTAGATGTTCTCTTTGTCTAGGTTCTTCGTGTAGTTGGAGCTGACATGGAGCTGAAATAGAAGAAAACGTAACGAATAATGTTAACGGTGCGGGCGAGAACGAAACGGAGTGAAGCCCTTCTCATATCGAAAAGTAATTTTACACACACATCATGTCTAATGATGGGTGCTCATGATAATAGAAACACTATTTACAATACAGTACAGCGTGGCAGACCTCAGCGTGGACACTCGGCGCTAACGAAAGTGCATCAGGTCTTTTCAAACAGCGCTATTGTACTTTAATTGTTTTGAACGAAAGCAGACAAAACATGCAAAAGAGATTTTTTTTGTCACTGGCTAAAATAAATAATCAAATCGGTGCAAGGTGAGTCCTTATCGCGGCGTTAAAGATTAGTGCGGCCGTCGGAAGTCTTTTGTGTAATTGCCGACGATACGCAGGGGACCAGAGGACGTGACTGACTCCAGAACTCGGCCGACATGCATTGTGAGAATAAAGAAATGACCCTACGCACTGCTGTTGCTGTACTTCCTGTTCCAAATCTCATTCCATGTAGAAAACTACAAAACACAACAGAACAGAACATTTCTCGAAACGTCACTTCATTGTTGTCCTTTATCATTCTAACATCAGTCTTTGTTTGAATTATTTACATTATGTTGTTATTGGATCAACAATACGGATGTGATTTTGTTTTATTGGGGGTTTTTTGAGAGAGAGAGAGAGAGAGAGAGAGAAAGAGAGAGAGAGAGTTTTAATCACTTTCAGCTCAGTCGGATGTAGGAAGCCTGCGTCTGGTCGGGATGCTGAGCCACGGGAAGCAACAGAACGAGCAGGTGTGTGAGTGGAGGTGTCCATGAGGGGGCACTGTACTAACATGAGCAGCTGCTCTCGCTGGCAGGAGGTTCCTGCACTTTATCCAGCTTGATGTCAATCACTGGTCAGCGTTAAAGGGAAAGTACAATCGTCTTTCTTAAACACAAAACAGCTGCTAAATGCTAGCGGTGTGTATCTGTCTTTCCAAGAGATTATCCGAATGAACACGAATAAGAGGATTGAGGAATAGGAATATGAGGAATAACATCCTCGTGTGTCAAAAATACGATTTGAGCGTCTGTAGGTTCTGTACGATAGAATTTAGAGCTGTTATAACGCAATATGTGGGTTAGTGTTGTGCTAACAGCTCGATGTTAATGTTAAAAAAGGAGTTTAAGGAGTGTGATGGCCACGCCTCGTTTACCAGGACTGACAGGCACAGAGGCCACGCCTCTTTTACTAGTACTGACAGGCACAGAGCCCACGCCTCTTTTACTAGAACTGACAGGCACAGAGGCCATGCCTCCTTTACTGCACTTAACAGACACTCCTTCACTGTGAATGTGCACATAATGCACTGAAAATGATTATTTAAATTGTTTTATAATAATGACATTATTATTATGATTATTATTTCGAATGAGCTGTGTAAAAGGATACTGCCCTCCTTGTTCATCTCATCCAGATTCTCCATTCCGGGCAGAGCAGCAGCGACTCGCCGAAACAACTGAGGAGCGAGAGAGAGAGAGAGAGAGAGAGAGAGAGAACAGACAACAAGAGACAGAAAACAGACAGAGAGATAGACATTGAGAAAAAGAGACATACAGAAAGACAGACAGAGAAAGAGAGAGAGACAGACAGATAGACACACAAACACATAGTGAGAGAGAGATACAGAAAAGGAGAGAGTGAGACAGAAAGACAGACACATAGAGAGAGAAAGAGTGAGCAAGATAAGACAGTGAGAGAGAGAAAGTAAGACAGAGAGGGAGAGAGGGAGACATAGGTAGATATTGAGAAAAAGAGACAGATGGTGAGAGAGACAAAGAGAGAGAGAGAGAGAGTCATGATAAACCAGCTTAGCTAAAACTGTGTTGATCCTTTAGCTAAATTAATTCTCAAATCTGCACAGTAATAACAACAACAACAACAACAATACTACTACTACTACTACTAATAATAATAATAATAAAAAAATGTCATTTAAAATCGAACAATTAAAATTGAGTAACACACTCATGGAAATAAACAAATGAAATAACGGAGTAATTTTATTAATGAGATGAGTGATGAGTGTTTCAGTTGATCCACATCATGCTCTGGTGCATTAAATCACAGGCTCCACAGTTTATACACGGATAAAATAAGGAGCTGACTTCACCAGCGAGCAGAATGAAGCAGTTTACGATGAACAGAATAAAGACACAACGAGCAGACGGATGTATAAAGAGTCTCACCTGTTTCACATTGGTTCCGGTTTTAGCGCTCGTCTCAATAAACATCACGTTCAGCTCTTTAGCCCTCTGCTCGCCTTCCTCCACCAAGATTTGTCTGAGATATGGGTGTACAAAAAAAACCCATATCAGGAAATACATACATCACGTAAACACCTCTTTACATTTCAGAAGCTATGTAGAAAGTCAAGATTAGGTCTCTAACGGTTACGTAGGTGGAGCTGAATAAGAGTTAGCATTAGCAAGGACTGTCATGACATCACTACGTATAGAACACTATAAACACGCAAAATCCGGCTTGTGATGAGTCGCTGTGCTTTTCCCTTCGTATTAAATGTATTAGCGTGTTAGCAGGAGGTGAAGTGATGAGGTGTGAGGGTGGGAGTGGCTATAAAATGACTGACAGGATGGATATCTAAACGCAAACACGCATTCCGGACCATAAGGCAGTTTTTTCCTCAGCCACGTAATACTTTTCTTTACGTCACGGCTTTATATACTTTATATTTTTATAACATTCTACAGATTTTTCTGGCTTATTTGCATTATTAGTAAGACAAGGTGGCTATTGCACCTTTAAATAGCTGGTACAAGTTTGGATCTCAAAGAACAGACTTCCAGAAGAGTGAAAGTGAAACAGAACCACTCTTATTATAGACATTAAAGGCGATGAGATGAGTCGAAAAATTTTCTACAACATACAGCAGGGGAAATAAGTATTGGACACGTGCCAACATTTTTTTCCATAAATATATTTCCAGTGAGGTTATTTACATGAAATTTTCACCAGACATCAGTATTAACTCAAGAAATCCAGAAATATAAAGAATTCACAACATTAAAGTCCATAAATAAAGTTATGTGTAATTAAGTGGAATGACACAGGGAAAAAAGCATTGAACATGCTAAGAAAAAGCAGCTCCAAGGCAAGGTAAGGCAAGGAACCAGCTGAAATCCGTAAGTAATTAGCCTCGTTGGAAAAAAATATGTTGCCACCGATATTTATTTCCCCCGCTATAAATGTAAAATAAAACACTGTGGACATGACAGCGTTTCTGTTCTTAACGTAAATGCCAAAAGAGTGTTTTTCACCTGCGATTTAAATTAATCATAATTTCACAAAATGTTTTCATTATTAGCGCTTACACCACAGAGCTGCTGAATTCTGCATTCCGATTGGTCAGAAGGTGTTGATTAATCTTGTCTAAGAGCATTGGCAAATTGCTGTGGTATAAAAGGAATAAAACACTACGGGACATGGCATTCTACGAAAATAAGAAACTTTTGGGTGGTATTTTGACTTCGAATGGTAGAAACAGGCTTCCGCAAATGTAATAACTGCCTTTCAGGTGCATTCATTTACACACATGATCGCTTTTCCAGAAGAGACTTTTTAACTCATCGGACTAAATCACACCGCAACTAAAAATCCATGCATTTGCATTAGACTCCGCCCACTGTTCTGCACTTTGCTCATTAAGGCAAATGCATGAGCAGGCGGCGAATTCTCTCGACGCAAATCGTCCGTAGATCATCCTGTAAATAAAACAGCTGTGAAATTCACTGATGTAAATCCGCACCTCTTCTCCTCCAGGTCTGTCTTGTTGCCGACCAGCATGATGATGACATCGCTTCCTCTCTCCGTCCTGACGTCTTCGATCCATTTGGAGGTCAGCTGGAAGGAATTCACATCTGAAAACACAAGGAGCAACATCGTCAGTGTCACACCAACGGGGAATATGCTCAGGGAACAATTCAGTAAACGGCCGAGTTTGCAACGTTTATGAATTGTAAACTGAGACGATGCCAAAAAATCTGGGTTAAATGTATTACGTTTACGTGTGCTCCAGGTCTGATTAATATGATCGCTTCTCTTATAGTAGTCCTATGATGCAATAAAGTGACAACGTTCTGCTACTGATGATGTTTAGACATGCGATCACGCACAGAGATGTTCGTGTGAGCGTTCACTGCTGGAAACGGAACATTTTTGTAAATAAAGGGGTTGTTGTTCGACTATTGTTCGACTGTGTGTGTGTGTGTCTCACTTGTGACGTCGTACACCACCACGGCCACAGTAGAGTCTCGTATGTAGCTGGGGATGAGGCTCCTGAAACGCTCCTGGCCTGCTGTGTCCCACAGCTGTAACCTCACCTGCAGCACAAAATAGCATTTAGACGAGTGTTTCACATCCACATAGACTCTACACATTTGGGCAACACGAAACACCCGTCAGTGACATGTTCCAATATTTTTGATCACTTGAAAAAAATGTCTGTATTCAAGCAAAAGGTGCCACGTTCTAAGCTGTTTAGCACATCCAGATGTAAACATCAGGAAATGAAAGCTGAAATTCTGGTCTGTCGTCTCATTATCGTCTTTTAATTTCAAACCCGAAATGTATTCAGTGTATAGAGAAGAAAATAGAATTGGTCTTGCTGTTCCAATAATTTCGGAGAGGACTGTACATACAGTTGCAACCCGAATGATTCAACCCCCGTTGCAAATCAGGTTTAGTGTCAAAATTTACAGCGGTTTCCCCAAATTCCACTCAAAATACAACTTATAATGATTTCTCCAGTTTCAAAACTATTCACCCCCCTGAATAGAATCCCTCACAACAGCACAAATATGCAAAACAGGTGTTGTCTCAAGCTAATCAAGGGCTTCATTAGTTGCACCAGGTGTGCTTGAGCTGAACCACATGAAATATGTGAACTGGCTAGGGGTAGAAATTATATGAAATACCTGGATTGGGCAGAAAAAGGAAGCTATCAACGGCTGCAAGCAGATTTCTGAGAAGGCAGATTGTGAAAAACCCCCCGAGTGACTGCAAAAGACCTAGCAAGACTTGGTGGCAACAGGCACTGAGGTTTCAGTGAGCACACTAAGGCGCGTACTAAACGCAGAAGGTTTCCATGCCAGAACTCCAAGACGTTCAACACTACTGACCCAAAAGCACAAGAAAAGTCGCTCAAAATCATATAAATACCACGGAAGTTTTGGGATTCTGTGCTGTGGAGCGATGAAACAAAAGTGGAACTTTTCAGCATGATGGATATGTCTGGAGGAAGAAGAATGAAGAAAGAACACTCTGTCCACAGTCAAGCATGGTGGTGACTCGGTGATGCTCTGGGGCTGCTTTGCATCCTCTGGCTCTGGAAACCTGCAGCGTGTGGAAGGCGAGATGGATTCACTGAAGTATCAGGAAATCCCAGGAAAAAAAACATTGTGAGGAAAAGGAAGCTTGGGCGTCATCGGACCTTCCAACAGGACACTGATCCCAAGCACACCTCAAATTCCACCAAGGCTTGGTTGCAGAAGAAGTCCTGGAAGATTCTACAGCACCATCACAACTCCATAGAAAATCTCTGGTGGGATTTGTAGAAGGCGGTTGCAGCACACAAACCCAAGAATATTACTGAACTGGAGGCCATTGCTCATGAGGAACTGGATAAGATTCCTCAGGAACGCTGCCAGAAGCTCTGCATCTCATTTGCAGCAGGTCATAACAGCAAAAAGGTGCTCTACTAAGTACTAAAGATGCTTGCCATGAAGGGGGTGAATAATTTAGAATTTGCATTTTCAATTGAAATTGGGGAAACCACCTGACGCATTCGTTGTGTTGAACTATTGCAACTGCTTTTGTTTGATGTGTTCACAGCAAACAGCTGAAAGTCTGTCAATTTTGACAATAAACCTGATTTGCAATGGGGGTTGAATCATTTTGATTGCAACTGTATCTATAACAGTATGACCCTGAGTGTTTTATTCCTCAGTTAATCCTTGGAACAAATATTAACTGTCTACAAACGCAAATATGATCGCTAGATAAAATAAATGAAGCTATGAGATAGACAATTAGCCCCCTCCCCCATCCCATAATTCCTGTTTAATCTTGGCATTAGCTAGTAATCATTAGGCTAAGTATTAAATCCAGTAGACAGGAAATTGTAATATGGATATCGAATACTGATAAAACAATTTGACTATCGTGGTGTATCGTGTAATCGATTATATCGGCACATGCCTACATACTGAAACGATTTCACTGAAGTATGAAGGATTCTCACCGTTCGATCTTCCAGGTACATGGTTTTCGATAAGAAGTCGATCCCGATGGTCGCCTACAGACAGAACAACATATCAGTGACGTCCGAGATGACAGATATCTGATATCTGCAGAGCAGATCGGATTTTCTCCGTACCTGATAAGTGTTGTCAAAGCTGTCGTACATGAACCGTGTTATCAGAGATGTTTTTCCAACTGAAACATAAAGCAAGAGAAAATATTATCGATGCTGCGTATGTGAAAAGCTTCTCATGGATTCTCAAGAAACAATCAGACGTGTGTGTGAAGTTTGCTTTCTTTACCGTTGCACTTGCATGTTGAAAATAACCGTGAAATTAATATCAGGGTTTTTGTTTGTTTGTTTGTTTGTTTACCCGTCGCTTAGAGTTTTGGTTACCGATACGACTGTATATCTAGAAATAAAAAAAAAAATAATAACTCGAGATTTTTTCGTTTTAATTTTATTTTTGGAAGTTCGCTGTGATCATCCAATTAAATGCTCTCTAGAAAGTATATGCTCCGCCCCTGGGGTGTGTCTTGCTCTACAGTAGCGGCCTGTTAGCAGTAAACATGGTTGGTCTGTGCGTTTTGAGCTGTGCGTCTTCCTGCACGCTATTCCCTTTTCCAAACGTGGCTTGGTGGAGAATAAACGGTCGGAGTTTATTTGTTTGGAGGAGGAATTTGGAGTTTGCGTGAGTTGACGGTGATGTGACTTTTTAAAGGGGTGTTTTATAGACTTGGGTCTGTCAATGCGGGAACGTTGCTACCTCAGACTGATGGAGAATTCCGATGGGGCTTCAGCATCAGTAAGAGTCAGTAATATCATTTTATCTACCACTTAGATGCATCAGATGTCTTCCATTGACGGCCCTGAGGCTCTCCATCAACATCTGCGCTCACCATCGACCTCAGCTCACACACGTATGGCATGACTCCAAAAACATGCAAGATCTCATCGTCTAGGATATCGTCCTGGTTAAACAGGATATCGTCCTGGTCAGTGTTGCTGAAATCCTCCACGGCTGAACAAATCCTCCGCTCTTTTCAAGCACTTCTAAGCTACTTTGCTAAGCTTCGGTCAGCTTTGCTTAGATTTGTTGTGTAAATCAGCCAAGCAATTCAACACGCCATCACTCTGGACTTGTTTCCTGTTTCAAATGGAAAAACTAGTGTGCAAAAAGTATGTGCACACCTGACCATCACTTCCATATGTCCTTGTTGAACATCACATCCCAGATTTATTCCTCCTTTGCTGTTATAATGAGCTCCAGTCTTCTCCAAAGGCTTTCCACTTGATTTTAGGGCGTGGCTGTGGGGATTTGTGTTCATTCAGCTACGAGAGCGTTATTGAGGTTGAGGTCAGGTGCAGATATTGGGATGGTGAGGAGGCTCCAGTTCCAGTTCATCCCAAAGGTGTTCAGTGGGGTTGAGGTCAGGGCTCTGTGTAGGACACTCCAGTTCTTCTACCTTCTTCCAACCTTCACCCACCATGTCTTCATGGAGCTCGTTTTGTGCATCTCCAAGCTGCCAATGTGGGGCTCTTTATAGAGGCCCTTAACCCTATTTGCTCCAGGGATGTCGTGGCTGACCCTGTATTCCGACCTCAGCTTCCTAACAAGCTGGGATATGAGAAGAAACAAATGTCACAGTTCTGTACTGTATATGTGACATTAGAGGCTATCTCCTAATAAACGCTTATAGCCACCAGTTTAGCATTGTACACTAATGTCACTTTCTTAATCGGTTTGATGTCTCGATTAGCAAACAAACCAAACCTTGCTTTTGAAAAAGTTAGCAGAGAGACGCGTAGGACTGAAAACCTCTTCATAAAAACTCTTTCATTCGTTGGTCAGAAATACCACAACATATAAAGGCAAACACACCAGGGTTCCATTCAAACAGAATAAACACCGCAGATGTGAAAGCATCTGGTCTCCCGTCCAGAAAGCAGCATGACGACAATCATCTTCTAAAAAAAAATAATCTTCTACAAATCTGACAGAGCGTGTCACATGTCCTCCTCAGAGAAAGCAAAGCCAGAACTGTGGTGAACAGGCAAGTTTAAAAAACACTACTAAGATTAATATCATACACTGTGATAGAAGAATAGTCATGATGTCCATAGTGGGGTTTGCATGCTGCTGTGCGTGTCCTCCGGGGGTTGAAACATGAGCAGAGTATTTTAGGAATTCTTCAGGACTGTCAGCACGACACGATTCGATATGACACGACACTCCTACATTCCTGAATGGCCCTCTCTCTCACACACACACACATACACACACAGGGTGTGTTCACATCGTACAGGTCAGTCCTGTTCCTCAAACCAGCTTCAGGGAAAACAAGAAACACGACACACACTCGAGGTCTTTGTTATACTTCAATGAAGAAAATATACGGACAATATAACTATGTACGCTGTTACAGGAGGAAAGGATAGAGGGCAGAGCTTGAGATCAACGTGATTGCAAACTTGATCAAATGACATCACAATAATGTCAAATTACTTAACGTCAAAGAATTTTTTTTGTCAATTTTAACGTCAATTTCAGTCAGTTTCTTTGTCAACGGGGTTTCATTTTCATTTCAGGAAAATAATCGAATCACAAGAGATGCTGGGGTTCAGGACCTTGGACAGCAATGTCATTTTTTCAAGTGAACTCAATATTGCTCCTTCAGGAACATCTCAGTGTTTGTCCAAGCCATAAACAAACTTTATTTTAATCACTAGGACAATCCATATTCAGAAAGAATCCTTTATATTTGATTTATATGCTAGACATGCTAGGTTATCCAATAACTTCATTGGCAGATTAGACTAACAAAGCAAGGCACCGATGATCTCTGCTACTTCCTTTCCAGGCTTCATTTTTTACTTTGTAATGCTTCTATATACGTTTAACGAGAGGTAGTGTGTGACAGGATAACATGAAATGATGGTTATATATTTTCCAAAGTGTACGTAGGAGCTAAAGTAGTGAGCATGGAACTGAAGAAATGTCGGACCACATGAGCCACGTGATTGGTCCGAGGAATCGTTAGAGATGACCGTTTGGATTTGACACGTTACTGGGTCACATCTAATTTGCATAGACACAAAAAAATATCAATTCAGATGTCACTTGTCGTAGAAATCATGGCGAAAGTATGTAGAGAATCTGTCGCTTATATGTCACCCGTCATATATAACTGTATGTGTAATATATATATGTTTCTACTACTACTTATAATCCTCATCATCATTATTAGCTTAATAGAGTAATAAAATTTGTAAATTACCTCCACATTACTTGAGAGCTTACTGTAATTACTGTAAACTAACATAAACCTCTATATCACTACAGAATATTTGTCATACTCAATCTTTAATAACTTTCTACATCAAACAAAAACATAAATATATTGTTTGTATGTATATATATTGTTTTGTTTTGGCTTTGTGATTTTTTTTTTATTATTTGTGTTTTTGGTAAGATGATTATTTCCCCCGTTTACCTCCTTGCATCATGCAACAGTCATGCAATGTTTAGAAAATATATTTTCTATGAAACACAAGATGCATTTTATCTTCACTATTACAGATTTTAAGACCAGAGGTAACCATTTAGAACATTTGTTTGTATTATTTCAGGCATATTGTTCAACATAAGTAACATTTAAATATTTAGACAGAATTCATGCACTGAGCAGTTTTAAGTGTATATTAAAAATATATATATATATATATATAAATAAGAGAAGGGATAGATAAATAGATGTGCTTAATATGCACGTTACTAAAAATGAAAAGCACATGAACATATTTAATAGCTTTTTCGTCTGAGCTCAAAGTCTCCTGCAGTTAAATTATAGTATATTATTTTCCATTATAATGATGTATTGTGGGTGCTGTGTGTGGAGGGTGAGGTGAGGGTTGCCAGGTTGCTGAATGCCACCCTACCAGTCTGGGTGTGTCTCTGCTTGCTTGCCTGCTTGCCTGCCTGTCTCTCTCTCTCTCTCTCTCTCTCTCTCTCTCTCTCTCATTCTTTTCCCTGCTATCCTTTTTTTTATAATAGAGAACTCTCCAATCTGCATTGTATTTAACCCTAGGATTATATTAATGTCCATTTGCAGGGCGTGTGTGTGTGTGTGTGTGTGTGTGTGTGTGTGTGTGTGTGAGAGAGAGATTAATTCTCCAGGTTTCACTGCGCCAGAACCCAGCAGCACCTTTATTTTATGGTGTCTGATGTCACTGTAAAGGAAATGTAAAGTATATATAGAGGATTTAAATAAAGGTGTAAACATTATCAGGTGTTTTTAGATGTATTATTATTATTATTATTATTATTATTATTATTATTGATGATGATGATGGTGGTGCATTGCTATAGATTTACATGACTAATCAAATAATAATAATAATAATAATAATAATAATAATAATAAAGACAGAAATGGAGACTGACATTAAGAGAGAAGGGTTTAACATCATGACAGATTTGTCTCTTGACGTGTGGACATTTCTGAACCAGAATCATACTGTGATGTGCATTTAATTCGTGTGTGTGTGTGTGTGTGTGTGTGTGTGTGTGTGTGTGTTTTAAAGGGACTCACCGCTCTGTTCGCCTAAAAAAACAAGTTTAAATTTCCGTAAAGGGTTTCCAAAGTCGCTCCCCACAGACATGGCGGCTATGAATATATTCCCGTGCTGTTATTTAATCACGTCTCCACTGCTGTCCTCCAGATGAAAGCCGCAGATGGACACACGGTGGAGATGAACCTCGGCGTCCCGACTCGCTGGATGTTGCAGCACTGCTTTGCGATGTCGGTCCTGCTGCGCCCCACTGCGCATGCGCGACTTCCGCCTCACGCCCGCCTGCGGTCCAACCTGCGCGCGCCGTCATTGGCGTCCGCCATTGTTGTTGCTCTTGTTGCTGTTGATGGTCCAGCGGCATTCCTGTCATTCCCTGAGTTCCTTTCAAGGGAAATTTCCTCCAAGAAATGTACACGTACACCACTTTAACACCTTCCCCAGATATACTGAATTAGCTGACACGTGTCTGGTGTCTGGAGTTTACTTCTTTAGCTTTGTGCTAAAGGTGAATCCAGGATTAGGTTCACATTCACCCTGTTTAACGGTCAAAAAATTCAACTACATTACTTTTTTTTTTTTTTTTTAACATAAAACCATCGACTATTCAAGATACACTACATGGCCAGAAGTATGTGAACCTTTGCCTGATCATCACACCCATGTGTGAGTCTGAATAATTAAAAATGAAACAAATTGCTCAAAATGAGCAAATGAGCCCGTCTATTTTGTAGAAACATATATCTAGGAGGCAGGAAAGCTATTAAAATTACCTTTGCAAAAGTTCAGTTGCATTTTTATTTGCTGGATTGCTGCTTTGTCGCACAAAAAAAACAAAACAACAACACTGATTAGCATGACATCATAAACTATTTCATGTTATTATATTCACAAATTATTATGCTATAATTCTATCCTTGTCCAGAAATGAAATATACACAATTTTCACCCTTATCATATACTATACGGCCAACACACCCATGTGGTTCTTCCCCAAACTGTTACCACAAACTCTGAAGCACACAGTTGTAGCTGTAGAACGTCTCTGTTTGCTGTAGCGTTACAATTTCCCTTCACTGGAACTAAAAGGCCCAAGCCTGTTCCCTGACCCCAACCAGGGGCGTAACCTGGCCTGGGCAGATTTTTTCTTTAGCCCCGAATAATTCTCCATTTAGAGCGGGTTGTCACTATGTAGCTAAACATCAGTAAAAGAAAACAGCCTGAAATTTTGTATCTTCAGTGAACATAGTGTTGTATTTTATATTTAATGAACCAGTCAGACAGGGTTTACAGGAAACTACGTGGAAATAATCGTGTCTGATGGGTCTGAAGGGTTTACAGGAAACTACGTGAAAATACTCGTGGCTGATGGGTCTCAATTCTGCCAAACACTAGCTCACAGTCAGTTAGTATGAAGGGAATAAATGGACATAAGCCAATTTTTTACCAGTAAAGTGGCTGAAACTGAAACATTAACATCCTCTCATGCCGAGCAGGAAAACAAGGTGTGTAAATGTCTATAGATATGAGTTTTAAGTTATGTGAATATGATATGAGCAGAGAATGAGGACAGCTAACGTACTTTGCCTGGCACTGTAGCAGCTAAACCTATACAACAATAGTTTAGTTGTGCCTCCTCTTGGCCAGCGACACCAAGCTAGCCTAGTCTCGAGTTAGATAACCAAAACGTTTTAGATTTTATCTGTCTGGTTGTCTTGCAAACAGTGATAACAACCAAGGCAAGTTTTATGATAAATCCAACTTTTTGTCCAATTTTCACATTTTTAAAAAAGCTTTTGATGGAGAAGAATTTGGGCTCAGTCCTGGATGATTAACAGTCCAGCTAACCCCCCTGACCTCAACTCCACTGAAAACAGTGATGAACTGGAACTGGAGCCTCCTCAGCATCGCAACATCAGTGCCTGATCTCACTAACGCTCTCGTAGCTGAATGAACACAAATCCCCACAGCCACGCCCCAAAATCTAGTGGAAAGCCTTCCTAGAAGAGTGGACCTTATTATAACAGGAAAAGGGGAATAAATGTGGAACGGGATGTTCAACAAGTCCTCACCAGCCTTTCTTCTTCTTTCTCTTGAAGATTTCTCTAATAAGACATGTTACAGAGAAACCACACAGCATAAATGCCTCTGTCCTGAAGATCTTGGACTCTTTTCATAAATGTTAAATAAATGTCTGCTTACAGAAAATGTACAAAAAAGAATCTGTTTATGTGAAGCATTGTCTTAAAACAGTTGAAGCACTAAGCTGATATAAAACCTGTTGAAAACTGGGTTATCAATTTTTCATGATTTCAATGTGAAAATTTTTTTTTTTTTTCATTTCTATAACCAATATGGTGGCAACAAATCAGTGGAGCCAGTGAAGTCATTACCTTCCAGTGGCAATTAGATTTTGCTTTATTATGCTGGCCACAGTGTGGAGCTGTAGTATAAGATAAGAGCATATACTGTCACCACCGAAACTATTGGAACGCCAAGGCCAATTCATTTGTTTTTGTTGCAGACTGAAGACATTTGTGTTTGAGATCAAAAGATGGATATGAAAAGAGAGTTCAGAATTTCAGCTTTTATTTCCTAGTATTTATATGTAGACATATTAAACAGCATAGGACACAGCATTTTGTATCAGACCAGACAATTTGTAGGCGAGCAAAAATGCCGGAATATGTGACTTGTTGCCCAGGTGTGTCTTGTTAGACTGATTGTTTAAACAATTAATAGCTCTGAACCTCTACGCTTCGTTTTAGCCTTCAGTTTCACCTGTGAAGACTGCATTTAGGGTTAAAAAGGATGAACGGACATGAAGATCAGAGAGCTGTCTATGGGAGAAAAGTAAGCCATTTTGAAGCTGAGAAAAGAGGGCGAATCAATCAGAGGACATTGCTCAAACACTGGGCATAGCCAATACGACAATTTGGAATTGGAAACACACCAAGGCTACTACTATGAATTAGTGACAACAATTTTCATGTTTCAAACCAAATTTATGTTTATTAAAAATATCAAAATTATTACATTAAGACATACCTGTATAATGGGCCTGATTACGTTTCATTCACATCCTTTTCTAGCAAGCCATATGATCATCTTATTTTTAAAAAAAATAATAATAAGTATTTATTTCTTTGTTTGACAAAATGTGAGGATGCAATGATAGGATGTGAGGACAGACAATTTGACACCAAATATACTCCAAATTCTTGTTCACTGAAACATCACTTTGAAGCAGTGTCACTTACTGATGACTCGTTGCAGAGTATCGCCTGTCACTGGTCTTACACAAACAGGACACAGTGTGATTACAAAGTAAATTAATATTTATCAAAACCTCTTCTCTCCTTACTCCTTAAAGATAACCGGAAATCAAAGCTGGCTTTTACCCTGTTAGCTCGTGCCCTTGGTCAGACTTTGCAAGATTCACTTACTGCATACTAAAGACTTAAATCCTATCCAAATATGGCATTTCATGTTACATAAAAATGCTTTCAAAATTTCAGTGTCATATTGTCTTCAGTATTTCTAAATGCATTCATTATTCAATATGTCCTTCATGGAAGACTTGATGAAAGCTGATCTTTGGTTTACAGTTCGAAAAATTTAGTATCGAGTAGGAAAGGAAGTATCAAATACAACATTTTTGACGTTCTTATAATGTCAGCAGCCCAAAAATATTTGGGCTGCTGAAAGAGTTGTGACATTAATTTCATGTGACATTTCAAGAATGTCAAGCTAATGTGAACGGTTATCTCATTACAATCTTAATGCAAGTCTAAAGACAAACAGCAACACAAGCATACAGAACAATCCAAACCAAGCACTAATGTTCGAAGTCAAACAACTCGGCTTCTTTCTCCTTCCAGAAAACAAAACTACGGTCAATGTATTTGCAGATTTCATCGTTAGCAAAACATGACCAGTCTGTGCCCCCGTCTGCCCTGTGGCTTCCCTCATCTTGTGCAACATTCTCAACCATGACTCTAGGAACTGTCCTAACCTCAGAGTTCTTCAAAGACTTGCTGGCTTGGACCTTTGTTTTTGTCCCAAAGAAACGGGCCTTGATGTCTTCAAAGCCGTCTTTCCATTGCCGTTTCCCGTCCTCTATGTCTCTTAGGACAGCCCGATGGAAATCTCTAACTGTCTCCCATGGGAAGTCGGCCACGTGGTCGAAAACTTCAAAGCAGAGTAAGTGTCTCATTTTGCGCTCATCAGCGGGCAGGTCCTGCTCCAGGATGTGGAAGTACCCCAGCATGAACAAGTCAAGTGTCAAGCTTTCGTAAGGCACAGGCGCACCATCTACTCGAGGGAGGAAGTGCTCAGGGGAATAAATGACCGACTTTCTCTGGAGGTTCCGGATCTGGCGTGAGGGAACCCCTGAGTTGATGGCCCTCCAGTTGTGAATCATTTTGTCTATAGTTATCCTTTGTCTGTAGAGATGATACAGGGAGCCTCCGTTCGACTGAAGGACTGGAGTTGGCACACTGGGACCTTTGATGCAAGTTTCAGCTGATCTCTGTGTGTCTAGTTCTTGGTTCATTTTAGCTCTCATTGAGATTGCATAGGCAGACTTTTTCCAGTGGCCCAAGAACAAGACAACGATTCGCTCTTTGCGCAAGCTGGTGGTCTCCAGAACCTTAGCGGGTTCCTCGCTGGTGGTATGTTTGCAATTAAGTCTGCAGTCATTAACAAGATTGAGGTCTTGATTGAGAACAACCCCTGTTTGTGACAGATTAGACACATCCTGCTGCATGGGATTGGACTTAGACATGGTGTTTAACATCCCTGAAAATGGATAGATGTTCCCAATCTGGCCTTCAAAAGTGGACCTTAGATTCTTTACAGAAACTCCTGACAACTGGATCTCCATTTCCACCTTCTCTCGCTTGCCCTTATTCCTTTCCGGCTGGCTTGAGAACACCGATGCCAGTTCTTTGTTGGGCATTTTGGAGATACCATCTTCTACATTTTTGTCTGAGAGGTTGTTTAGAAGCAGGGACATGCTCTTCACGATGCCCGAGATACGGTTGCACCAGATGGGAAGTGCAAGAGTGTCCACCATATCTGGCTTCTGCTGGAACTGAGTGTTGATGGTGATGTTAACAATGGGAGCAGGCAGGAGTGTTTGGAGTTGCTTGGCCAGACGCGTTAACTCCAGCTCGTAGGCCTGACACTTTTTCTGCAGGGAAACGGTCTCAATCTGTCCCTCTAAGTACACCAAGTCATCCTCCGTTAGCAGCTCGCCGAAGGGGCCCAAAATAGCATTGTGAACCTTGGAGTATCTCCAGCCATCCATAGCTTTGTCATCCTGGCAAGAATAAGAGAATAACAAATGACTATCTATCAGAGATTGTGAGTAATTATTTGATGTGTAAATCTGATGTTGTAATGAGTGAACCATAATTTGCCAGTGTGGGTGCATGTGTCTGAGGCCTTCAAACAATTGAAAAGAAGGACTCCTGATCAACTCAAATAGGGAAGACACTGTTTATACCAATGAAGTGTTGGATTTTGTGAAGTATACATTTTATCGTGTGTGTGTGTGTTGGGTCAGTTGGAGAACTGGAGTTGATGCCCACCTTTCTCCATTGGTCTTCATCATCCTGAAGCCTTGCTTGAAGTTTACGTACCATCACTTGCCTCTTCCACTCTGCAATAGGCCTCCCGTGCTCATCGTGTGTAGGAACCAACGAGTCTATATCAGCGGGATTCACCTCCTCTGCTGGAAGAGCAACCATTCCATTTTCACCTTTCTACAAAAACAAAGTTGAGAATAAAAAATACACACCAGAACCCTTTGATCACTTGTTGAATTGGAGTGATTAAAAGAAACCCTAATTAATCGGGTTTTCTACGAAAGTCGTCCCATCGTGTTCCAGCATTCAGGTACATGGTGATCTTTTGAAATTTATAGTTGACAAGAAGTCCTAAACTCCATCAGCATGTCTTTGTTACATCGATATAAAACCACATGATTTGAGGCTGAAATTTCAAAAACCATTGTGCAGGAGACTTTACTAGCGACCTTAACCTAGTACCTCCAGTGCATGTCTTATTTGGTCCTTTATATTTGAAGTAAAGGGAAAAACTGCATTCAACAAACATACAGTATTTACCACATGTCCAGTAAAGACTGCTGTTATTCCTGCATGTCTCCAGGATCTGGACTTCATCTGAGGCACCGGTGTCTCATTTTCCACCGAAACCTTTCTCATGGTGGACACAACTGCATGCACAAACAGGGAATCAGAATCCAGTTTATAATCAGAACAAAAAGTGATACAGTAAGGTTCCAGTGATGACAAATGAATCTATATGGCCAAAAGTATGTGGACACCTGAGAACATCCCATTCCAAAACCATGGACCAAAACCAATATTATTCAGTTATTAAAGAGCTCCACTCTTCTTGGAAGGCTTTCCACTAGATTTTGGGGCATGCTGTGGGGATTTGTGGTGGTCATTCAGCTACAAGAGCATTAGTGATGTTATGAGAGGTTAGGTGCTGATGTTAGGATGGTGAGGAGGCTCCAGTTCCAGATCATCCCAAAGGTGTTCACTGGGGTTGAGGTCAGGGCTCTGTGCAGGACACTCCAGTTCTTCTACCTTCTTACAACTTTAACACACCATGTCTTCATGGAGCTCATGTTGTGCACTTTGTGTCATGCTGGAACAGGTTTGGTTCCTCTTAGTTCCATTGAAGGGAAACTTCAGAGGCATTCTATACAGCTGTGTGCTTCCAAATTTTGTGATAACAGTTTGGGGATGAAAAGCAATGGTGATGGGTGTGATGTCCGCAAACCTTTAGCCATATAGTGAATTCTGACTGATGATGTTCCTCTACAGTATATCACTGTAAATTTATGAGAACTTCAAATTGATTGAAAAGCTTAGATGAGATCTCTGACCTGCCGATGCCACTTGGATATGTTGAATGGAGTTGATTCCAGTTCTAGTCAATTGTGAGGATGAAGAATCGGGGCTTGATGGATCGAGACGAGGCTGAAGAGGAACCTCCTTTACCGGCTGCTAGGACCACAGCACAAACACAGGAATTAAGAGACTGTCTGTTGAGTGAGTGTTAAAACCATGATAATATGTTCATTATTTATATCAGGACATGCTTATAAATGCTCTTCCTTTTAAAGGTGACAAGTCTGGTGTATATTACCTTGCTGTTCTCCATAGCAGTGTTATGACTTTGCTCACTGGACTGCTCAGTAGCGTTCAGAAGATGACCTTCTCTCCCAAACGGTGTCCTTTCCTCTTCTATCAGAATGACCTCAGGGGAAAGAAGACGGTCCTCTGACTCATAAAGCTACAGAACATGACATAGCAAGCAGATATAAAATGTATATCACTACTGTATACTGTACATTTCTCTACAGAATATAATTCTCTACAGATATTCAGATGCTGTAGAATGTTTACTGTATACAGTGTATTTATAGCAGGTTCGATCCAAATAAAATCAGACTTCTGTGGCAATGTGCTATTTTTAAAACTCAAACCAAGCTTCATTTTTATGTTTGATCAAAGGTGTTAAGCTGAATAAACAGACGGACCAATTAGAAAACAGTTCATCACCACATGACCTCTAGTTAACTATGAAGGCCTAGGAGATTGTTTGTGTGTGTGTGTTTAATGTAATGTGCGGTGCCAATATTTCCAGCAGAGACTGACACTACTCAAGTTTAAGCTATTGGATGAGGAACAGTAGGAACTTGGACATTACATTAATTTGCCATTTGTTTAAATCCATGTACCTTTTTTTGTTGGCGCTGTTGTTAATGTCACTATATAAACTAGTATTGTTTTATCTTTTTTTTGTTTTTTTTTTAAAGGTTTAAAAAAAAAATTAACTACAGTATTATGGTGACTTTGTAAAGTGTCATTAAAAAGCTGGATAGTTATTATGATCTGGGAATTAAAGAGTCTGAGAAGTGTAAATGCTAGGAATTAGGAACAGGAAGTATTGCATTCAGTTGTCTGTCAGAGTCCCGAACTCGAATGCGGACCTTGACGAGGACTCACGGATGGAGCGTCATGAAATCACAGTCGCTCCACTGGGAAACTGAACCACTGAAACTCTCATACCTCATGAATGCAAACGGACAAACGTCCCAAGGTCAAATCCAGTTGAATTAGAATGAAGTCCTCGCTATTTGGTTAAAAGCAGAGCCTCCGGGAAGCAGATGAAGACACGAGAAAAGGGAAATATGAACAAACAGCGTTGAACTCTGCCTTCAAACCAGTAGTGCACTAGATGCAAGCAGCCTACAGATCAGGAGATGATAGGCTCAGGTTCCCTCTGAATAGGATGAGTCGGGTTACACTGGACCTGCGTATGCAGTGATTAAAGGATCTTAATGCTCTATACTATTCTATCTTAAACCTAATGCTCTGAAAGAGATACACCTTCTCATGCTGCAAATAATCAGGGAAGCTACAGCATGACCAAATAAAAATAAAAAATGAATAAAATGCACACACTATCCTAATAAAGAGTGTGCAAAACCAGCATTATTTATATTTTGTTTTGTTATTCGCATAACATACAATCCAAATAATTTGGGTCAGTAGTGGTGAAGGAGTTCTGGCATGGAAACCTGCGTTTAGTACGTGTCTTACTGTGCTCACTGAAACCTCAGTGCCTGTTGCCACCAAGTGTTGCTGCAGGTCTTTTGCAGTCACTTGAGGGTGTTTCACAATCTGCCTTCTCAGAAATCTGCTTGCAGCCATGGATAGCTTCCTTTTTCTGCCCCGTCCAGGTATTTCATAAATTTTCTGCCTCTAGCCAGTAGGCAGAACTCTAGCCAGTTCAGATATTTCATGTGTTCCAGGTCAAGCACACCTGGTGCGACTAATGAAGCCCTTGATTAGCTTGAGACAACACTTGTTTTGCATATTTGTGCTGTTGTGAGGGATTCTATTCAGTGGGGTGAATAATTTTGAAACTGGAGAAATCATTATAAGTTCCATTTTCAGTTGAATTTGGAGAAACCGCTTGAAGCATTCGTTGTGTTGAACTATTTCAATTGCTTTTGTTTGATTTGTTCATCACAAACAGCTGAAAGTCTGTAAATTTTTACAGTAAACCTGATTTGCAATGGGGGGGTTGAATAATTTTGATTGCAACTGTAGAACTCATACATATAAATGCCACAGAATTAGGACCAGATGATAATTACAAGCCGAGTTAGTAAGCTAATTAAACAGCTTGACTGGAAAAGCCACAGATTAATGTTAATGTTGTTCTTTCCTGAGAATTTATATTTACCTTAACTCAAATACGAAAGTCATACTATTAATAACATGTAAAGAAGGATATTTTGAGGCGTAAACATTTTTTTAAAAAATAATAATAATAATTTAAGACATATTTACACACCATTGTTGACAAAATTATAATCATCTATTTGTGAGCAATATCTAATAATGTACAATTTATTGTAGAAAAATAGCAGTACTAGTACCAGCACTTAACACAGGAAATGGAGCCAGTACTCAAGAAGGAATTTACATTTAGTTGTAAATCAATTTTGCATAAAATAATATTGAATGTAAATGCTATAACTTACGGTAATAACTTGCAGTAACGGCA
Organism: Ictalurus furcatus; assembly: GCF_023375685.1. Taxonomy (NCBI): domain Eukaryota; kingdom Metazoa; phylum Chordata; class Actinopteri; order Siluriformes; family Ictaluridae; genus Ictalurus; species Ictalurus furcatus. The sequence goes on from NC_071271.1 coordinate 21,066,493, forward strand.
ATCAGGGTATAGATCGACCCCGGTGGAGGAGCAGAGGGACGTCTGATCTGCTCAGATCAGCGACGTCTTGATTATCACATTAGTGTCTGAACGCCTAAGCATCTCTGCTCTATTATGAGGAGGTCTTCTTAGCAAGGTGTTATTGAATAATTAAGTGTGCGGGGTTGAGTGTCCCGCCGTTTCTCAAAATCATGAGGGGTCTGATGACCATGTATAGGATGCACGGTACAGTATGTAAACAACTCGGCCCCAAACACAGAGGGGGTGAAAACCTAACCTACAACAACCTACACTTACAGGGTAATTGAATGTGTGTGTATTGTGCTGTACACCAGCACTTTAATATATACATGTATGCACAGTCATGCCCAGACGTCCTGTAGTTATGATATCCAATAGCAGATCTGGTACAAGATTTTACCCAACGTATTCAATAGAACAAATCAATTTACCTGGAAATGATTAAAGGTCTGGTAAAAATATGATTAATCCTGTTGACACAACATTATTTCTTCAAACTGTTGTCATTCCTTAAGACTTGAGCATACTTAATGCAGAGATGACGTTTGTGTGGTTTGTATGAAAACAAACCCACCTTCAAGAGTAGTACAAGCTGACATATTCTCTGCCGTGTTATTTTTTGGCCTCATGTATGAATGCTAAAGTCATTTTGTACACTGAGAACGGTCGTGGACAAAAAGCAAAACACCGAGCTACTGATATTTGAAAGAAACCTCTAGAACAAAATGATGGAACACTGATCTCGGTTTTGGAGGACCAAAAAAAACCATTATAGACTGGAACCCAAACTAATGCTTGAAAGTGCCTGTGGACAACCTACATGAGGTTTTCCAGGCTAACTCTCTAGGTTTGACCATTTGTCAGAAAAGAAGGTGGAAAATGCCCTCTAGAACCAGGACAACATTTAACAATGAGCCTGAGATGGTGTTCTGAGGAAGGCCAAAGTCTCTGAATACAGTAGAGTTTTGATGTCTGTTTGTCTGTGGAAAGTTTGGACACCAGTATGAAAAGACATAGAGAATTGGCCAACTTCTACCAGAAACCCAAGGGTACATGAGACCAGATGTAGCCCTAAAGATGTAGCCAAGAATTATTACTCAGGACAGATTGAATCTCCTTGAACGCAGACCATACAGCAGACACTGCAGAGGTTCAGAGCTTGGTAAAAATGGTTCCCACATAGAGCAGGTTGTATGCCGTGGATAGTAGTGGAAGTCGGTACTGGTTCTGGACAGTCGATGGTCATCAATGCCAGGGTGCATATACAGTATGTAAAAATACTAGATAAGAGAAAGTTGGAGTATTCAATCTGTGGCTGTAGTCTCAGGTGAAGAGAAAGACATGGTCACCTTGATGAGCACAGATACCATGGCTGTAGTCCATTACATGAGTGGACAGGATAGCTTTATCACTTTCCATAGACATCAGTGAAATTTAGAACTGGCTTATGTCACTGACCTTGTTTGGTCCAAGGTAGTCCAACACCTTCATCCTTCTTCTCGATTAAAAAGAAAGGGAACAAGTATTATAAATGGAAGTTGGTATCATCTGGTATCATCTGGTATAGCCAAATTATACCAAACTATACCTACAAACTGGTGTTGGTTTGACGAGATTGTAAAGAGCTTTGAGTGTCTAGAAAAGCACTATATAAATATAAGGAATTATCTAAGTTCATGACGGTGGCCTTGTTCAGTCCGTGGTAGCCATTGCAGGATCTTATTCACCTTACCCATGGATTGCACCCCAGACGGACAGGTAGACATTTTGATAATATGAGGAAAGTGGGAGATGAATCTCTCATCAACTGGAGGCTACAGCCTGGAGATTGCTTAGGATTGTAGCACTAGAAGTAACCATGACATAGTTTTGGACCTCAATTCCACATGGACATTCTCACTGTGAGTGCTGGGACTACGGTTGCTGCAAACAATAATGAACTTTTCTTCACTTTCACACTATCCATTGTTACCCAAATGAGGATGGGTTTCCTTCTGAGTCTGGTTCCTCTCAAGGTTTCTTCCTCATATCATCTTAGGGAGTTTTTCCTCACCACCATCACCACCGACTCGATCAATATGGATAAATTCACACACTTAAAATCTGTATCCTGTATTTATATGTTTCAAAAACAAGTGGATTAATGCATTCACAACATATTAAACGTTTCTGAGAAATTGTTTAACTAATGCTCCTCCTGATGTTTCTGCTTTTTGCACAAATAATTCACATGCATCTTAAGCATCTACTTTACTACGTTTTCTCACAGTTCTTGCTCAGCTGCATCCTTCACCCATAGCGTACCTGGAGCACACAAAAGAGTAGCTCCAAAGTCTCTGCCTGTGTAAACAAGAACCAAATCACAATATAAACTAGAGGTCATGATACAGCTAACTGCCGTCATCCTGATGGATTGCTCTTGAGGAAAGAATGGCAATCTGGCACACGTTGGACGCTCTGAAACGTGATACAGAGGAGCTCAAATGACGCTTCTTCTCTACAGCTCCGGAGGTGGAGGGATGATAGCCGATATCCAGCAGATAGACAGAGCACTAACTGTTCCATCGGTTCTTATCATTACACATCATCTACTTTTAATGTGTATGGCTGTTATAGTGACAAGCCAGGAGTGATATTGGCTAGTTTTCCATTCCATTTGTATGGCATTGCTTCACATGACTCTCTTCAGGATTTACAACAACAGCATGTGTTCATGTACGACGTGAACAAGAGACTGGACGATGATGCAGAATAATCAAGTTGTATTCCTTTACTTAATGGTACTAAGGCCAAATATACATGTATCTAAAAGTGCCCACTTGATTAGTGTAAGTATTTTATAATGGGACCAATAAGATTAACCTTATATCAGACCACTAAATTTTATAAGGATAATGAGTCTTTATTAATCACGTATACATTACAGCACAGAGAAATTCTTTTGTTCGCATACCTCTGCAAGTTGGGGTCAGAGCACAGGGTCAGCCATGATACAGCGCCCCTGGAGCAGAAGGGGTTAAGGGCCTTGATCAAGGGCCCAAAAGTGGCAGCTTGGAAATGCTGGGGCTTGAACCCCCGACCTTCTGATCAGTAACCCAGAGCCTTAACCGCCAAGTCACCACTGCCCTTAATTATGTCATCTTTGTTCATTTGTTTTTCATTTAAACTGTGTTTATTGTTGAGTGTCGGTGGTCTAGAGAAACCCTGTCTCGTGTGCATCTACTCAGGGGATTCTCATCCACCGCAGAAAAAAAATTTAATCACAGGTCGTATTTGGGCCACAGCAGCTATTTGTTTACATTTCGCCGTCCTAATTAAAACATTTTAATGTAACTTTATTTAAAACAAACAAACAAAAAAATTAAATCTTCATTTAAATTTGTTATAAATAAACGTACACTTAAACATCTTTAGTTCAACACTGAGCATCCTTCACTGGTATTTCTGTTTAATGTCATTCCACAGTTCTTCAGTTAGCATGACAAGTTTGTCAGGCATTTAGCCGTCAATCACATTTTTCAAAAATAGTTATTGTTTCCAAACGGGTATGTCTAAAACTCATACCGCCCCTACCACCCTGTCTTCATCTTTAATTGCTTAATTAAACAGATTGTTTCACCACAAACTCACGCCATTGGTTCAGCCAGAATCGGAAAATCTAAATTTGTGCAAATTTCCCTTTGTAAATATTGATGTAACTTTCAGACTTAAGTCAACTAAGACTCTGAATGCAGCTCTTAATTAGAACTTCCTCCTCCTAGAGAAATCTAATAAACCATATACCATAAGTAAATAAACCATAAGTAGTGTTTAGAAAGTCAGAACTTAAGCTAAAAAATGTATTAATTGACATTTGTTTCAATGTTAATAAAAATCTACCTGCAATCTAGACTGTTTTTTCAATCCATGACTAAAAATAAGAGGAGATAAATTAGCATAAATAAAATAAATATTGAGAACTTCCTGAACTTTCAGGTGTATATACTGGAGCTTGCCAATATTCAGCCTCAGCTCTGAAATTTGCTAGCTATGTTCATGAAGGTGTTCATGTTGTTCACTGTGGGCTTCATTTTACTGTTCGTATGGTTCACCCTCAGTGTCACTTAGTGGAGGTGTTGAATATTTGGCTTATTTGGTTTAATATTGTTTAAAAAAAAAAATTAATTAGTGCAAGTGCTAGTTACCTTGTTAATGTTCTACATGGTCATTGTTTGTTCAGGTTAACTAATTAGTTAAATAATGTTGGTTAAATGAACCTCAATGTAAAGAGTTCATGTAAGTGGCAGTGTTCTGTGTTTGTCCAGCAGGTGGCAGCATCGCGTCACTGAAGCTGAGGGAGCTAATAATGTAGTGATTGAGGGTTTCATTTTGGGGTTGGTCTCACATTCACACACACACACAAACACACACACAGGTTCTGAACCCACCTGAGCTGATTGGAGGAGAGCGGCGCATTCACGGTGGCCGTTATACTCTGCCAGTTCCACTGCACTGAATCCGTCCACATCCTTCTCCAGTGGACTGATGTGATGTTCCAGAAGGATCCGACAACACTGAAGGAATATTGACATACTGAGGTTAGTTACAGGGGTGTAGGACACATGTAGAATAACCCCCACCCCACCTACCCACACACACATTAATATAACAACCCTAGCATGAATACTTTTTCTTCTGTACTTAATTAAATTTCCCTTCTGTCTTAAATCACAAATACAGTTCCCTCTGAAACTATTAGAACCGCAAAGCCAATTCTTTTTTTTTTTCACCATGCATTGAAGACATTTGAGTTTGAGAATAAAAGATGAATATGAGACCCAAACCCCAAAACAACAGTCAGTGACATCACCAACAACCTCCACCGGGCAGCGGTGAAGGTGTCAGAATCTTCCATTAGAAGAAGACTTTGAGAGCAGAAATATATAGGCCATACCACAAGATGCAAACCACACATCAGCGGTAAGAATCGGAAAGCCAGATTGGAATTCGCAAAGAAATACAGAGATGATCCACAAAAGTTCTCTAACCAAGATGAACCTCTACAGAAGTGATGAAAAAGCCAAAGTGCGGAGAACGAAAGGATCTACTCTATGATCAAAACATACAAGTTCATCTGTGAAACATGGTGGAGGTAGTGTCATGGCTTAGGCTTGCATGGCTGCTTCTGGAACAGACTCATTAATCTTTATTGATGATGGAACTCATGATGGTAGCAGCAGAATGAATTCAGATGTTTACAAGTTTAATCAGGAGGAACTTTATCATGCAGCAAGACAACGTTCCAAAACACACTGCCGACTCGACAAAGGACTTCATCAGGGGGGAAAAGTGGAAAGTTTGAAACTGGTCAAGTCATCTCCTGAAGAGGTGAGGTTGAATCATGGAAAAGCAACAAAAAAGAAGAAACCAACAGTTTGGTGATGTCAATGAGTTGCAGGTTTGATGCAGTTATTGCAAGCAAGAGAAATGCAAACAAATATTAAGTGTTATTTACTTCAAGACTATCTGTTCCAATACTTTTGCTTCCCTAAAAATTGGGTGGTCTGCCTCCAATGGTGTCATGTTCTAAGTTTTTAACACATCTAGATGTAAATATGAGGAAATGAAAGCTGAAATTCTGATCTATCATCTCATCCTCTTCTGATCTCAAACCCAAATGTCTTCAATGTATAGCGGAAAGGAAAAAAAAGAATTTGACTTGTTGTTCAAATACTTTTGGATGGGACAAGGGGCGGAGTTAGTGCTTAAAACTTTAATTACAGCTCCATTCATATGAATAACAGCTAAAGAGTTCTACGCCTCTTGATGTATAACATTCCGTGTGGAAGCAGGTTGAGGGTTTTAAGTGTTGATGATTAGATGGTTTGGTTTGTAGATCTGCACCTCGAGTTCTCCATTCTCAGCGGCGTCGTGCAGTGGTGTCCCGCCCCAGTGGTCTCTCAGGATTTTGGCGTCCATGAGCAGCAGACGCTCCAGGATGCGATGATGTCCCTCACTGGCAGCGAAGTGCAGAGCTGTGGCTCCGTTCACATCCTGACACGACAAGTCCACGTCTGTGAACGACGCCTGAGGACCATAAACAACATCACCACCAGACACTGAGATTAAGGTTCGAGGCATGAGAGTACGAGATACTCAGATCAAATACTCTGAGTAGTAAATCTCTGTTGAATTCTGCATCCTGATTGGTCAGAAGGCGTTCATTAATTTTCTATAACAGCAGCTCTGACAGTAGCGCAGCTGCAAATCACAAGTTTATATTAACGCCCTCGTTCTATATGAATACATTTTCGTTTCTATAGTAACAGCTCCTTCACAGGGACGTGTATGTTGGACTCTCCACATAAACAGATTTTTTAAAAAGTGTGTGATTACAGATGTGTGAAGTTTTTTTTAACATTTATGGAAGGAGTCTCCAGGGTCAGAGGTAAAGCTGTAACTTTAAGTTTTCTGACATCTTCAGGACAGAGGAGTTTACAGGACAGCTTTGTGGTTTCTCAGGGTTTCTGCGGGGTTTTTTTCCTTTGAGAGAGATTAGAGAGAGGGCTGGTGAGGGAACGATTGTTTATAGCTGCTATAACATAAGTGAGAACAGGAACTCATTTTACAGACATTCCACTATATTAAATGTAACTACTGTATAACGTAACTCTTCTCAAATCACTGCTATGCTGTCCTTCCAGCCTGAAGATCCATCGATCTCAGCACGCATCTCTGATTGCCTGTCTGACATCTCCGATTGGATAAAGGAACAATAACTCAAGCTCAACTTGGCAAAATCTGAGCTTCTCGTCATCACAGCCTGCCCCTCATAGCTCGGCTCAACCTCATTCAAACCAACCAGGACAGCCAGGAACCTTGGGGTGACTTTCGATGACCACTTGACCTTTACAGACCACATTTCAACAACTGCCCGATCCTGTAGGTTCATTCTGTACAACATCAAGAAAATCAGACCCTACTTCACCGAACAGGCTACACAGCTACTAGTCTAGGCTCTTGTCAGATCAGAACTGGACTACTGCAACTCACTACTCTTGGGCCTCCCAGCCAGCTCCATCAAACCCCTTCAGATGATTCAGAATGCAGCAGCATGCCTCGTCTTCAACCAGCCCAAGAGAACCCATGTCACACCCCTCTTCATCTTCCTCCACTGGCTTCCTGTAGTCTCCCGCATCAAATTCAAGGCCTTGAGGCTCACGTACAAGACCTTGTCTGGAACAGCACCTACATACCTCAACACTCAAACCTTGAGGTTTATGTTCCCTCTGTGTGTAGGCTGCTAAATGAATAAATGTTATTATGGTGTTTATTCCTGAACTACAACTTGTAATCATTGGTAAATTGCTGTGGTGAAAGAGGAATAAAACCGATGTAGTTAGAGGAACTACATCATCGACTCCAGCGTGGTCACAGTGACTGCACTTTATGGAATGACATTAGTCTCGAAATGATTAATACTATCGTGCAGCGATTTGTACAAAATACAGACATATTTGTGAAAACAAACGTTCTATTTTATATTAATGCGTCATAATTTGTGCACGCAACATGTACGGAGTGCATGTGTGGATCAGGTGACACGCAGGCGTCAATTGACGCCTTTTCTGAGTCGATCCTGATCGGTTCATTTGGATTTTGAGACTTTCTTTCCTTTGCGAGGTTTGCCTTGCACAATCCACACACGATATATATCTCCCAATCCACACACACACCTGTGCCTAAGAAAAGCAGCTAGCGATAGATGGCATTCTCAGCTTTACAGACATGGAGACACCCGCCTGCTTGTGCTCGATTCCAGAACAAGTGCTACTGGAGGTTCTCCCAAAGAACCTCAGACACATCGATTCAAATGGATAATACTGATTTAAACCAGCAAGCTGGATGAGTAAGTACAAGCAATCTGAACGATGCCCTGGGATGAAAGTCTTCAAGTTTACTTATTTAACTAGTCAGAAGAAAAAAAAACAACAATTACCAGTGACTTATCAGAATTTGTATCGGACTGATCAGGGACGATTGTATAAATGATATTTATTTTTTATCGTAATACTTTGCGAGACTTTGTTGCTGATTATTTTCCTTTAACAGCATGACACACGGTGTTTTAGTCCTTATATTTTGCTTCATTCTGAGAAACGGATTTTGTACAAAAGTATAATCGATTCATATCTCTACATTTATCTTCTGATTTCTGCACATACATCATGAAACTTCCAGTCATTACCATTTTTAACAGTTTTCTGATGCATTTCTTTCCCTATAGAATCACGCCATTAAACACTTGAGCATTCGTCCACACACTGACTCACCAGCCAGACCACCAGAGCGTGGTGGCCCATGTGGGCGGCGGCGTGCAGGACGCTCATCCCGTCTTGGGCCTGCAGATGGACGTTTGCTCCGCAGTCCTTCACCAGAAACTCCACCACGTGCAGATGCCCCTCCTGACAGGCCAGGTAAAGGGGCGTGGCTCCGGTGTGCATCTGATGGTCCACACACCTGCAGGGAATGGTGTGGATTTGTGATTGTGTACTGTGACCGAGCAGGTTACAGTCTTCTGGTGTATTATCATCAATCCCAAGCATCATGATCAGTTGCTTTGCATTAGCGTTCAGCAACGTGTGGGAGAGATCATGTGCTCAGAACTACCTGCTGTATCATAAGAGGAGGCTTAACATTTTTAAGAAATAGATATATAAGAAACAAAAAAGTGTAACTGGCGAGCATAGGGTTAGGAGGTTGGTTCAACTTTGTTCAGTGTCATGCAAATAAATCAACACCGTCTGACCGACCAATCACCATCCAGGTATATAAACAGCTATGAAGTCTGAACCCTTGTTGTTCAGTGAGGATCCACTGACAAGTTCGGGGTGTTTGAGGGGTTATTGAGACCGCGTGTGTGTGTGTGTGTGTGTGTGTGTGTGTGTGTGTGTGTGTGTGTGTGTGTGAGGATGAGGAGGGGGAGGAACATATGGTAGATAAGAAGCTCTTGATGAATTATTGACTGCTGATCCATGAGCATCTGTTAAGCATATATTTCCCCCACCCCCAAACCTCCACCCCCGTTCCATCACTAATGAGCAGCTTCAGAGTGCCATCCACACCTGCTGCCACCACACACACACACACACACACACACACACACAAACACACACACACACACACACACACACACACACTCTGTCACTGTATGAAACCTGAGTCAGAGCTGAATGAATGGTAGGTGTATATACCATTGTTTTGGGATACTGTAGCCACGTCTACGTGTGTGAGCGTGTGTGTGTGTGTGTGTGTGTTTACCGTGGTGAGTGGGACATGAGCAGTTTGAGACAGGTGAGGTCTCCGCTTGCAGCAGTGTAGTGGACAGGAAGAGCCCCACAGTGTGTCTGGAGCTCAGCGTTTCCTCCTGCAGTCAAAAGACACTGCAGAGCATCAGCACGACCAAACCGAGCTGCCAAATGCAGAGCCGTGGCTCCTTCACCATCCTGATCCTACACACACACACACACACACACACACACACACGCATACACACACATTTGTCTTACTAGCCTTAGATTTATGACATTTATTAATGCAGCTAATTAATGCTACGTATGTTACACCTATATCTAATTTAATCTAACCCAAGTCTAATCTCAGTAACCAAAAGGAAACGTTTCAGCTCCTTTAAGCTTTGAATTAAAAGCTGCAGGGTTTTATGGTTAAATATAAAAGCATTTTTTTTCATGTTGACCTGCCCAAATGTCCTCCCAAGGTCTTGCAGTAACATCATTTGGTTCGCACCATGATACACACACACACACACACACACACGAGTACAAATTATCCAATGAATTGTGTACTATTCATCATTTCTAAATACAAAAATTCATTGTAGTATTAGGCATTTGTATTATTATTATTATTATTATTATTATTAATAATAATAATAATAATAATAATAATAATAATAATAATAATATTATTATTATTATTATTATTTATTATCTTGGTATATTTTTGTTCATCACAATCAGTTCATTAATATGTTTATTACTGTTACTTTATTAATACTGTAAACCCCATGTGAACTCTACTAAATACTTTAAATAAACATTTGTTTTTATTATTTTGTTTATTTGTTTGTTTGTTTATAAGGCAATGTTTTTGGTTAGTGGAGGAAGGGTAGGGAGGTCAAATGGAAAAAGCATTGCATCTGTGCATACTGTGCTTTTATTTGCCATAACTAATAAATACTAATATTGTTAAAATAGCACGTATGCGTTGTATGTACGTATACAATATTTGTTATATCTAGAAGTAGACATTGTACACATTTTTGATCACATCCCCTCTTCCTCACCTCCAGCCTGTTTCTGTTGCTCACCTCCAGCCCGCACTCCCCGTGTCCCAGCAGCCATTGCAGCTCCTGCACGTGCCCGGTGGCGGCAGCGTCGTGGGCGGCCGTTGCTCCGTTCCTGGCACGTGCGTTCCCTTTGAAGTTTGCCTCTCTAACCAGGAAGCGCAGGCACTCCAACCGACCCCCGCGCGCAGCGTGATGAACCGGTGTGGCCCCCTGATCGTCAGTGATGCCCGGTGTGAGACCCCCGGACACCCGCAGGACCTGGAGAGCCTCCAAGTCGCCCTCGTGTGCCGCCTGGATCGCTCTGTGGAGCATCTCGATGCTGGCGCTCTCACAGCAAAGTGAACGCAGTGTGTACGGCTCTGTGTACTCACTGTTACACCACTCCACACCCCCTCCCTCATCCCTCCATCCATCCCTCCCTCTCTTTCACAAATAATGATACTTGAGCCTCTGTAGTGCTGGAGGGAGGACAGCTTGGAGGCTGAACAGAAAGAGGAGATGCACGTTGACCTCAGGCAGCACAACATGATGTAGCGTTTATAGATTTCAATATCTAATATGTATAAGAAATCCGATCAGTGAGTCAGACCAATCGGCTCGGCTCGGATCGCCAATAACAACCGGCTCCTAAACATCTTCCTGCAGTATTTTCCCCCCAAATAAATCTGTTCAGTGATCAATGATCTATCTCTAGAATTCTGTAAAAATCGTACGTATATTCTGATTCACCATATAACATAATAATTTGCATAATCTTTGTTATAAACTCTATTTAAATCCATACATACTGTCCATTCCAACATGCTGTCTGTGAATTAAAATAGAATTAGAAGAATATATGTCTGTCCTGCTGTGCACACAATATTATTTAACCCTCTACTCCATCAATATTTTCATTAAAAAAATGTTTTTATGGATTTTTATTACTTGAATAAGTTCAAATAATTTTTTTTTTAAATGTGTGTGTGTGGGGGGGGGGGATTGGCAACAATGTGCATTGGAGGAAAGTATTATAAAATCAAAAATAACACAAAATGTATGAGATTCCAATTACTGCATTTTCCAGACTATACGTTAGAGCTTTTTTTTGCCACCCAGTCAACCTGTAACAGCTGTATCTTCTAAAAATGAATTACAGCTGTAAAAAAAGATGGATTATGGATGGATTCACTCACTTAAAATACACACAAAAATGATATCCAAACATGTTCTTGGTGAAGTAACTTTTTAATTCTATCTCTTGAATTCTCAATTCTTTCTCTCGAACCATAAGATTTAGAAAATAAGGTATGATTGCAAAAATCTACGACCATTTTTCTTACTGTGAATGTGAAAAAATGTAAATATACTATTATTAGAGAAGCCGAGTGTCTTTTATGCTACATGCAGTACAGTACACCTGTTTCGCCTGTTCCATTATCGCATGTTGTTGCAGTATGGCAACATTGACATTTTACCACTTAACACAATACTCAAACTATATAAACTTGTTCAAATGACAAAAAAAATCAATGTTAACTTATCTCAGACAGTGTTTTAAGTAGTTTTACCTAAATATTGAAAAAATTCATCACGTTCTGAAACTTTCACCATGATGTGTAGATGCTTCTGTAGATGTTGGTCTTCCAGAGGAACATTCTACACCATAAAGCATAAAGGAAATGAAACGACTAAATGGCCTAACAGAATGAAACTTACGTTATGGTGCGCTTACATCTTTAAGCGTTCGTGTTCATGGTGAGTGATCTCTCACTCAGACAGGAGGACAGAAAGAAGGAAACACAAATGAGTGACGGCGTGTTGCACATTTATTTCACGTCCAACAAAGTGTTAAGTGTCCACAGACATTAGAAGACACAAGTCCAACACTTCTTGAGCACTAAGTACACTACGGCTTATCCATTAAGGGTACAAAGAGGTTACACACCTGTGTGCCGGTGGTTCTGGTTTATATATACAGAATGAAAGGGAGAAGCGGCTACAGGAGAAGGTCTGCTGCAGACTCCGCGAGTGAAGGAATGAACTTTTACCAAATGGAGGGGAAGGAGAAGCTTCGATTAGACGTTGGTGTCTTCGTTTTTGATCAAAATAATACAACTAGTATTACTGTGTAAATGCTACTGATATACTGTAGGCAGGTGAGTAATTATATACAGCATGCTGTCACATATGGAGAATTAGCAAACAGACAGGAAAGGGACGAACAAAACTCGAGCTGAGCACCGAGACGCATCGCTGGAAATCCTCCAAACCTGGAAATCTTTCCCTCACTGGACTTATTCTACAACTTATTATTTAAAAAAAAAAAAAATCTTGTTGAAGTTGACTGAAATCAACACACACATCATAGAGTCCTAATAGGAACATCGCAGACTTTTAAATCACTTTAAAACCTGCAAGAGTGTGTGCTTTAGTTTTTTTTTATTTTTTAAATTGTGTGTGTGTGTGTGTGTGTCTGTGTGTGTGTGTGTGCTCTGTGGGTTGGCTGGCCCAAGGCACATTTTATATCACACTTTTATTTATTTTTTTAAATAACAAAGCCAGTTGAAGACGTCAAACACCCATTTTATCTAAAGAAGAGCATCTGATTTGACTTAATTTAAGGCATTATTTGGTTAAAAATGTAAATAAGTGCTACGATTGGAGTCCATTATATACCATGAACATCTTCGATCAAAAAAAAACCTCATCAGTACTAACAGGCTAGTAAAAATATTAGCTAGTAGTTAGCTAGTGCTTTGGCAAAAATCAGACACAAGCAGAATCTACTCCAGTCCAAAAAAAAAAATGGATTCGATAATCAAGTCTGCCTAGGAAGTCTAAATTAACAAACTAGCTCACATTTGAAGAGCACTTATCTAGTTAAGAGTTCAATTGTTCTTCTTTAGCTAGCAAAAATACTGCTTATTTAGCATGCTAGCCAGATCCACAGGCCAGATTTCATGCTAACTCGTAGCGCTGTTCATTCGAACGATTTATGGATATTAAAGGGAAAAAGATATCAGTGAATTGACTTTAATTAACAGCCACATCACATCCTCCATGTGAGATAAGGAAATTAGTTCTTTCAAGCTAGATCTGGGTTTTAGCTTGTTTGTGACAATGCTAGCTCATGTTTACAGAGGTAACTAGCGCACTGGGAGAGGACGATTCACAGTTCAGAGAGTTCTGTGCTGGTTTCGTCAGAGAAAATAACTTACTGAATTACTGACTGAATTAATACTACAGTTAGTATCATTTAATCAAAACATTGTGAATGACGCTTCAGGACCGGCTCTGTTATAACATACACACACACACACACACACACACACACACTAACAAATATAAAGTGGTGGTGAAGGACTGGCTGGTCGTTCGTTTCCCACCAACACGACACAACACGAGCAGGTTTTACGCTAATCAACATCCTCAACACAAACGACTTCCTGCGCTATGACGTCTCTGATGTGTAGCTACTTTTAGATACGCTAATAATGACAACTTTGCACTTTAAACTCTAGAAATAGTTTGAATTCGTCCGTTTCAATATTAAAGTCCATTTGGAAAGTCTCTGTTGGTTTCCATTATGTAATGGGAATCGGCTTAAAGGTTTCCATCAGAGTCCTAAAGGCTTCCGTTAGCAATTTTCTGGTTACAATATCTCCAAAATCAAACAGGACCTTTCAACTTGCATTGTGGTTAGTATCAGGATAGAATTACATAAGGAACCATTAGGAATGACAAATTCCATTAAGCTACCATTACACACCACCAGAAACACAATTAAGACACGTTAGAAATCTTTTTTTTTTTTACAAATAATAATTTCAGCAGGGGGATTTTTAAACATTTTTGGTCTCTCGTTTCAATACTATAAAACCGAAACTGGATTTGGAAAAGCCAATTGGTTGCATTTTATAAGCAATCATAATCATGTATATAATATGTAATAAATATATTTCTAATAATCTTACCATCTTTTTTTCTTTCAGACGCTCTGAGATACACACACTGTATCACCATGTCCATCAAACACTCATCGATCGCTCTAACGTTCAGCCGATTTTAGCGATCGGCATGAAAACTATAAACACCGATAACACCAAAGGTCCAGATTTCACATTCGTGCGAACGGAACGTATTAATGAAAAGAAAAACGAAAGCAACAGAGTACATCGAGCGTAATAAAATGATCTGAACTCATCTTCGATGTGAAGTGTGACACAAATACGTAGATGAATAACGTTTTAAACGTATGACTCTTAGTAAATAAGTCACGTGAGTAAAAAAAAAAGTCTCTAAAATCTTCCTCATTGATAAATGTGATAAAATGTTATATAACTTCGACCATGATAATAACTTCACCGATACTCGGGATGATAATTAGCCGAAGGGACCTCTTCAATGCCAGTTGTGTTGTTGCGTTTTTTCTCGTTCCCTTATTAAATAGTTATCAAAAGTTTTGGAACACGTCATTTTTATAGGATTTTTTTTTTTTTTTAAATGAGGAGTGACAGTTTAATAAAAACCCTAAAGAGGTTAACAAACCTTGACAAAAATAAATCTCAGTATAATATCATCGTGTATTGCGTAATCAAATTCACACTGACAAGCATGCTTTAGTGCTTTTTAAATGGTTGTGAGCCTTTGTTTTTTTCCAATATTGTCCAAGTCTGCACCAGTAATACCTGCTCATGAGCCCTATTCAGACAGCATTACACTGACATGGGGGTCTTTAGAAACTACAGCATTTCCTGCTTCTCATCGTATTTATTCACCTTTTTTAGAAATATTTCAATGAGCAGTTGTATCAATACAAGTTCCTTAATCATCTAACAGTAAACGGGGAAAAAAAAATAAACACGATCACATGACCATATCGTCGTGTAACAATCATACGGGTTTGCAGAGGAAACAACCTGGAACTCATTTATACGTGTTCTGGACGGAGGAGGGGGGCAGTTTTACGACCGAGGAGACGAATTTATTACAGACGTCACCCAGGGAAACGAATCCTGTCTGAATACGTCTCGTTAACTGTCCCTCACAATGTTTCTCTGTAATCCGTCTCGTCCCCACCCCTGCAGGTCTCACAGTAAAGGTAACGAGAGGAATTTTGATTGGGATATCAGCGCCACGCTCAATCTACTACCTCTTATATTCATAAGTATAAATTATTCAAAAAAATAATTGTGCCGGTCTTATGTGTGGAACGTGATTTATAGTGTGAATTTTAGTTTTTCTGAGGTTTGGTGTCCTAATTATAAAATTTTGTCTTAGGGTTAGGGTTTGTCTTAGGGTTTTTTTTTTTTTTAAGTATTTAAGTATTTTTTAAGTATTTAAAAAGGGAAGGAGGATTGCATTTGCCAAAACTGTACTCGCAAACCTAGAGCATAATATACATATATGTATATATATATACATATATTTTTTTCATACTGTCTGTATTTGAATGATTATTAGGTTAAATTGTTTCTGTAACAAAAAAAAAAAACACAAACACCAAAAAACCCTCAGCGATCGTATTAACTCGCTTTTTGACCGTCTCAGGGAAAGCTCGGGGAACAACAGGGCTTCACATCTAACCTACAGAAGCACACACACACACACACACACACACACACACACATACATTATATATATATATATATATATATATATATATATATATATATATGCAGCATTGTGTCGCATTTACAGCAGCTAAACTCTTTACATTTTAAAACAGAGGCGTTTCGTATGGTGCTGATTTTTTATCATAATTATCACTAAGAAGCGAGATTTTTAACGCGGTTACGCGAGTTACAGTACTTAGGACTTTTGCTAGTGACATACCCATAAATTCATACTCATTTATACTCTCTCACACTCTCTTTCACTCTCTCTCTCTCTCTCTCTCTCTCTCACACACACACACACACACACACACAGAGGCAGAGGGGCAGTAGAGGGGGAGGCAGGCACAGGCTATTATTATTATCTTCACACCAGTATTTACAGCACAGGAGTGTGTTGAGTTTCTGCGTTTAAGCTCAGATGGAGGATCGTCAGCGTTTCGTTTACATCCTCATCTGAGCGGATTTTGTCCTGGAGAGTTTCGACCTGAGGAACGAGAGGACAGATCAAATCAGAAATAAACCTGGTCTAATGCAGGACAGGAATTCCATGTTATCCAGATGTAATTTGTTCAGGAAAAGTCAAAGTACGTATAGCAAAGCTTCCAGAAGGTGTGAGCCTGTTTACTGTTATTTTCCATTATTTTAATATTATAGTGCATTCCAAGCCCAATAAAACTTTCACTAAAATACTTTACAATATAGAATTTTTCTGGACTCCTTTTGAAGCTTTGCTGTTATTTATTACGATAAAAACAACAACAGCAACAACACAGAATGTCTACATGATAGCTAATAGGACACGTGTGCACATCAGCACCACCTAGAGGTCGTTCAGTGAACTAACCACAGTGTCTATTGATTTTTCCTTGCACGACTTTCGTTCCTTTTTTTTTTTCTTCCCCAAAACCAGTCCAGAACAGAAGGTTAAGTGTTTGTCTGTAGAATTTTGCAACTGGACAGAGGTATTAAAAAATTAAAATCCAAAATATCAGGGTTTGGGAGTGATAATGTGAAAAAAGGAAAGAAAAGTGGTTGTTTTTTTTATTTTTTTAAATATTGCCACCAAATGTTCTTATTTAGACTATTTCGTAACAAAGCTTTCATCACTGTGGAGCTGGAAATAAAGAAACAACTGAGACACACAGAGAGCGCGGTTCTACCTGATGGTTCCCGCCAGCAGTGGGTTGAAAGCGTAGAGCCAGTCGTGCATTTCTTTATCGCTGCTGGCCTGCAGGAGGATCCCACGATGCTCAGTGACCACCGCAAACGCGTTCGGGGTCTGCAGGAAAAAATAATAATTCAATGCGTAACACACCGGGAGTTTCTACAGCTACTCAGTAACTCCGTTATGATAAAGCTGCCATGAAATGTTAAATATGTGACATCATAGAGAGACAGCACAATAAACACACACACACACACAGAGAGAGAGAGAGAGTGAGACAGGTGCAATGATAGACTGGAAGACTTACAAGACAGACAGACAGACAACCAGAACAACAGACAGACACGTGTAAATAAAAGCAGAGCTGGACCAATATACAGACAAAGTGTTATAAACATACTAATGGACAGACAGACAGACAGACTGAAAGACATTTTATATATATATATATATATATATATATATATATATATATATATATATGCATGTATGTATGTATAGGGATAGATATACAGAGAGACAGACTTAAAGAGAGTAGATATTTAAAAAACAGTGAGACAAATATACAGACAGACAGATTTATAAGTAGATATACAGAACAACAGACAGACATGAATATTAAGATAGAGAGACAGATAAATAGATAAGTAGATATACAGAACAACAGACAGACATGAATATTAAGATAGAGAGATAGACAGAGATATATACAGAGAGACAGACATGATGTCAGACAAACAGGTAGGAGGATTGTATTTAATTGTAAATGAAATAGACAGACAGAGACAGTTGTTTGGATGTTAGATAGTCTCACCCTCAGGAGGCCGTGCTGCTCCTCGCTGTACTCCACCTGGGCGGAGGACAGGTTAATGACGGCTCTCTCCACGCTGTCTCTCTCGCTGCGGTACAGATAGACGTACGGACGCCGCACCACCACATAACGCTTCACCCAGCCACTGGTGTGAGGCTCCAGGAAGTGCAGGTAGCCTTTCTTAGACACTATGGGGCTGCAGGTACCAAAACAACAACACAACAACAACAATGCATATTTCACATCATCGCCACAGCACATGTGCATTTTTTACGCAGTTAATATTGCAATTTGCATTTTTTTAATTGTAATTGTGTTTAAACAGGAAATTTTGAATGAGGAGAGTCATAACGTGTTTCCGAGTCTGCGTGAGTGAGAGAGTGAGTACCTGACACGGATCTCTTGGATGTTGGGGACGAAGGTGCAGTTTCGGGGTTTCCTCTCCTCAGGACTGAACGGGTCCAAATCCGGACTGGAGGCTCCAGAGTGAGCCTCTGCACCACTGTATTTCACACACACACACACACACACACACACACACACACACACACACACACACACACTTTACACACTCAGATTTCTGTGTTCTGCCAAGGTTGAGGAATGAGGTGCCATACAATAAAATCACAAATGGATATATAGCAAAATAGACACATTATATAAAACAAAATGAACCATAAAAAGAGCAGAAAAGAAACAAACTGACCTGAGGTCGAGGTTTCCATAGTGACCGTCCACCAGAGAAGGACAGGTAGTGGATGGAGTGAGTGAGCTCAGCGCAGAGGAGGACGTGTCTCTCAGCAGAGATGCCGACATCTCCGACAGCTACGTAAGCAGAGGAACACTGCGTCGTCAATAATCAAATATTTTCAGTTCACACTTTTGAGCGTACTCAAAGCCACCGTAGCACAAAATCATGACAGGCCAAAATCAGGGCTAGCATTCAGCAAGCGTTCGGTCTGATGGACTACAGGATGGAAGGAGTACAGTGGAGGAGGAACTACAAGCAGCGAGGCAGCATGGAGTCATTTCGTTTGAAATGAACACATGCGTGAAAGAAATAGAGCGAGTTCGAGCATCTCTGTCCAAATCAGGAGATTTCTAACGGCTCTATCCGTATGAGGCAGAACAGGTTTAGGATTTTTTCATCTAGAAATAAGTAGAACACGTTTACTACTCTATCAACATACGGTATAAACATTTAGCCAGTTTATGACCACTCTATCATATCATAAATATTAAATAAGGTACAAATATAGAGCAGATTTGTGACTTTTATGTAAATGAGGTATAAATATAGAGCAGTGTATTGGCTGCTCTAGCTGAATGAGATAAGTCCATTTAAAGCTAATCTTTTTGAATGAGGTACAGTACAGTATGCAGAGAAGTATGTCGACTGCTCTATGGACATTAGCTAAACATGTTTATTGACCGCTCTATCCAAATGAAGCAGAGCAGATTTTTGACTGCTCTACCTATATGAAGTATAGCAGAGGGGTTTTGACTACTCTGTCTAACTGAAGCAGAGGAGATTTTGAATGCTTGACCTATATGATGTATAGCAGGGTTCTTTTTGACTGCTCTGTCTAAATGAGGTATGGCAGTCTTTTGACTGCTTTATCTAAATGAGGTATAACAGATTTTTGACTGCTCTATCTAAATGAGGTTTAGCAGATTTTGACCACTCTATCTAAACAGTTTTTTGTCTGCTCTATCTAAATGAGGTACAGCAGATTTTGACCGCTCTATGGAAACAAGGTATAGCAGATTTTGACTGCTCTATCTAAATGAGGTAAAGCAGCTTTTGACTGTTCTATCTAAATGAGGTATAACATATTTTGACTGCTCTATCTAAATGGGGTATAGCAGATTTTGACTGCTCTATCTAAATGATGTGTAGCTGATTTTGACTGCTCTATCTAAATGATGTATAGCCGATTTTGACTGCTCTATCAAAATGAGGTATAGCAGATTTTGACTGCTCTATCTAAATGAGGTATAGCAGATTTTGACTGCTCTATCTAAATGATGTATAGCAGATTTTGACTGCTCTATCTAAATGATGTATAGCAGATTTTGACTGCTCTATCTAAATGAGGTATAGATTTTGACCGCTCTATGGAAACGAGGTATAGCAGATTTTGACTGCTCGATCTAAATGATGTATAGCAGATTTTGACTGCTCTATCTAAATGATGTATAGTAGATTTTGACCGCTCTATCGAAATGAGGTATAGCCGTTTTTGACTGCTCTATCGAAATGAGGTATAGCAGATTTTGACCTCTCTATCTAAATTAAGCCGAGCATTTTTTTTGACTGCTCTATCTACATGAAGCAGAGCAGATTTATGACCACTTTATTTAAATGAGGTCGAGCATATTAATGACTGCTCTACATGTATTACTTCTTGTATAAATAAGGTAGAGATATAGAGTGGATTTATTTTGGTGTTATCTGAAAATGAGGTAAAGTAGATTTCTGACTACTCTAATTAAATTAGGTACAGCAAATAGGACCGCTCATTCTAAATGAGGTAAAGCTAATAGAGCTCATTTATTCATGTAGGTTTCTGACTCCTCTAGATTAATTACTGTCTCATCTAAATAAGTCAGAGATAGCAGGAGCTAGTTTAAGACTAGTCTATATAAATGAGGCAGAGGTAGATGAGCTTCATGATCGCTCTCTCTTCATGAAGTAGAGAGGCAGAGCAGACAGAGGGCCAGTCTGAATGAATGGAGGAAAGAGGCAAGGCCCACGGGTGGGGAAATGAGGTGGTAAAAGCTCACCTTGCTCTCACTGGCACTGCAGCTCACCTGGCTGTACTGCCTGTCAAAGGTGTGCATGAGCAGTCGTAGACACTGAGGACCAGAGGAAGAGCATTACCATTAGACCACAAGTACCAGCATTTTAGAAATTATTCAATGTTAGCACATTTACATGCGTATAAACTGTTGTAACATGAATTCGTTGTGTGAATAACACTCTAGACAGGGGCTATAAGTAATGCAGCATTGTTATCTAAAATCTAATCTTAAAAATCTTTCAAAATATCTTTACTACCCCACAGCATAAGACTATTTTAGCAATGGTTAAATTTAGCTAGCTAATTTTAAATCTGTTATCCCTACTGTTCAGTTAAGCTAGCTAACATTAAACAGAAGCTGGATAACAGTAAATCTATTGTTCCTATGGTCACACCTAGCTAGATGATGTGATATCTGACATCCCCTATTTTAATATAGCCAGAAAATGTTAAATCTGCCATCCATTTAGTTCAATTATATGTAAATAACGCTAAACCTGTTATCATTTTTGTTGAATGTAGGTCAATAATTTCAGATCTAATTAGATCCTAGCAATCTGATGTGAAATCTGTCATCTACAGAGATGCTTGAAAGTTTGTGTAGAATTTTCGATATATCTCCATAAATATGACCTAAAACATCTTCAGATTTTCACACACGGCCTAAAAGTAGATAAAAAGAACCCAATTAAACTATTGAGACAAAAAATGTCTACTTGGTCATTTATTTATTGAGGAAAATGATCCAATATTACAGATCTGAGTGGGGAAAGTATGTGCACCTTTGCTTTCAGTATCTGGTGTGACCCCCCCTTGTGCAGCAGTAACTGTAACTATATGTTTGGGGTAACTATTGATCAGTCCTGCACATCGGCTTGGAGGACTTTTAGCCCGTTCCTCAGTACAGAACAGCTTCAACTCTGGGATGTTGGTGGGTTTCCTCACATGAATTGCTTGCTTCAGGTCCTTCCACAACATTTCTATTGGATTAAGGTCAGGACTTTGACTTGGCCATTCCAAAACATTAACTTTATTCTTCTTTAACCATTCTTTGGTAAAACGACTTGTATGCTTAGCGTCATTGTATATATGTATATTGTTATTCAGGCTAAAGTTAGCTAGATAGCATATAATCCATTGTTTTTGAGGTTAAAGTTAATTAGATAACATGAAATTTACTGTTCTTGAGGCTAAAGTTAGCTAGATAACATAAAATCTATTGTTCCTATAGTTTTAAGTTAGGTAGATAACATTAAATCTGACGTTTATTTGGTTGAATCTAATATCTCGGGTTCGATTTAGCTATCTAACCTTAAATCTTTCAGCCTTATGGATACATTTAGCCAGATAATGTCAAATCTGTCAACACTGTAGTTAGATTTAGCTAGGAAATATTCAATATGACGCTTAGATTTAGCTAGCTAACCATATATCTTTCAGACCTGTGGTTTAATTTGGCCAGATAACATCAAATCTGTCGATCAGTGTGAATAAATAGATAATGTGGAGGGAAAAAGTGATCACCTTGGCAGCCAGCTCCCTTTGTCTCTCATTGGTTCCATCCAGAATGGGGCTGCCTGCCAAATTGGGACTTGGGGATTTGGGCGACTCCATCAGGTCTTTACTGCACAGAGACTCCTGACTCAGCAAAACAGACGCTTCCAGCTTCTCTCTCAACAGCAGGTAGTGTCTCGTCTTCTCCACCTACACACACACCATTGTTAAATTTAACTATCTAACATTATATCGGTATTTCCTATGCTTATATTAAGATGTTGGTAAATCTGGCGTTACATGTAGCTAGGTAACATATAAATATTGTCTCTATGTTAAATTTAGATAGCCAAACTTAAATTTTCCAGCCTTATTGGTAAATCTAGCCAGATGATGACAAATCTGTGATTACATTTAGCTAGATGATCTTCCTGTGCTAAAATGTATCTACCTAATCTTAAACCCTTCAACTCTACATGTTCATTTAGATAGATAACATAAAATCCGTCATGTCTGTGGTGAAATTTAACTAGATGATGTCGAATCTGTTGTTCCTATGGTGAACTGTAGCTGGATGTCATTAAATATGTATTTTTTAAAAAAATTTTGCTAGACCATCTTAAAAGTTTCAGCCCTATAGGTAAGCTTAGCTAGATAATGTCAAATCTGTCTTCTATATGATTACATGTACATAGATACCATTAAATCTGCCATCTTTGTGGTTAGATTTAGCAAGATGTCTAATCTCTTGTCCCTATGGTTAAATTTAGCCACCCAATGTTAAATGTGGAGGAATATAGCTAGCTAGCCTGCTTCCTGCTTTAAACATCGTGAAGCATATCGCAAGTGACAGTAATATAGTGATGTTATAATCTGTAATGGTGACGCTTGAAATAAACTACTTTTTCTCCACATGATTGCGTATGTTACACTACAGAATATATATTTGTGTCATATCGTTCCTACGTGAGAATACTGAAAAATGTTAATTGGAAAATGATGATGAGGAAGCATGAAAAAAACAAGATACTCTGATGAAAAGTGGGTGTTTTGGGGTATTATGACTGCAGCTAACGAGTCGGGAACGTGTGCAGGAACGTCCTGGTCTCTGAACTCCATACCTCTTGCAGGAGACTGAGCTTCTCCAACTCCCACTGATGATCCAGGATGAGACTGTCACTGCGAGGCCTCCACCCAGCGAGGTTCTCCTCACCACGAACGTACGCCACTGAGGTGTCCAACACACGCCGACGCCTCCTCTGCATTCCTGAACACACACACAGATTCCGATTGGTCAGAAGGTGTTGATTAATTTTCTATAATGAGCAGCCCTGACAGTAGCGCAGCTGCAACTCACAGGTTTACATTAATGCGCTTGTTCCTGTAGTAATACGTTACCGTTTCTATAGTAACAGCTCGTTCACAGGGACGTGCGCGACGGACGCTCCACTAATAATAAACCCATTTTTAAAAAACATGCATAATCACTGATATGCTGAAGTTTTTTTTTGTTTGTTTGTTTGTTTTTAACATTTATGGAAGGAGTCTCCAGTGTCAGCACTTTGTAACAGTCAAACTCTGAGAACTTTGTAAGATTTCCAAGGAGTTTACACTTCTTCACGATTTCTCTGTAACATGACAAGCTGCAATTTTTTTTCTCTCGTCTTATTAACATCAAGAGAGGGAAAAAAAAGAGAGGCTGGCGAGGCTGGCTGCTATAACGTAAGTGAGAACAAGACGTTCAACAACATTAAATGTAACTATAAATGAATAAAACCTATGAGTGTTGTTCTTTAATAAAAAAAAAAATTCAAAACTGTAATTGTTGGTAAATTGCTGTGGAGTAAGAGGAATAAAACACTTCGCTACATGCTGTTATCGGAAAATAACCCGTATTTTCAGTAATAATCACCAACACGCACTCCTCGTGTATGTGTGTTATGTGTTTTGTTTCAATAAATGATGAAAAATTATATATTTTTTTTAACTTTTGTTTTAATAAATGATGAACTACAAACAGTTTTTATTACCCGAGAACACATTCCTCATTTGTAAGTCGCTTTGGATAAAAGCGTCTGCTAAATGAATAAATGTAAATGTACCTGGACTTCCAACATCCGCCAGATGGCACAGGCTGAGCTCATACACTCCAGTCACACGATTACTGAAATAAAATAAAAGAGGAGAAAAAAAAACCCAACAATTACCCAAATAATCAGCGGCCAGGTTACGGTCAGTTACAGATAAGAGCACTGACTATAAAAGGAAAATGGAGAAGGAAACGGGACAGACGGTACGGGACAGTCCATATGATAACCAGCATGCTAAATCGTTGGTAAGGTAACTGATGCTAAAAGTACTAAGAAAAAATAAATTCCACACAAGGTGTGCTGCAGTTACATGACTGACAGGTTTTACACTACACAACACTGGCTGAGAGTCGCAGGACCCACTGCACGTGTTCTAATCGTACATTGGTTTAAAAATAAAGGTTCTCACCCCTCTAAGGGCCTGAGAGCTCCGGTGCTGAACAGGTTCCGGATGGAGCGTGACGCAGGAAGCTTGGCGTCTCTCGAGTAGAACACCATGCAGAAGTCTTTGGTGATGACCGTAGGCTGGTTGCAGTTCTCCATCTGAGGGGTTTCAATAAAATAAACTCCTAATTACTCAGCAGCTCGAGAGAAGAAAACATGCAAACAATAAGGACTTGCATTAATGAGCGAAGTTTATTTAAAGAAAACGTCTTTAATGCTGTTTAATGATGTTCAGTGTAAATATGACTGCAAATATCTGGTTAAATTGAACAATTGAGGTGTTTTTATTTATTTATTTATTTATTTTTAAAAGGACTTTTTTTTGTTTGTTTTAATCTCCAAATCCATAATGACATGATTCCGGAAACTGAAAAAAGTCACTAAAAAAAAAAGTCAAAATTATTATAGCCAATCATGTTGCAATATGCGAATAATTTTTATTACTGTTTTTGGTATTAGTGTACAGATATATAAAAATAAAAAAGTCTCTGCAGCTGAGCAGGTCGTTAGAACATCTGGGTTAAAGTTTGAGAGTGATATGTTTTTGCTTCATAAAATACAACAGCCAATCAGGTTGCGATTATGTAAATTATTATCATAATCCATTTAGAGGACATGTGAGTGTGCAGTGTGTTAAAATACAAAAAAAAAGAAATAACTCACCAGAGCTCTATGAAAATCTGGCTTATTGAATATGAACATTGAATCTGACGTGTTATTGCATCATAATATGTAACAGCCAATCAGGCTGCAATATGCAAATTACAGGGTTGTGTTCTGAGATACTGTACTGGGCGAGATGACAGTGTGATACAACAGAGTTTGTCATTAAGTCGTTATCATCGCGTGTCTGTGCTTTAATAATTCCGTGTTACTGACTGAGAAAAGTAACCGACTGAACATTAAGCTGTTTTTTTTTTAAATCCCCCTTTTTCTTTGTGAAAAACTTTCATTTTCATAAAGACTAAATACAAATCTCTGAACTCATGGTGATGTCCCTGTTGTTGTGTTTTTAACAAAATGATATATCCTAAAGATTTTTGAAAATTTCATGCTACATCGCCCACCGCTAATCACACAGTTAGCGTGAGCTAGTTCTATTGCTAGCTAGTTATATAGTTATAGCTATAACCACAATCTGTGTTATATTATCGCCCACAATGCTAACGTACACACGAGAAACCTTCCACGTTCACATTAAGCCTTTAAAGCTGACGGTCTGAATGTTATGGCTGGAAAGTGCACTTTTAAGACAAGTGTGTTTTACCGCGAGGTACGCTGAGAGAGTGATGTAGATTTTCTCTCCGTATGGCGTGACCCGGTTCAGGAGCAGGGAGTTGTGCATGGAGCTGTCCCACGCCGCCTCGAACCGATAAAACGTCCTGCAGGCCATCGTACCAGAAAACAAGAACCATTACAAAAATTGTTAAATAAGATGATCATTGTATTGTAGGGTAGACATGCTCCAATTAAACTTTCGCATCACGATCGTTACCTAATTATCACAGTTAACAGTATAGACACAATGCTGAAAACACATTACTACAATAATGTATAAGGAATAAAAGTTTAAATGAACCGTTATGCCACGTTTTCACTGCACACGACCTGTGGATACGACGGAAGTCGCCCCCTGGTGGCTGTCATATTGCATTTGGTGTTTCAATTTGCTAGATTTGGCTACTTTTTAATATCCTTTTAAAGACTTTATCTTTTTTTTTGTTTTAAAAGAGCAACTTTTTGAGCAGATGTTAGCAGCTGTCCTGTCTTGGTATGGCTCTCTGGCTCACATCACAGTGTCCAGAAAAATGTACTCACCAATCATGATGATACTATGATAACTGATGATCATGAATATGCAAATTAATCTGTGTGGTGACTTCTAGCTAATTTTTGAGCATGCAATAGCTACTTTCACTGACTGTGTACACTGATCACACTGAAGTCACTGCCACCATTTACCCATGAGCAGAAATTTATTCAAACATTTAACCTACATAAAATGTGGAAAAACGTTGACAATTTTACTTCCTGTGTATATTTCCAACAGAGATAAAATACACATCTGATTTATACGTACTTAGCCAGCTAGCTTGTTGTGGAGAACAGAATGCCTAGCTAACCTAGCTAACATCAGCTAGCTAAGAGGGAAAAAAGTAAGCTCTGAAGAACCTATTACTTGGTTTGACTATTAAGTAAACGTGGAATTAGAAAAACAAAACCGTGAGCAATTTTTTTCGATTCAAACTTTCAGACACATGTTTGCCGAATCACTCCAAAAAAAAATAATAATTCAGCACATCGACATTGTCACGCAAAATGGAAAACTGAGCCCCGGTGAGACTTGACTGACGCGAATTACACACGAATGACATCCGGTCGTTTGTCAGAAGCAGTGAAAAGACGGCGTTAGTCAGAGGAAACTTTTTATCTGCCGCAGAATGATGAGATTCTTAGCAAAAAGGAAATATGATATGAAAATCAACTTATAAGAAATCTTAGAAGACAGCTTTCCTCATGCTGCCTTACCTGCCAGTGGGATCGACTGAATCTCAGAAGCGCAAACACTACAGAAAAATGCAGCTACTCTACTAAGTCTTAAAGCATCTCATGCAGCACTGTATATCCTGCTGTAACTAATTATCAGCACATGCCTAGAGAATCACAACATGCCAGCGCAGAGAAAAGAGGAAAAATGAAGACAATACCTATGGTCAATTCCCAAGGAAACGCTAAGAGGATGTACAGCAAGAGAAAAGTTGGACAGTTAGAGTGCAGTGAAAATTAGTTGCATTCACCTGGACGTTAGTGTTTATTTACTAGTCAGATCAGTAAAGGCGTGATAAAGTCACCCTACGCTTCACAACATGTGTTTTTCATGATTAAGATCTGTTCAGGGGAAATGAACCCAGAGTTAGTGTTGAATGTGTGAAATCTGAAGTGTTATTACATCATAAAACATGACATCCAATCAGGTTGCAATATGCAAATTACAGGCCTGAATTTGATTATACTCTGAAATTGATGGGTTCCCCCTCAGTTCCAAGTACAAAGGCATCAGTATATCAAAACTCACAATAAGAAGATGGGCGTAAATTTGCGTATTTTTTTTTACAATTCTTTGGAATCATAGAATCTGCAGGAGATGCCAACGTTGCTAATGAGTCAATCCTAGCAAGCAAAACCGAATCGTGCCGTAAAAATGTTCACGTATTTAAGGTTACGTTTATTTGTCAGGGGGGAAAAATGACAGAAGATGCCGTGCAACATAGTTACAGTGGCATTGAATCTTCATTCAGTCATCCGTTCCATTTCAGCGGACAAGACGAGACGTCTCATTTTTAAAAAGTTTTCAGATGCGTGCCGAGCAACAATAAGAAAACAGTGAGCCAAAAGTCCAGCGCGAGTTGATAATTATTAGCATCTCCTTTGTTTTTTAACCAAGCAAAGACTCTACCATCCCGCCGAAGCTTTCTACTGGCTCACAAAACCCGAGGCTCGGGAATTCACAGGTCACAGTTCACCTAGATCATGCATCATCAGCATGAAGTGAAAGTAACCACCAGCAGTCCTTTCCCCTTCAGTGAATCGGTTTTTCCTCCAGGTGAATTTTATTCGAAAACAAAACCCTTTTTTTTGTAGCATGTCTCCCATATCGCTGTAGCAACAGGTCAAAAACGGGTTGGAAATGCCACAGAGCAAAATCCCAGGTGTCGAATGAACACTTTCAGAGTTCATGTGTGTCCATGTGGACATAATATAAACACTGCACGGTGTTCATTCAACACTGGTGACTCTGCTGCGCGTGAATACAACATAAATGCTGTCAATGGGGGGAAAAATCAGTTTTGAAACACTTTATAAAGTTTATAGTAAATGTGAACTCATGATCTCATTAAAATGAGTAATAGCAGTAGCTGTCGTTAAACAGCTAAAACAACAGGTGTTTTTAAGAAAGGTGTGTGTGTGTGTGTGTGTGTGTGTACCTGTCTTCGTAAGAAGGTTTAAGGTAGCTGGAAGAGAGGATGTTGAGGGACAGGATGTTGGGGTCGATGATGGTCTCGTCAGCTTCAGGTGTGTTACGGATTCGACCTGAAGGGAAAAAAGGAGCGTAATTTAAAATCAAGCTTAAAAGAAGTGAAGATGAAATTAAGTGGTGACATGAAGATAATTTTATATAAATCTTTCAGTAAATCAATATTCCAGCAGCTCCCCCAGTGCTCAGATCAACGCAAATGGAACCTTTTAAAAATATTTAAAAGAAGATTAAAGATGAAAAGTATAACTGCAGTTTATGGACATTACAGTATTTGTTACGATTATTAAAATAATTTCCTGCTTTTTGGCCGTTTTTTTGATCCAGCAGGAACGTTTTCCCTCCGATGAAGAGAAGCGAGAAACGAGAAGCGAGAAGCGAAGCTGCGCTTTTTTTAGCGATTTAAAACTCACCGATAACGAGCTCCTTCACTTCCTTCCATACGATGTCATGTCCTGTCTCATGAGCTATAGTCACTCTGATCCTCCTCTGGATGCCCTGTAGAGAGAAAAAAACAAACATTATATATTATTTATTTAAATATGTGGACAATGATGATTTCTTCTACTGAATTTTGCATTGAATTTCTTTCTTTTTATATTTAGTATATTGTATACGTACTTATGCTTTTCAACACCTTATTCTGCATGTGTGTATATTAGGGCTGTCAATCGACTAAAATGCTTCACCGAATTAATCACACGATGCGCCGGTTAACTGATGGAATTCATCGCAATTAATCAATGGATTTTGGCTGAGAAATTACCCCCAAAAGATCATTTCAAGTCATTATTGTGTTCGATGAGAAAAGCATTGAACAGACGTTACAAAAAGTTGCTTTAGAAGGAAATCTATTATTTGATTTGATTCGACATAGAATTTAATACACATAAACTTTGAGCCTGTATCGGAGGACGCCATTTAATATGCTTCCATCAACCCCCTTCCAGCCCTACAGAGGCCATGCATTATTATTATTATTATTATTATTATTCTTTCTTTCTTTCTTAATCTTTTTGTTGTGATCTCAACATAACAAAAGTTGCTTTCTCACGACATCATTTTATCCCCGAGAAAATCTCGCGCCTTGTGAATGCACGTTGGCAACTTTGCCATCATAAATGTAATAGAGTAATTATGTGCTATAGAGATGGACATTGTAGAGTGTGTGTGTGTGTGTGTGTGTGTGTGTGTGTGAGTGTGTGTTAAGATGACCTGGTGCAGCAGGAAGGTTCCATGGCAGGGCATTCCCACCCTGTGATCGACCACGGCCGGGATGTAGCTGAGAAACAGGGAGAAGATCCAGATGAATAAATGCACAGTGAGATAAAGAGTCATGAAGCTGTGTGTTACTGTGACACTCACTCGCCGTTAGCCTCCAGCTCACAGATCTCAAAGAACACCATCAGGTCGTATTTACAGTGACACGGACCGGCCGAGGAGCGAGCCATCGCACTCAGCTTAGTCGCCGGAACTGAGAGGGAAAACACAGAGCATGCAGCTTTAATAATCATGACGAGCAGGAAGAAGGAGGAGAAGAAGGAGGAGAAGGAGAAAAAAAGAAGAAGGAAATGTGTGAAAAGTGTGCTTGTGTGTGTGTGTGTGGGTAAAAGACTCACCTGGTTTGGACAAAGGCATGACGCGAGGGAACTGACGTCTCGATGGACGCAGAGGACTGAAAACACACACACACACACACACACACACACACACATTATTACTATTATTATTATTAAATCATTTTTCCCATTTTCTCTCTAAACCCGTCTTGGCCGAGTCCCACCCTCCAGCCGCAGGACACATGAAGCCAGTGAAGCGTGTCTTTTTGAGCTGCTGCTCTCACTAAGTCACAGGAAGCTCTTTCTGCCCTCTTCCTCATACCTGAGCTCACAGACACCTGTGATTGGTCAGTGTGAGGAGAGAGAGAGAGAGAGAGAGAGAGACAGAGAGAGACGGGTTCTTACCTGATGAGGTCTTTACACAGAGGAGGGAATGGCTGCTTCTGATAATGTCCAAACACCTCGAACACTATGGGCTGAGTCTTAATGTATTCCACAAACGATTTAGTCACGTCCACCGTGATCTGCAACAACAAAAACACAAATAAAGACATATATAGATATATAAAAGAAGAAGAAATAGAATGACAGGTGTTCCAAGATACACAATGGATAAAGATAAAAAAGTAAATAAACACACTGACGTTCTGGACGTGGTAGAAGCCCAGTGGCGGCCCTCGGCCCGTGTTCTTCAGCGGCTCTGTGGAAAACGCCTCATCATGCCGGTGGATGAAGCTGGACGTGTAGAGAACACGCAGGTTTATTTAAATTAATTGTTATTAAAACCTTTAAAATGGCTGAAATTCATTTCCGGAAGATTTTATTACTTTATTCCTTAATCCCTTTATCTGTAGGTTTTCAGTAGGAGCTGTTTACTGCCGTATTGTTGCGTAAACATTTAAGACATTTGTCTATATTTCCGTTTGAAATGATTTACTCTGTAATTAGTTTGGAGGAAAATGTTTCACTTGATAATGAGGAACTGAAATATCACTCACTGTAACGGATGATCATCATTTCACTGACAGAATTTTTAAATAAATATTAAAGACGGTGCATCGTTATGTAGAGGTCACGATCACTCTATCACCACTTATATCCAATTATGTTTATAAGTCATCAAGGAATTAAATATAGTCCTTTCTTATAGTCCTATATAATAATAACAATAATAATAATAATAATCATATCAATAATGATGATAATGATGATAATGAAAAAAACTATAAGAATAATAATAATGATGATAATATTAATAATAATTTTTTTTAAAATAATAATGATAATATTAATGATGATAATAATAATAATAATAATAATAATAATAATAATAATAATAATCAGTCTCAGGGTGGTGTGATGAAGCAGAGATACTGTTCCCATCCATAAGTTAATTCTTTTCACATCCCTGGGTGTTTTATTCCTCTTATACCACAGCAATTTTACAATCACAATTATTTATTTATTATAAAATTACATCACGATTTGTATTTTACATTATAGCAGCTACAAATGGTCAGTCATTCCCTCACTGGCCTCTTCTTTATTCTCTCTCATGAAGTTAATAAACAAAAACAAAAAAGTTACAGCTTTACATCTGACTGTTACAAAGCGCTGACACTGGAGACTCCTTCCGTGCATGTTAAATAAATGTATTAATTCGTTAATCCATTTATTATTCACTGTCTGCCTGTGAACGAGCCGTTACTATAGAAACTATAACGTATTAGAACGAGCACGTTAATATAAAGCTGCGCTGCTGTTCTAGAAAACTAATCAACACATTCTGACCAATCAGGATACAGGATTAAGTGTAAACACTTTAAAAATCAATGTCATTAGCACATTATAATTATTAAATATTATTTTGTTTCATAGTAAATGTTACCAAATTGGTAACAGAATTGTGAATACATTATTATTATTATTATTATTATTATTATTATTATTATTATTATTATAAATATATTAAAGCGTGTGAACTCACTTGAACTGGCAGAAGATGTCAGCGTACTCGGCGGAGATGCTGGACGCCTGCAGGACGGTGACTCTGAAGGTGAAGCTGCTTCCAATCTTCAGGTGTGAAAGTGTTTGTTCCTGTACGGCATCCGCTACACCCTCCACACCTTCCTTCTGAGGACTGCCAGGGACATCCGGGGTGACTGACGGGAAGAAACACCACAATCGGGAGTCATGGTGGACTTAATACAATTATAAAATCCTATAATTATCTTATTATAATTATATCTCATCCTATTCAAGTGCACGAAAAGTACTTTTATTCCCACATTATGGACATGGAGGATTGTTTTATTACGGATAAAATTGTGAATAAAATGACATTTTCTCCGTGAGCGTAGCAGAAGAGTGCTCGGTCAGTTTATCCTTCAAACCATGGACACGTGGTTTTCTTTACAGGAGAGCGCATCGAATTAACACGAACATTAGCATTGTTTTAGTAATTCAACAATTGCTCAAGAACCTCAGAGGTATGAACTATACACAGTTGTATAATCAATTCAGAAAATGGATTTTAGCCGGTACATAACATGACTCTGAATACGAGGAACTTTCCCAGCATAACTTCTGGGCTTATATCCTTGGCCCAGTCTCAGAGTCTGTATTAAACTGGTAGCCATAGGCTTTTAGCTACATTAGCTTTGTAGCTCCAGTCAACTCCAGTCAACATGTTTCCTTTAATTCCTTTAATCTAACATCATGTCATTTCTCACATACTTGTGCATGTGTTGTTGTTGACCTCGTCGGCTGAGAGACTCGGTTCAGCATTTTGTCCTTCTCCCTCTACGATGCGCAGTTCCTCCTGAGACGTGTTAGAGTGAGACATCCCACCTACACACGACTCTGTCTGAAACTGAGCACAGTCAAAACATTGCAGTGTCACTAGAGTAACGTGTAAACAGAGTAACGTGTAAACAGTGTAACGTGTAAACAGAGTAACTTGTAAACAGGTTATGATGTCAGAACCATGACATTGAGAAACTAAAGCATTGCAAACCTTCTCGAACTGCTGATCCTCAAATGAGATCTTAGCCGTTCCTGACTGTCTGACGCCCGAGCCGTAATCTGGAGCTTCTTCATCAGCTGTGAGGAGAAACAACGAGGCACTGATTTCCAGATCGGTTACTGGAATAAGACTGCTTGTGTTTAAACTTATTTGTAAATTATGGGGAGGGGCCAAAGCAATTTGGTGTGATTTTAAATTTGGGGGAGGGACCAGCTCTATTTAAGATGATCTGTAGATTGGGGGAATGGCCAGGCCTATTTAGGTGAGTTGTAAATTTTGGGGAGGGACCAGCTCTATTTAAGCTGATTTGGACATTTTGGGGAGGGGCCAGTGCCATTTGGTGTGATTTATTCATTTGGGGGCGGGGCCAGGCCTATTTAAGGTGATCTTTAGATTGGGGGAGAGACTAGGCCTACTAAGGTGAGTTGAAATTTTGGGGGAGGGGCCAGGTCTATTTGGGTAAGTTGTAAATTTGGGGGAGGGGCCAGGTCTATTTGGGTGAGTTGTAAATTTGGGGGAGGGCCAGGCCTATTTAGGTCATTAGCAAATTTGGAGGAGTAGCCAGGTCTATTTAGGTGAGTTGTAAATTTGTGGGACGGGCCAATCCTATTTAGGTGAGTTGTAAACTTGGGGGAGGGGCCAGGCCTATATAAGGTGATTTGTAAATCTGGGGGAGGGGCCAGGCTTATTTAGCTAAGTTGTACATTTAGGGAAGGGGCCAGGCTTATTAAGCTAAGTTGTAAATTTGGGGGAGGGCCAGTTCTGCGTAAGGTGATTTGTAAATATGAGGGAGGAGTCAGACCTATTTAAAATGAGATTCATCATTCATTATTTATTCATTATGATTAATTCAGTTTTGTGCATTTGTTTTTCTTTGCTGTTTCTGTTGTGCTCAAAAACAATGATGAAAAAATGTAAAAACTCGTTTACACGTTTAGCAACTACGTATTTTCACGTCTTCTGCTGAATTTCTGTATTCCCTCACTAACACCACATTTCTCACTAAAGAACAACTGAATTAAGCAAAAAAACAAAAAAAGTGCACTTCCTATGGACTCATGCACCTACACGCTATATCAAATATTTCTAATGACCATAAATGGTATGTCTGTGGATTAAATGGAAATGGAAATGTAGAAATTAGGTGACGGTACCTGAGACGGCCTGCACGGCGACCCGGAGGAAACCCTTCACCTCGCCTTTCTCACTCACTATCGCCACACGGTGCACCAGAGGGACAGGGTACAGCAGGTTACTCAGGTACACAAATGCCCTGCGGTGGACGAGAGAAAGAGAGCGAGAATAGATCAGTTAGAAGAGAAAAAACGAGTGCAGGGTGAGAACAGAATCGGGCATTTTGTATTCCTGAAGGTCGACACAGCCACACCACCAATGCACACAACAACACGACACTGACGCGCAAAAAAGCAACCAAACATTAAGCTGCTCCAGCAAAAAAGCGAACAAAGCATCTGCTGCTCATCTCTTAAAACCCAGTGAGCCCCACCGCTCTCAATAAAAACAAAGGAGAGGAGAGTCAACATCACAGCTAATTCAGTTCAACTCTATTCTGTGAAGTGGATTGAATAGATGCTTACTTTTATTTGCAGGTTACCCTTATAAAAACCTTCATAACGCATGCATAAACACTGAATAACACATTTATAGACCAATAGTCGTGCCTGGGGATGGGTTTGAACCACATTTGAAATATTTTATGATATTTTCACATGCTTATTCGTTGTTTTCCAGAGTAACTGAGCTAGAATGATGTTCATAAAAGGTCAATGAAGGCATCATTACGATTCCTCCATATTCACCCAGACATCAAACCAACACAAGTTTGTTTCCTCATATTTTATCGGCTACCAGCTGAGAAAAGCTCAGACTCTCTTTGAAAGCTGCTATCCAGTTAGCTACACTTTGAGTAACTTTGCTACTTGTAGCAACAGTACTGTCCAATATTACTAGCTAGTTAGCATTGTACTTGTAAATGTAGGTAAACTAATATCTACACTACTTGCAGCAACACTACTGTGTACTACTGCTAGCTAGTTAGCAACACTGGACAGGAGTGTTGCTAAAAGCAGCCAAGTAATTAGCTGAACTCCTTTCAAATTACTCGATTTGAAACATAGCGACTCAACCAGCTTTACCTACGTTTCACAGTAGTAAGCTGGTGAAGTTTCTAAGGAGTTAAAATATTTCAGTTTGAGTAGAGAGTACCATTTTAGTTTTGTTACTTCCACATGAATTTCTGCATCTTGTCGGTAGATTTGAAAATGAAGCTGTTTCTTATGAACAACAGGGCAAATATTTTGTGTTGTTTGTAATTATATTTAATTGAAGGAGAGCTTAGCAAACTATTTTAAAGCAACGCTGTTAGCAAGCTAGTCAGCATGTCACAGTATCTGGCTAGTCAGTTACAGTCTCTGTACTCTACATGATAAAACCGCATTGAAACAGCTTGACTGGGTTACATTGGCTTGGAGAATAAGGAATAAGGAGTCCTACTGCATGTGATAAGGAACAAAAATGTGTTAATAAACCCAAAAGAAAACAAAATAGCGAATGTAGTTAGCAGAGTAGAAGTTAGCATTGGGTGACTGAAAATATATTGAAATAAATGTGAAAGTACTGTAGTGTTAAACTATTATTAAATATACAATTACTATTAAAAATGTATGGCTATTCAATTTATAACACTGTTAAGACGAATCAGTGTTTAAAGAAATAAAGAGCTAGTGAGACAAAAAAATAAATCTATGCTAGCGTGACTTTTTTTACCGCAATGCATGTTTATTTATCTCTCAAGTCATCTTAGAAATACTCAATAAATAAATAAATCTTTCCATACATATGCATACATTTTTCTATAAATGTTATTCAATGCTTATGCATGTCTTATGAAGTCATTATGTATAAAGGCTTTATATCTAGATGAAAGATTACAATCGCACATTCGCTTTACTTCAGGCTACAATCCTCTTCTTTTTTCTTTGTTTAAATTTAATTTAGAAAGTATTTATAATCAGTCCTGCCTGCTTAATTTAAATGGGTTTAAGGCCGTCTCTGATTGGCCATGGGTGTGGCAGGAGGGGTACCAGAGGGGAGGAGCTTATGACAAGATTGGTGAGGCGCAAAAAATTACAGCATGCGCAGATAAACAAAAACGTAGAGTGATCCGAAAACAAATCGCAAATTTGGCTCTGACGGATCAGATGCAAACCGGGAAAAAAAATATAGAAGGGAAACAGAAGTAAAGTTTAAAGTAATAATAATAATAATAATAATAATAATAATAATAATAATAATAATTAAACATTAAAACATTAACCAAACATGAATTTCACTTCACTTTAACTCAAAATTGAAACTAAAGTCAACACACATCACAGTTCTCTGGGTGTTTAATGTGTGCAAGCCAATAAGGATGTGGAAAGCCAATCGAAAAAAAGATTCAAATGTTGGGATAAAAAAATTCGAGCTCTGGCATGCCTGGGTAAGACCGCTGCAGTCGAAACCAGCTCTTTCATCGTGACCTTCATCAGCTGATACAGCGCAGATCAAAACTAACCAGATGTGTCCTGATGTCAATACCACAGAAAGAAATCATTTCAAACATATATAGAAACAAAGTGGATTTTCTGTGGATTGAAGTACACATGCCTATTGGTTACAAATAATAATTTTAGCTATAGTGTCATGAAAAAGTATCCCCCCCCCCTTTACATTGCTGGAAAAGTTATATTTAAGTCATGTTTAGATTCGGCAGGGCTGGCAGTAATCAAGCCTAGGTGTGTCCACTCTAATTAATCAATAAAATTTTGTTATTGGTTAATTAACTAAGGGGGCAATAACTTTTTCCACACAGCGGCAGTTGGTGCTGGATAATGCTTTTTCTTTAATGAAAGAAATTATCATTTTAAAATGGTATTTTGTGTTTACTCGGGTTGTTTTTGTCTTGGATTGAACTTTATTTGAATAGCTAATATAATTAAGCATGACAAATGTGCAAAAATAGAAGAAATCAGGAAATAGTTTTTCACAGCACTGTAAAATTAAGATAAGTCGAGGTCCCTTTACGATATCGTGGACTTTCTTTTGACACTATTGTTTTTTTCTTCATTATTTATCATTTTATATATAAACATACATTTATTATATTTACATATTTATTGATAAACAACTAAAACAAAGGATTAAAGATTTAGGCAGCTGTCCTGCACATCGGCTTGGAGGAATTTTAACTCGTTCCTCAGTACAGAACAGATTCAACTCTGGGATGTTGGTGAGTTTCCTCACATGAACTGCTTGCTTCAGGTCTTTCCACAACATTTCTATTGGATTAAGGTCAGGACTTTGACATGGCCATTCCAAAACATTAACTTTATTATTCTTTAACCATTCTTTGGTTTTGCGTGCTTAGGCTCGTTGTCTTGCTGCATGACCCACTTCCTCTTCAGATTCAGTTCATGGACAGATGTCCTGACATTTTCCTTTAGAATTCGCTAGTCTGATTCTGAATTCGTTGTTCCATCAATGATGGTGAGTCGTCCTGGACCAGATGCAGCAAAACAGTCCCAAACCATGATACTACCATCACCATGTTTCACAGATGGGATAAGGATATGCTGGAACACAGTGTTTTCCTTTCTCCAAACGTAACGCTTCTCATTTAAACCACAAAGTTCTATTTTGGTCTCATCTGTCCACAAACAATTTTTCCAACAGTCTTCTGGCTTGTCCACGTGATCTTTAGCAAAGTGTGGAAGGGCAGCAATGTTCTTTTTGGAGAGCAGTGGCTTTCACTTTGCAACCCTGCCATGCACACCATTGTCTTTCAGTGTTCTCCTGATGGTGGACTCATGAACATTAACATTAGCCAACGTGAGAGAGGCCTTTAGTTGCTAGAAGTCAACCTGGGTTCCTTTGTGATCTCTGGGACTATTACATGTCCTGCTTTTGGAGTGATCTTTGTTGGTCTCCACTCCTAGGGAGGAGAACAAGGGTGTTGAATTTCCTCCATTTCTACACAATCTGTCTGACTGTGGATTGGTGGAGTCCAAACTCTTTAGAGATGGCTTTGTAACCTTCTCCAGCCTGATGAGCATCAACAACTCTTTTTCTGAGGTCCTCAGAAATCTCCTTTCTTCACGCCATGATACACTTCCACAAACAAGATCAGACTTTGATCTAGGAATCTTCCTGTTCTTTAAATAAAACAGGGTGCTCACTCACACCTGATTATCGTCCCATTGATTGAAAAAACCTGACTCTATTTTCACCTTCAGATTAACTGCTAATCCTACAGTAGAGGTTCACATACTTTAACCACTCACAGATATGTAATATTGGAACTTTTTCCTCAATAAATGACCAAGTATAATATTTCTGTCTCATTTGTTTAATTGGGTTCTCTTTATTTACTCTTAGGACTTGATGATGTTTTAGCTCATATTTATGCAAGAATATATATTCAGCAAATAAAGAAACGTCCCTTTTTTCAGGAGACGGTATTTTAAAGATAATTTTGTCAAATCCAAATAATCTTTACAGATCTTTATTGGAAAGGGTTTAACCGATGTTTTTCATGCTTGTTCAATGAACCGTAAACAATTATTGCACATGCACCTGTGGAACAGTCCTTAAGACACGAACACTTTAGAGGCGGGAGGTGATTAAGGTCACAGTTACAATAAGTTAGGACACTAAAAAGACCTTTCTACTGACTTTGAAAAACACCAGAATGAAAGATGCCTTGGGTTCCTGTTCACCTGTGTGAACAAGGCATAGACCTGCTGCAGGGAGGCATGAGGACTGCAGATATGTTCAGAGCAATAAACTGTAATGTCTGTAATGTAAGATGCCTAAGACAGTGCTACAGGGAGACAGGAAGGACAGCTGATCGTCCTTGCGGTGGAAAATTACATGTAACCAGTTGTTGAAAGTTTTTACAAATATTTACACACATTAAGAATTTTGCTAGAAATAAATGCAGTTGAATGTGAGAGGACGTTTCTTTTTTTGCTGAGTGTAGAAGATTCTAAAGGTTGCACAAACAAACCAAGCACCACTGTACCACCCCAAAATATAAACAAACCAGCAGCCTAATTTAAAGCAGCATGACTCTGACCAGGCAGGTACTAAGGATGAATGAATGAAGGCTGTAAATGCATCGCACAGTGCTGAGCTGTGTTTGTCCTCTGAGCTTCGTATCTGAGCACTCATTTGCAGCTGCATGAAAGTGAACACCTTGCGCTTGCTCCACTTTTCTGTTGAGATGCCAGTCCTGATACCCACCTCTAGGCTCACCCGAATGCCCCGTGAAAACCTTCTGGGGCAAAAAATAAAAGCAAAAAAAAAAAATAGTGCTCCTGCTATTCATATCTGTATTTGTATCTATTTTGAACACATTATCGGTTTTTCTGAATAATGTATTCATATTTGTTTAGATATCATGTGTGTGTGTGAAAGAGCTGGTTTCCTCTGGCAGCGACACTCCTGAAGCCTCACCAACCTTCCCACTAAACAGAACAGAGGCCAGCGGTCGTAAAAGGGGTCCTGGCCTCGGCACTGATGGCCCTCCTCCACACTGATCTCATCGTCCAGGTCCTCCAACTCCTCCTCCTCCTCCTTCCCATAATGCCGCTCGTCTGCGAGCTCGGTTACGTCCGAGTCGGGCTCGGAGAGGGTGGGGGAGGGGGAGGGGTCTCTCATGCGCTCGCTCATGCACGTGTTCAGAATGGGAGTGCTGGTGCAGCCAGAGACACGGGAACTGGGTTAGTACACGCCTTCACACGCACACATACACACACACACACACTTTCACATGTGCACTTAGGCCCTGATTTATTGAGACCTCAAATAACATGTAACACTTTGTATTTACTAATCCTATGTTCACACTAGCAGGTGATAGGTCCCTCATGTCGCTATTAGCCTGTCTCCTCTGCCATGTTGTGACCGCTACTGTTGTCGTTTGTGTCTGTGTCCTGTCCAGCATTTCTTTTTATTCCGGTGAGAAGTGGTAGTAGTATACAGTATACACAGATCAGCCATAACATTAAAACCACCGACAGGTGAAGTGAGTAACGTTGATTATCTCGTTACCGTGGCACCTGGCGAGGGGTGGGATATATTTATTAGGCAGCAGGTGAACAGTCAGTTCTTGAAGTTGACGTGTTGGAGGCAGGAAAAATGGGCACGCATAAGGATCTGAGCGAATTGTGATATCTAGACGTCTGGGTCAGAGCTTCTCCAAAACAGCAGGTGTTGTGGGGTGTTCCCAGTGTGCAGGGGTTAGTACCTACCAAAAGTGCTCCAAGGAAGGAGAACCGGTGAACTGAAGATAGGGTCATGGGCGTCCAAGACTCACTGATGCACGTGGTGAGCGAACTCTAGCCTGTCTGATCTGATCCCACAGAAGAGCTACTGTAGCACAAACTGCTGAAAAAGTTCATGCTGGATCTGATAGAAAAGAGTCAGAACACACAGAGCATCACAGCTTGCTGTGAACAGAGCTGCATATCTGCAGAGCGGTCAGAGTGCCCATGCTGACCCTGTACACCACCGAAACACCTACAAAGGGCACGTGAGCATCAGAACTGGACCATGGAGCAATGGAAGAAGGTGGTCTGGTGAATCATGTTTTCTTTTATATCATGTGGTGTGTATTTGTGCGGCACTTACCTGGGGAAGAGATGGCACCAAGATGCACTATGGGAAGAAGGCGAGCTGGTGGAGGCAGTGTGATGCTCTGGGCAATGTTCTGCTGGCATTGATGTAGTTACTTTGACTCGTACCACCTACCTAAGCACTGTCGCAGAGAGTGGGTAC
Organism: Ictalurus furcatus; assembly: GCF_023375685.1. NCBI lineage: Eukaryota > Metazoa > Chordata > Actinopteri > Siluriformes > Ictaluridae > Ictalurus > Ictalurus furcatus. The sequence goes on from NC_071271.1 coordinate 21,107,729, forward strand.
ACCCCAAGTACACCCCTTCATGGTAACGGTGTTCCCTAATAGCAGCGGCCTCTTTCAGCAGGATAATGCTCCCTGACACACTGCAAACATTCTTCAGGAACGTTTTGAGGAACATGACAAAGAGTTCAAGGTGTTGACTCGGCCTCCGAATTCCCCAGATCTCAATCCGATCGAGCGTCTGTGGAATGTTCTGGACAAACAAGTCCGATCCATGGAGGCCCCACCTCAAAACTTACAGGACTTAAAGGATCTGCTGCTAATGTCTCAGTGCCAGATACCACAGCACACCTTCAGAGGTCATGTGGAGTCCATGCCTCGACGAGTCAGAGCTGTTTTGGTGGCACAAGGGGTGGAGGACCTACACAATATTAGGCAGGTTCTAAAACCTTCGAAAGCTATCTAGTTGAACAGTAATGAAATAAGATATCAGAGTGAAAACTGGTTGCTTGATTTATACGTTACGCACACGGCTTTGTGCTAGCGCCGTACACCCACCGCAGGCACCAACCATCTCTGCTACTTCTTTCCAAGCTTAATTTTTCTTCATAATGTCTCTATACATATTTAATGACGGTCGTATGTGACAGGATAACGTGTGACAATGGAGAAAAAAAAATTTCCTCCATTGTTGCATCAAACAGTAAACGGGAAAATAATTGCAGGGAGTAACTAAAGTCCTCATGTGCCATAGGATTGGTCCAAGGAATCATCTGAGGCAACCGTTTGGATTTCATTTGAATAGTTTGAGCGTATTGTAGTTTGTTTGAGCGTTTGTAGTATCTCTGTTCCAGACTGTGTTAAATAACACTGCTAAATGAATGCACAGTATTCGCATAAACTCCACCCAGTATTTTACACGCCTAGCTAGAAACGCAAAAGATTACACATTCTTTAAGGCAGACACGCAAAACAGACACATTGCTGATGTGAAAGATGCAAATCCTTCATAAAAACCCTGACTGTAATTCAGTTAGTACATTTTTCAGGTGTTTATCAAGCACGTACACATTTTTAGTACATCAGGGCCTCGATCACATAACGGCTCATTTATATACACTCACAGAATCTCGTGTTTAATGCGTTGCAGGCTGATTTGTGTTCCGGTGATCGTTTTAGTACCGTTAGTGCCAAATACGCACGCCAGCTGTTCTCTTGTGCTGTGGCGCATTATATCGTTCTCCTAGTGTCCTCCAAAGCAAACTGGATTTTCCTAGTACAGTAAGATCAGCTGAAAGGATCATTAAAAAGAGGAAGGAGTCTCCAGTATCAGCGACACTGGACATCTGACCGACCAACATCTTCAGGACAGAGAAGTTTTTGTTATAAAATCTGGACATTTACATAAGAACAAAGCGACTCAGTCCAGTGTTGGTTTGTATATCTGTGTGAAAGCAGAAGCTCAGCTGCTGCATCCCAAAGCATCGAGAAGCATGGCACACACGCGCACACACACACACACACACACACACACACACACAGACACACACACAGACCGGTACTGACCTCCCAACCAGGCGGAACCAGGGGAAGCGATCATAGAAGGGGTCACCGCCGGTCAGGGCGTGGTCACAGTCATCCACGGTGCTGCTGGGAATATCAGCTGCTCGGTCGTACATCTCCCTCATCAGATCCAACCTCTGCCTGCAAAAACATTCACTTCAGTTTCACTTCACAATGCTAATCTGGTGGCTGTAAGCTAGGGCTAAATATCATATCACGATCCTCATTTTCATCACACATCATATATATATGCGTTTGGCCGTTTGGCGTTTGGCCTTTAGACGGGGCACTCAGAAAGCGGAGAGGGACAGGTTTAAGCACCTTACTGACAAGAGAGTCAGGAGAAAGGCGTGGCAATTTCAGCCACAGCGTGCGACTCAATTTGTCTGCGGCAACTGCAACCAGGACTGCCACTCACGGGTTGGCTTGTACAGCCACTCGAGAAGGTGCAAATAAATTTACCCGAAACGGATGCTACACCATCGTCTCCCGAAGACGGAAGGATGCCAGAGCAGAGCAGATATATATATATATATATAGAGAGAGAGAGAGAGAGAGAGAGAGACGTGTTGTGGACATCAAATTCAAAATGACCTTATTTCTTTCTTAAAATGGTACATTTCCTCAGTTTAAACATTTGATATGTTTTCTATCTTCTATTGTGAATAACATATGGGTTTAGGAGATTTGCAATTCATTGCGTTCTATTTTTATTGACATTTTACTCAGTGTCCCAACTTTTTTGGAATTGGAGTTGTCCATGTACATTCATTGTATATATGATAAATAAATATATAACTGAAAAGGAGGAAACATATACATTCTGTTAAAAGTTTTACAATTTTAAAGATTCAGTCCAACAATTTTACATCAAATCATCTCCTATTTATTTTAAATAATAATAATAATAATAATAATAATAACAACAAGTGTAATTGTGGCATTATTTATCATGATACGGATATTACATCGTCGTATTGTCCGTCCCTACAATAAACTTCCATCGTTAGAATAATCCTGAAATGAAAGTACAACTCAAACTGAATGTCTCGCCCTTGTCCTGATTTGTTTACTTCTTTCACAGTGATGGTGTTCAGTCTCCGTTGAGAGTAAAACTCTACAGTATGATAAAAATGTTCAAAATGCAAACGTGGTCATCCTGTCAGTGGCTGGAATTAGCGACATTAACCTCATAGCATTAGCATTTCACTCATGCTACTACTGCATAAGTACTGTATACATAACAGAATTCCATACCTTAATTTATCTAAGGTCCAGTAATGAGTGGCTCCGTTCTTCTGATCCTGCACCTCTACAGCTACGATAGTGCGAGGGAAAGGTCTCTTCTCACGGTCTTTAGCCACGCTGGGAGGCAGGAGATCAGGAGGGAGCGGAGAGTAAAGCGTGTCCGTCAGTAAAACAAACTGGAACTGAACCTGGAGACACACACACACACACACACAGAGCAAAAATCAGCTAATAACAATTAAAAACAAGTTTACTGTATATCCAATAAACCATATGGCATGTCTAGTATCTAGTTGTGTTGCAGGTTGAAATGTCAAAGATATAAGAGCTTTGAAACATGACTAACTTGTTTCACCAACATTCGGTGTAACAATAAATGGATAAAAACTACGATTTGTTGCTCTCTAATGAATAGAAATGGCGATAGTTGGCATATCCATTAGAAATAAAACAAATGGGGGTGTGCTGTTACTGGAAAATAATCAACTTAAGGGTGTAAACAGAAACCCTGCTTCTCTTAAAGTCTGCATCACTTCACCCTGTTGTGGAATTTTTTCCAATAACAGCACGACTTCTTACATAACGCACAATCATAACATATCTATACGTTAATATATTAAGTTCAGTTAGTGAAGCTGTCAGAACTGAGACCTTCTCTCACCTTCTTCTTGAGCTCGACGCTGATGGCGTTGGCCTCTTTGAGGAAAATGGCATTGCCCCACAGCAGGTCCCGCAGTGAGGTGAACTGGTAGAAGCGCCATTTCCGGAAACCCCAGAGTGCCAGCTCGGTTTCATGCTTAGTCCACGGCACTGCGCAACATTAAAACGCGCATGTCTGAATTTGATACTATTAACATAAACGGCTTCGCGCTTTTCTTGCTCAAAACAAGTGCGCTTGAGTTGCGACAACTATTTACTGTTTACTAATAGTTTGACAACTATTTACTGTTTTGCAAATAATCTCTAATAATGTAGACTCTGGGCTAAAGACCCTAACACAAACCAACACATCTCTAATGTTTGCGTGTTATTTTACTATATTGTCTATATTTAACTATAGATCATTATATTCATCTAGATCGATTAGAAAATGGGATTTCTCTATGACTACCAAAATAAAGTATGGTGTTCCACAAGGCTCTGTTCTAGGGCCAATGATTCCCCCCCCTCTTTATTTATTCTAGCTCTGAGTACAATCATTCGTATACATTGGTATACGCAAAGACTGTTCACAGATTGTCCACATACTTTTGGCCATACAGTGTATTTGGCACTGGTACATAGTCGGCTGTGTGTGTTTTCTGAGCATCCTAACATTAATGTCTATATGATCTTTCCTCACCATCTTCTTCCAGTTCCTCTTCCTCTTCTGTGGTTTCTGGGTAATATCGGGAGTCGACCTGCCTCTGAAGAGCCTCCAGCTTACTCTCATAGTCCTGAAAGTCAAAATATAGGTTAAAATTTAGCATTTTCTGCAGTCCCTTATCTTTTTTTCAGACTTGCTAGCACTGCTCACCAGTCTCTGCTGCTCCAGAAGGTTGCTCGCCTCCTCTCGCTCTCTGCGGTACTGATCCTCTAGCTCCTGCAGTCTGAAGACAACGCAAACATCAAGGTAAGGTGGAGATAACCACTAAGCCATGCCTGATTGATCAAGAACATGCACAGCTATATCCTGGCTTGCATTATTATGGTGTTTATTATTATTATTATTATTATTATTATTATTATTATTAATATTATTATTACTGTGACTGCCATACCTCTGCTCCATCTCCTGTTTCATGTCTATGCCCTGTTTCTCCAGAAGCTCCCTCTGAGCGAAGGCCCAGTCCACGGGCTCCATGGGGGTCTCGGCACATGGCGTCCTCTCGCGTTCCTGCCTTGCCTGCTCCGGGTCATTAAATCGGAACACATGGCTCTTTCCCATAATGATACGGTTCCCTGAGAAGAATGCCACACACAGCTGAAGGTTACCGATTGAAGGTATCATCAACAACAAGAAAAAAACATAACTATCCAAAGAACCCGTGAGCAGTTATTTTTAAAATTGTAACTCACAAAGGTACTCCACCTGTGACAACCGTACTAGTAGAAACAAGAACATTTTAAGTCCTTGAACAGGGTGCTTTTAGTTCCTTGGCTTTGTCCAAGGGTACAGGAATGAAACCAGGGTTGAGGAATGAAAAGCTCCTGAAACCACGATGAAGGACTTAAAAGTACCTGGAACCATGGTTGAGGAACTAAAAGCTTCTAGAACCACAATCAAGGAACTTAAATCTCCTGGAAACACGGTTGAGAAAACCCAAAGCTTCTGAAACCTCAGTTAAGGAAGTAAAAGCTCCTGGAACCACATTTGAGGAACTAGAAGCTCCTGCAACCACGGTCAAAGAGCTTGTGGTTCCTACTCCTTCAGATCAGGAACTCTTGTTGTGGAGCTGATTGGTCAATCACAAACTTTTTTCACAAAATTGCAAAGATTTTCACAAAGTGTAAAATTGCTCTGAGTACCTCGAGTGAATAACTACATTAATGTTAACACCAGATTTTCATGACAAATCAAAACGACAAAGAACAACAAAACGTCTTTGTACGCCTCGTCCATGGGTTACTGTGTCACAGTTCCTGCAATGATACAGGAACACAGAACAGGAACTTATCCAATCAGACTCACCTGATCTGAGAACTGTGGGCTCAGTCACTCTCTTGCCGTTGACGTACGTCTCTGAGTCCTCACACGGCTCCAGTACCACCACTCCCTCTCCTGAAGGTCCGGTGCTGCTCGTGAAGATGCAGTGCTCTTCTTTAATGAAGTGTCCACTCAGGACAATGTCCTGCCTACAGCTAGCATCATCACGGCCCACCCTGGAACAAAACGAGTCAGTGTTTGATAGAGGTAGATTTCACACTTTTATTGCGCATATCAAAATATCAAAGAACAACTCTCACTTGGTGATTCCGTCTTTGATGTAGTACAGCAAACATTCAGACATCAGCGGGTCTTCATTCAAATTGACCAGATGAGGCGTCTGAAATTTCATATAATTGTCAATGCAAATTCTCAATTATCCACCAGTTATAACAGGAACACTGAGATCTAAGAATCTAGAATTTTCCTCTGACCTTTTTGGGTGAAAACACTCCGACCGTGCCTCCATCTTCCCTCATGGCCACGCCCATTTCAGCCAGAAGAGCCTCCCTATGGGGAAAGGTTCACACTTTTACACAAATACTATCAGATAACTGAACGTGTGCAGTTTCATATAAAACATATCTTACTAGATCATTTTACTTACTATTTTATACTATGGTATTGCTTGTTTTGCTAGATTTGAGCTTGATTAGGTTTCAGATGTAGCTGTAGCCAGTTGTCATGGTAACCAGGAGAGCTGAATGCATAGTTAGCTAGACAGCATGTATATCCATTTCCATATGGATTGATATCCCAATGTAAAGAGTCCTGATGCTTTAACAGGTGACCTGATTCTACAGCTGATTAATGGATTTCTAATGGGATTTTAAGGGGTTCTACAGGACTTTGATGGTCTCTGTGACCTTCAATGGTGATTGGCGGTCTAATGGACTTCTCTAACTGATGTATTATATAGCTGTAATTCAAATGATGAGACATTGGTTATATCCTGAATCTGTAACTGACTCAATAATGATTGGAGTCTTAAAGACCATTAAAACCATTAGAATTCAGTGTTGAAATGTTTAATTCAAACCATTAAGCCAATTCCCGTTAGAAACTGAAACAAACCACAGTCGGGGTTACATTTGTAATTAGCAGGTCACAACAGTCTGCTAGCGTAGATGGCACATCATTTTGGCACAATGGTTTAGTTTTGGGCGTGGCCACCAGGAAAGCGTTGTTGTAGCAGAAAGACAGTAAATAATACGTTCCATAGATAGTGCTCTGTTTTTAAATGCTATGTATGGAAGTATTGGATCTAACCATGGAAAGACACATCTTCATCAGAGCTCATTTGAAATTGCATTATTTGTCGCATAACAACATAAAATACTTTTTTTGGTTTGCATAAACAAAGTTGGATGGAAACCACACGTATTAGGTCCTTCAGGACTCCAGGACTGGAATTATTTGTTTATTATTTGGACTGAGACACTCGAGTGTGTCTGACCTCTCCATTCTGATGGCCTCAGTGCGCCGCAGTTTCTCCTCCCACGTCTCATTGAGCTCTGCAATGATCTTCTCTGTTTCCTAAAGGCAGCACAACAAGTAATGAAACTCATGGCTTAATGTCTTAAGGTCTTACAGTCTGAATCTAACACCACAAACTGCTTTCATTTGGTTGTAACCATCCATCCATTCATTTATCTAACCATCCATCAATCTGTTCATCCATCCATCCATCCATCCTTCAGTCTGGTCATCCATCCATTAATTTATCTAACCATCCATTCATATACCTATCCATCCATTTATTCATATATATAGTAATTTATTCATGTAACCTTCCACCTATCCATCTAACCATTCATTCATCCACCTATCCATTCAACCATCCACCCAGCCATCCATCTAACATCCATTCATTCATCCAACCATGCATCTAACCATTCATTTATCCACCCATCCATCCATTCATCTAACCATCCTAATCATCCATTCATCCACCCATCCATCCACCCATCCATTCTTTGGGCATCCTTTCATCTATCTATCTATCCTTTACCTACCCATCTATCTACCGATACATCCATCCATCAAGTATGTGCCATGTGTGCCATCCGTAACTGTACATCTGTTAGTTTATCCATCCATCAAATGATCCAACAATTTATCCATCTATATGCTTTTCCATTCATCCCTCCATCCACAACCCCTCCTTTACCTTAAGCCTCTCGATGGCTTCCTCGCTGCCGGGGGTGAATATGATCCGGTCGTGTAAGTTGCTGATGGATCCGGCACGACTGGAGAGAGCCGAGAGCGAGGGAGAGGGACTCATCCCTGTCATCGCATTGGTCACTGTGAAGAGATCACGGCTTTGATTGACAGCCCAGAGATTATTCATATTAGCGCTGTAGCTGGACAAGTCTGTCCAGAAATGTTTTGGAAAAGAGAAAGAGAACAACAGGAGCATGAGGCAGGAAAGAGTGGCGGTCAGAGAAACGGATAAATATGGACACAGGGAACAAGAGAGAAGAGAAAGAGTAAAAAAGTCATGAAAGGAAGCTTCGGCATTTCATTATAGAGCCAGTACAAAGCAAAAACAATGAGCATAAATTTGAGGACTCTGCATTAACAACAAGCATTCAGACCGGGACATTGTTCAAACATTCAGAACAGCGTTACTAACTAAAATCGGTCTTTAATTTTCCACCTCAAATTCATTTCAGGGTTGTAACCATGCCTGGGCCATGACCAAGTGCTGTTCATGAGGCCATAGCTGATCTGCTTCAGAGATCCTACATTCACATTAACAAGTGACATGTGACCAGGGATTATTTATAAACTAGGTGACTCAGAGATGCAATTATGGTAACGGATTAGTTAGGAAATAGTAAAAGTTCAGGTAAGGTCCAATGACTGGCTCCAGAATTCCTTCAAACCACAAATCTACTCTTCCCTTAACTGCAGTCAATCAGCCAAAACATGTTTGATGTCTCATTTTTGGTTTATTGCGAACTACAAGGCTAATGTTACTAAAAAATAAAATCTTTTATGCCACATCCACAGTTATTCAGTGATGCTGATGTGATGTAGGACACAATGGGACTTACTGTGAACTGAACTTCACCATGTATCTGAACGTTATGAGGGCAACCATGTGGACGCCCAAAATCAGCTTTTTCCTTTGGTATCACTGCAATCTCCAATCAGGCCTGATTGTGCAGTGTTTGATGGTATAGCAGATAGCTTAAATGTGTAAATACGGACGATCGCTGGTATTTTCAAATAAAAAATGCCTTATGCTTCTTAATGATGAAGTTTGTAGCAAATTACTTCTTTGCAGCATTAGTCTCATAGATCCGATACAAAACTAAAAAAAAGCAAACAAATCTTGGCTGAGAGACTACATTTGCTTTAAACTAAAATAACAATGATATGTTATAAACATTTCTAGCTCTGTTTTCTGCCGAGATGAAAAGGAAAAAAACCCAGGAGCCTAGCCAGCTTTATTGTTACTAAATAAAAACATTCAATATTTAGCATGCTGTTCTGCTTCCTGACTAGCTCCTAAGCAAAGGTGGGAAAGCACACGATCAGAGAGTCATCATTTAATATTGACTATTAGTAAGACATTTATATTTATCTTATAACAGTTAATTAAGTTTTAAAGATAGCATAAACAAAGAATGTAACAGTAATAAGAACAAAACTAAGCAAGATATCAGCGACTCATCTTCTAATGTGAACGTAGGCAGAGAGAGAGAGAGAGAGAGAGAGACAGAGAGAGAGAGAAGGGCCAAGCCAGCTGCTAACTGCCTTAAAAATGAGCTGGAAGCGCGTACAATTGAATGGAGCGACCCGGGAACACCACATTGCATTTCAGAACATTAGTCTAGTTTAGGAGTGGTTGTGGTGGTCCTGAGCCTCTGCTATGGTCTTTATTAAGCTACAAGGCACTGGGGTGCAGAAATACTATACACACATTTCAGAGCAGGTATTCCAGGACCAGTAGCTCGATAGGCTGAGGAAAAGAGAGAGGAAAAGAGATGCATCCCTTAGATACAATCACCTAGCACCCAGAATCCTGACTTTAGCCACAGAAGCCAGAAGATAAATGCAGCTAGTGTTGTGTTTTCTTCTGCCTTGTTCAATGTGATCATGAATTCCCAGGATTCTACGATGTGCATATACGTAAGTAGAATGAAGGTACACATGCTCCCAGATTCCTACCTTTGTGTCCAGGGTCCTATGTTCCCAGGGTCTTACATTCCTAGGGTTCTATATTCCCAGAGTCGTACATTTTTTTTTAGAGTCCAATGTTCCCAAAGTCCTATACTCCCAGTGCCCAGAAACATATGTTCCCTGGTTTTGATATTCCATAAGTCCTATATTCCCCGAATCATATGTTTCCAGAATCCTATGTTTCTAGAGCCCTACATCCCCGGAGTCCTTCATCCCTGGATTCCCAGGGCCTTATATATTTCCAGAGTCCTATGTTTCCAGAACCATATATTCCCTTGGCTCCTATATTCCAAGAGTCCTATCTTCCCAGAATCCTACACTCACAGGGCTTTATATTACCAGTGCTCTATATTCCCAGGTTCATAGATTTCAAGAGTCATGTATTCTGATAATTTTCTGAAAAGTGTTTCTAGAATCTTGTGTTACCAGGGCCATATATACCCAGAGTCCTATGTACACAAGGCACAATATTCCCAGAGCATTTTTCCCAAGAGGCCTATATTCTTTGGGTCTTATATTACCGAACCGTATCTTTCAGGTTTCCATCCTCCCAAGGTTATTTGTTCATAGGTTCTATGTTCTCTATTCACAACGTGTTCCAGGGGCCTGATGTTCCTATGGCTTTATCTTTCGATATATACATTCCCAGGACTCAGGGTCATATGTTTTCAATTCATATATTAAAATGTTTCTGGAAACAACCTCATGGTCCCATGTCCCTGTGTTTCTGCCCTATGTTTCCTCAATCCCTTCCTGGCTCTAACAAGAGACAAACATTTTCTAAAATTTACATACATACATATATTGTATTCTCTGATTCACATGTATGGGACTCGCCTGCATGACTAAAACATTACAGTATTAATAATATAATATGATGGTGACTCACTCTCTATGATATCGCCGAGGCCTTGGGCGTACAGCAGGTCCTTCAGACGAGCCACTTCCTCCTTCAGCTCACGCACCAAACGGTTGTTGGGGTCTTCATTAATGACAGCGTTACAACGAATCTGCTTCGCACGATCAGCATATCTGAGTGCATAAAAACAAAACATAACCTTGATATGTGTGTAATTACTGACTGTAAAAAAATTACTGAGTGTAGACCATCTGTTGTGCTGAACAAAATGTCAGTTGGGATGATGGGAGAAGTGCAGGAGAGACACACTATATGGCCAGAAGTTTGTAAACACCTGACCATCACACCCATATGTGGTTCTTCCACAAACTGCTGCCACAAAGTTGCACACAATTGTACAGAATGCCTTTGTATGCTGTAGTATTACAATTTCTCTTCACTGGAACTAAGAGTCCCAAACCTGTTCCAGCATGACACAAAGTGCGCAAAGCGAGCTCCATGAAGACATGGTGTGTGAAGGTTGGAAGAAGGTATAAGTGTCCTGCACAGATCCCTGACCTCAACCCCACTGAACACCTTTGGGATGAACTGGAACTGGAGCCTCCTCACCATCCCAACATCAGCACCTGACCTCAACCTCACTAATGCTCTCGTAGCTGAATGACCACCACAAATCCCCACAGCCACGCCCCAAAATCAAGTGGAAAGCCTTCCCAAAAGACTGGAGCTCATTATAACAGCAAAGGGGAAGACCAAGTCCATATTAACGCCCATGATTCTGGAATGGGATGTTTGAGGACAGATTGGGGTTGATGGTCAGGAGCCTACAAATATTTGGACATTTAGTGTAGATTAATAATTGGATTTTATTGCATTAGTGAAGCCAGACTTACCTGAGAGTGCTGAGGGTCTCATCATAGTTAATATCTGCAGGACTCAGAGCTGCTACCATGGCAGTACGCGAGTTTCCACCTGATCACACACAGTGCAGTATATGGTATATCATTCTATTCATATGGCGTGATAAGCTGTAAGAAATTATTACTGATAGTGGGATTCAGAAACTTATTATAACGTATTATTATCATACCACAGTGCAGTTTATATGTATATATTCTTGTGCTTGTTCTAATACACCATTGTTTCTATAGTAACAGCTCATTCACAGGGACTTATATGGTAATCGTTCTTTGTAAGGAGAGGTTTATGTAACATTTATGGAAGGAGTACAATATTAAAGGTATTCAATGTATTTAATGTCCATAAAAGTAAAAAAAAAAAATACATTTAAAACCACAGTATGTGCTGTTATAGTAAAATAATCTACTTTGGGGTGGCAACACATTACCCTGGAATTGATTATTTTCCCATAACAGCATGTATCGTATTGTTTTATTTCTTATTTGTCTAGATTTGAATTGGAAATAAGTAATACAACTTCTAATACAATCATTCTAACATCTACGTGTGTATAATAATAATAATAATAATAGTAATAATAAGGGAATTGTTATTATGGGATGTGAAATGCCTCGTACCCAGGTTTTCCCTGAGCAGCCAGGTGAGTACAGAGTCTCTGTAGGGGATGAAGCTTTCCGCCTTCTTCTTCTTCTTGTTCTACAGACAGAGAAACAACGGGATCAGCTTTTAAGGCTGCATTTAAGCAGCACTGAGATTACAGTGTAAATATGTTGATCACTTCAAATGAATTATTGTTTTATTTAACTTGTGTATTTACTCTTCCAAGAAGTAAGTATAAAAAAGGATAATAAGTATAATTGACTCAGCAAAAGATACATTCTGATGCAGTATCTCACCTTGTTTGGTAACGAGTCCTACAGATAAATACAAAGAAAAACACATTATACCATTATAGTCCATTCCACTTAGTAAGACGGATAATATAATATCATTTCCTTAGCACACAGTACAAGCTGTTCCATATTTAATGTTCTGAAATCAGATTTCTCACCACTTCAGCTAAAGCAGAAATCACTTTGCCCAGTGTGGTCAGGGATTTATTAATGTTTGCTCCTTCCTACAGACAGAAAAAACACAATTAAAGTTATAACATCTCACAGAAAAAGCATTTTATGCCAGTCCTTTCACTCCTGTTGTATAAATACAATACAAAGCAATATTCAACAGCCACATTATTATATTATCATTATCATATACAGTACTGTGCAGAAGTTTTAGCCAGCCTATTTTATTTAGTACAAGCTTTGTTATAGATTTCCTATTTTATGTCTACATTATTGAGTCAGTACAAAAAACATTTTAGATTCCCAAACATTCGTTTTCCAGCACAAAATTAAATGGTACAGAAAAAGCTTTGTATGTCAGTAAAGAAAGCAGCATATTATGTGGTAAGAGACGCTTTTCAGACAATACCACTGTAACCATTCAGACCACAGTCCCGCCCCTAATACCACTGTAACCAACCAGACCACAGTCCCTCCCCTAATACCACTAACCATTCAGACCACAGTCCCGCCCCTAATACCACTGTAACCAACCAGACAACAGTCCCGCCCCTAATACCATTGTAACCATTCAGACCACAGTCCCACCCCTAATACCACTGTAACCAACCACACCACAGTCCCACCGCCAATACCACTGTAACCAACCAGACCCCAGTCCCTCCCCCAATACCACTGTAACCATTCAGACCACAGTCCCGCCCCCAATACCACTGTAACCATTCAGACCACAGTCCTGCCCCTAATACCACTGTAACCATTCAGACCACAGTCCTGCCCCTAATACCACTGTAACAAACCAGACCACAGTCCCACCCCCAATACCACTGTAACCATTCAGACCACAGTCCAGCCCCTAATACTACTGTAACCAACCAACCAGACCACAGTCCCACCTCCAATACCATTGTAACCATTCAGACCACAGTCCCATCTCCAATACCATTGTAACTATTCAGACCACAGTCCCGCCCCCAATACCACGGTAACCATTCAGAGTGCTTTTCCCACCCAAAATGCCACCATAACCAAAGTGCAGTTCCTGCCTCTAAATCATGTTGTACTAACCAGTCAGAAGGTTGTTGTGTAATGTTACATTTATTTAAAAAAATTATATAAATGTTTAATCAGACATTTTGTATTGTCATGATCGACAGTTTGTCAGTGGTGAGTGCTTAATGTTTGTGTCCATGCTTAAATTGCAATGAATAAAATGTGTATAAAACAGGCCTTAAACACAGTATGGATAATAATATCATGAACTTAGATAATGTTCGGAAAATGTAGTGCATTAATGTACAGTGTAACACATTAAGAGACTCAGGACTGCAGAATGAAGAGAGTCTAACCTTCAGTCTGGTGCCTTTGGCTCCGGTTGAGTCGGCTCTCTCACTGCCTGCCAAGTCCACCAGGCTGATTTTGCTGACCTGCATCCGGTGAGAAAACAAGTAGCATCAGCTAAATAATGAACACTGCACCTGTGTAGTGGTTAGTCTGCATTCTCATCCCAGGGAGATTTATATAACCTTCATGCTGTGTTCATGAATTAAAAATGTCTCATTGGCCAGAGCCATGTCTGTATATTTAATAACAATACAAAAGATGATCATTAAAAAAAGCAATAATCTCCACCAAAAAGATCCCCAAAACTGTGATCAGGTTACCATTCTTAACAACACTAAACCAAACTTTGGCTTATTTATTTGGCTAAAAATACAGTAAACCTTGCCTCTTCTCTTTTTTCAATGGTTCCCATGTTTAAATAATCACAATCACCCCTAGGGTTCATGATGGAACAGTATAAAATGGCCACGTGTTTAGAAGGTCGCACCTTTTCCAAGGTGTTGTCCGTGTCACAGTCAAAGCGCTTCTGTGTGAAGATGATGTTAAAGACGGCGTGAGAGCGGCTGCTCGTCTCGTTCATGTTCGTAGCTGCTACGGTTCTGCAACAAGAGAGAGATGGTGTGTAACACGGAGTTATTTAAACGCTGCAATTTATTCTGATTACATTTGGATTACGTCTGATCTAAGTAATGTAATAAGCACAAAAAAAAGAAACGTTAATCCTGAAAGTGCTTCTCTACAAACTCTCTTGATTTTGTGATCAACATACATTTCTGGGTCCAGAAGGGGTGGGGCTTATTTTAAATTTGATCATTTTGTCACAAATTTGATCTAACCTTTCTAGCTACTAAACAGTAAAATTAGCTGTGCTAAATACCTAGCTAGTTAAGGTTCGATAGGACTGCTGTGGTGACGTCACATGATCACGTTTGTGCTTGGATAAGCAAATGTAACTTAAGCTCCGCCCCTTGTCGACCCAGAGACATGTGTTATTTTATTTTTTTTAAACGTGTACAGAATCACTTTTTGGTTCTTTTTTCGATTTAAAGAAGTCATGTTCCTTGTTTCGGAGTTGATTTCATTTAGAAATCTAATTACACCGTCCACTCACATACTCGACAATAAGATACCACCACAAGACCTTAACATTAGCTAGCTTCATAGAGAACTTAACTAACTAGTTAGCTGGCTAATGTTAGTGCAGTGCTATGTTTAGGTAATATTGTTACGCTATTACTTTGCATAGTTAAAACCCAGTCACTTCCACTTGCCTGGCTTTGTTGCCCGAGTCCATCAGGTCCTGGATGTCGTTGTAGGACGTGACGGCCATCTTGGACAGATCTTCCACGTACGGCCCCATGAGGGGATGCTCTCTCACACGCAGGTTTCCTTTATTCTTTGGGTTCAGCAGATCTCTCACTCGCTCACAGTAGATCTCCATATAACTGACCTGAACATACACAAGGAAACATCTGTACTACAGGCTGGACACTATACATATATCAGTATCTGAGATCGGCAGGTCAGTAACTAGATCAGAGGCTTTAGCATGCGTGGCATGATTTTAACACGTTGTTCTACTCCTGATGTGCGTAGAAATTGTAGTGTTATTCTCACCTCCACAGAGTAGGACATGTTATTGTCTCCGTTGTCACTAATCTTGGTGAATAGATCTTCACAGAGCTGGCACGAAGACAAGAAGAGGTTAGAGGGTTAATATTCTGTGGATTCAGCTGTCCATCGTATAATTACTTTTTACTATACGGCTCTGTGGAATGCTGAAGTCTGATTGGTCAGTCAAGGCACTGAACAATCGAATGTAATCTTTCTGATTACACTACAGCGCTGTTGCATTCTGGATCCTGATTGGTCAGAAGATGGTGATTAATTTTCTATAACAGCAGCTCTGACAGTAGTGCAGCTGCGAATCACAGCTTTATATTAAAATATGTTTGTTGTGATTCGGTGCAACAGAAATGAGCTTGTTTTACAAACGTTCCACAATGTTATATATAACTACAAAGGTACACATACAAAGAACGACGTGTCGTTAATAAAAACGTGTCATTGTTGGCGATTTGCTGTTGGTATATGAGGAATAAAACACTTGGTCATCGGACATAGGAACATAATCAACTTCAGGGTGGAAAGAGTCACTTATTTTTCTTCAGTATTTTACTAGAACGTCAACACACAGAAATCATTCAACTGATCATTAGGTCCTGCTGCTGTTTCCCAGCTCTCATCCTTCTGAGCCTGCTGGTCTTTACGCAATAATAAAATGAATACGCTGTAAATGTACCAGAGGTATTATGCCCTGTTGGTCTTTCTCCTGTTTGCCCATCATGGTGTAGGATTTTCCCGCTCCGGTCTGGCCGTACGCAAAGATGCAGACATTGTAGCCTTCGAATGCGTGAAGCAGCATTTCCTCGCCAATGTCCTTGTACACCTGTTTCTGACAGGCGTAGTTAACATCCTCCGGCTGAAGTGGACAAATAATAAATAAAAATAAATAATTTTTAATTGTAAAAAAAAAAAAAAAAAAAAAATTACTATCATTTTAAATATTGAAATCTGACTCTGTAGTTTGTATCTGCAGCTAACTATTTATTTAAGCCCCTCCCCCTTCACACTCTGGGGCCACCCACCCACTTGTCCCCGCCCCCCTCAGTGGGTGAATTCTTTCTTTGTAAGATGACAATTAGATGAGTAGCTGTAACGAGTGTTGTATTTGCGAGATTTATGTTACAGTCACAGGTGCAGGTTTATGAATTTGATCTGACCTCGTGGTTGCCTGGTTATATGACGTAACGTAACGTAGCTTCGGGGGCGTTAGCTTGAACTCACCGATGTGTGAGACCAGTATGAATAGTCAAAGTTGAAGCTCTTGTTCTCTTTCGGTTGTTTAGGGTTGATGATCGCTGCGGGGGGAAAACAAAATAAATATTGTTAAGGTAAAACGGTGACGGCAGTGTACTGAATATGACAGAGATCATGATCATTAAGGGATCATTAAGATCCCAAGGCAGGAACATTTATAGAGCAAATGTTGAAGCTACATCTGCTAGTTCCTACTCCGTTGTTGTGCTACTTTTTACTTCCTATAGTTATTTCTACTTCCTAGCCACTCAATTTCCTCAAGTTCCCCTAGTTGTTCTACTCCATAGTTCCTTTAGTGATCCTCATTAGAATCCTCCTAGGTCTTCTTTCAAGTGCCTCTAGTTTCCTCCTTCTTGTTGTTCTCATAGTTCCTCAAGTTTCTCTAGTTCTCCGAGTTTCTACCCTCTAGTTCTTCTTGTTTGTACAGTTCCTACTACCTAGGTTCGGAGTTGCTCTAGTCAAACTGATTCATGCTGTTCCTAATGCTATACCCTAGTTCCTTTAGCTCTCCAAGTTCCCCTGCTACTCCTCGCTGCCCTAAATGTTCTAACGTTCCTAGTTCATCGAGATCACCTCATTCCTCCAGCTCAAGTAGTTCCTACTCCGTTATTCCTACTACATAGTTCCTGTCATTCTCCTAGTTCCTACTCCATAGGTAATCTAGTTCTCCTAGTTCCGACTCCATAGTTCCTCTTCTTCTTGTAGTTTCAATTTCCAACTTACTTTAGTTCCCCAGGTCTCACTATATACTCTAGTTCTCTTAATTCGTGCTGAATAATTTCTCTGGTATTCCTAGTTGCCTTAGTTCCTCTAATTTTCCTAGTTACTCTAATTCACGCAGGTTCTCCATACCACCTAGTCACCACTCTATAGTTCCTCTTATTCTCATAGATATCACTCCATAGTTCTCTTATTTACCACTCTATTTACCACTCCATAACATTGGTCTACAAGTTATTCAAATTTTCCTAGTTTCTACTCCAGAGTTCTCTTAGTTCTTAATCCATAGTTCTTTTAGTTCTCCTAGGTCCCACTCTATAGATTCTCTATTTCTCATAGTCCCTTTAGTTATCCTAGTTAACACTCCATAGTACCTCTAGTTCTCCTAGTTACTATTCCATAGTTCCTCTAGTTCTCCTAGATATCACTCTATAGGTCCTCTAATACTGCTAGTTCCCACACCATAGCGCCTCTTGTTCTACAAGTTCCTCCAATTTTCCTAGTTTCTCCACGGTAGTTCTCCTAGTTCCTAGTCCATAGTTCCTCTCATTCTCCATAGTTTCTATAGTTCTCTTAGTTCTTCTAGTTTGTCCTAGATCCTACTCCTTTGTTCCTCTCATTCTCTCAGTTCCTTCAATTTTCCTAGTAACCACTCCATAGTTCCTCTAGTACTCCTAGTTGCCCTAGTTCCTTTAACATGCCTAGTTCCTCTAGTTCTCCTAGAACTACTTCTCACACGCACTTACAGTGAGACACAGAAACAACCAAGAGGATGAAAAGAGTAACAAAAAACTTGAAATAATTTGAAATGTCAGCACTTCATGGTGAAACATTCATACACATGGTGACATTTCCGTTATAACCCGAGCTTCACGGATCGAATTACTAAATAACTCAGTGACTGTTACAAACATATAACATTATCCATTTTACTGTACAGAAATGTCAGAAGGTGTCAAAGGTTCATCCTGCCGGTGGGTAATTCCACATGAAGAGGTGTGCGTGTGTGTGTGTGTGTGTGTGTGTGTGTGTGTGTGTGAGATGCATTGTTCAGATTGCTCGTATGAGATCATTAACCCACACAAACACACACAAAGCCCTGCTGTGTGGAAAATATCACATGATGCATTGTCTGACTGTTCACCCACACACACATACACACACAGACACACACACACACACTCACACTCACACACACAGAACAGCTCATCACTGCGAATAGCCTGGAATCCTCGTCCATTATACAGAGCACTTTACTGAACTCTGAAATCAAAACACTGAAGAATGCTGGTGTGGAAGAATTCTTTGGGGCGTTGTACAGAGATGCGGAAGAATTTCTGGTTCACAAGTTCCTCTAGAACAGCCTGGTCCTAATTCCACTAGATCCACTAGGTTCTCATAGGTCCTATTTTTTCTAGTCCCTGTAGTTATTCCAGTTCCTAGTTTCACTACCTCTCATAATTCCTATTTCCTCTAGTTCTGACTCTTGTAACTCTTAGCTCCTCCAATTTCACATCATCTCCAAGTTTCTAGTTCTTCAAGTTCCCTTATAGAACTACTCCACTGAACAGCATGGTTCCAAACCCAGGACTCTCCATTTCCCATTTCCGTTTGTGTTTCCCATAACACCTCTACCTGTGAAAATAGGAGGAGGTTCTCTTGAGGTTCCTAATCCCTCTAGTTCTGTTTCAAGTTTCTAGTAGAACCAAGGGGAATTAAGAACCAAGGGGAACTATATGAATTTGAGGCTCTAGGGGAATTAAAGTAAGCTAAATGTAAAATTAAAGTAGTAAAATGTGAGAAATTAGGAGCTATGATAATTGTGAACTTATGGAACAGTGAACTAGAAGCTACGAGAGCTTGTAGAACTAGGAAAAGTAGAGCTAGGAACTAGGAGAACTAGTGGAACTAGGAACTAGCAGCTAAGATAACTTGTAGAACTAGGGGGAAAGAGAACCAGTGGAACTAGGAATTAGCAGTTAGGAGAACTTGTAGGACTAGGGGAAAGGAGAACTAGTGGAACTAGGAAATACAGTAGCAGCTAGAAAAACTTGTAGAACTAGGAACTAGTGGAAAGGAGAACTAGTGGAACTACAAACTAGCAGCTAGGAGAACTTGTACAACTAGAGGAAAGGAGAACTAGTGGAACTAGGAACTAACAGCTAGGAGAACTTTGATCCTGACAGTGTCCTGATTTTTCTGTTTAATGTGTTTGGAACATCTCAGCAGTGTTTACAGAACCCTAATATAATGATAATGACTCTTTATTAATCATATACACAGTGAAATTCTTTTCTATGCATACCCCAACATGTTAGAAGGTTGGGGTCAGAGCACAGGGTCAGCCATGATACAGCACCCCTGGAGCAGAGAGGGTTAAGGGCCTTGCTCATGGGCCCAACAGTGGCAGTTTGGTAGTGCTTGGACTTGAACCCCTGACCTTCTGATCAGTAATCCAGACCCTTAACCACCAAGCCACCACTGCCCATAATAGAGATACAGTGTGTCACGTGACGTGTGAAACTGAAAGTGTAATGGTGGTGAGACTCACTGGTGGTGTTCCCCGACATCTGAATAATGCACTTGCTCTCTTTGTTGATCTCTCTGGAGTTGAAGGGTCGAACCCTTACGGCCACTTTCACCGACGCTCCAGCCATGATGAGAAACGTTTAGAGCTGCAGGTGAAGGAGAAACGCAGGCTGAGTTCCACCTGTACAGAGCAGGATGGGGGGAAATAAGGACAAAGTGAACTAAATAATAAATATTTACTATGGTGTTTGAAAGTTTGTGAACCCTTTAGAATTTTCTATATTTCCACATTAATGTGACCTAAAACATCATTGGATTTTCACACAAGTCCTAAAAGCAGACAAAGAGAACCCAATTAAACAAATGAGACAAAAACATTATACTTGGTCAGTTATATATTGAGGAAAATGATCCAATATTACATATCTGTGAGTGGTAAAAGTATTTAATTTCAGTATCTGGTGTGACCCTCTTGTGCAGCAATAACTGCAGATAAATGTTTGGGGTAAGTGTTGATCAGTCCTGCACATCGGCTTGGAGGACTTTTAACCCGTTCCTCAGTACAGAACAGATTCAACTCTGGGATGTTGGTGAGTTTCCTCACATGAACTGCTTGCTTCAGGTCTTTCCACAACATTTCTATTGGATTAAGGTCAGGACTTTGACATGGCCATTCCAAAACATTAACTTTATTATTCTTTAACCATTCTTTGGTAGGACGACTTGTGTGCTTAGGCTTGTTGTCTTGCTGCATGACCCACTTTCTCTTCAGATTCAGTTCATGGACAGATTTTCTGATATTTTCCTTTAGAATTTGCTGGGTATAATTCAGAATTCATTGTTCCATCAATGATGGTGAGTCGTCCTGGTCCAGATGCAACAAAACCGGCCCAAACCATGATACTACCACCACCATGTTTCGCAGATGGGATAAGGTTCTTATGCTGGAATGCAGTGTTTTCTTTTCTCCAAATGTAACGCTTCTCATTTAAACCACAAAGTTCTATTTTGGTCTCATCTGTCCACAATTTTTTTTTCCAACAGCCTTCTGGCTTGTCCACGTGATCTTTAGCAAAGTGTGGAAGGGCAGCAATGTTCTTTTTGGAGAGCAGTGGCTTTCACTTTGCAACCCTGCCATGCACACCATTGTCTTTCAGTGTTTTCCTGATGGTGGACTCATGAACATTAACATTAGCCAACGTGAAAGAGGCCTTTAGTTGCTAGAAGTCAACTTGGGTTCCTTTGTGACCTCTGGGACTATTACATGTCCTGCTTTTGGAGTGATCTTTGTTGGTCTCCACTCCTGGGGAGGAGAACAAGGGTGTTGAATTTCCTCCATTTCTACACAATCTGTCTGACTGTGGATTGGTGGAGTCCAAACTCTTTAGAGATGGCTTTGTAACCTTCTCCAGCCTGATGAGCATCAACAACTTTTTTTCTGAGGTCCTCAGAAATCTCCTTTCTTCACACCATGATACACTTCCACAAACAAGATCAGACTTTGATAGATCCCTGTTCTTTAAATAAAACAGGGTGCTCACTCACACCTGATTGTCGTCCCATTGATTGAAAAAACCTGACTCTATTTTCACCTTCAGATTAACTGCTAATCCTACAGTAGAGGTTCACATACTTTAACCACTCACAGATATGTAATATTGGAACTTTTTCCTCAATAAATAAATGACCAAGTATAATATTTTTGTTTCATTTGTTTAATTGGGTTCAATTTTGTCTACTTTTAGGACTCGTGTGAAAATCCGATGATGTTTTAGGTCATATTTATGTAGATATATAGAAAATTCAGAAATGTAGCCTCATGTTCTGTTCAGGGAAAAAAAAACATTAAATAAAGAATAAAACACTGTACTGAAGGAAAAGCATGTTGATTAGTTGATTAGTTTGCTATAACAGCATGTTATTGAGTGTTTCATTCATTTACCAACAATTAGGTTTTTATTGAGTAAAGAATGACACGTTACACGTTTTATCCATTTGTAGTTACGTTTCATGTTTTCCATTAAACAAGTCAGTTCCTGTTCTCACTTACGTTATAGCAGCTATAAACAATCGTTTCCTCCCCAGCCTTCTCTCTTTTTCTGTCTTTCAGGTAAAAAACGCAGCTTGTCATGTTGCCCAGAAATCGCAAAGAAGCGTAAACTCCTCTGTCCTGAAGATGTCGGAAAACTTAACGTTACAGCTTCACCTCTGACTGTTACAAAGCGCTGACACTGGAGACTCCTTCCATAAACGTTACACAAACATCTCCTTACTTCATCAATCAACAGTTGCAATTTTTTAAAAATCAGTTAGCGTGGAGCATCCGATGTACAGTGCACGTCCCTATGAACGTGCTGTCACTATAGAAACCATAACGTATTAGAACAAGGGCATTAAAATAAACCTGTGGTTTGCAGATGCACTACTGTCAGAGCTGCTGTTATAGAAAACTAATCAACACCTTCCGACCAATCACAATCCAGAATTCGGCAGCGCATTCGACATTTTTCCAGAATCCTGTGTTTGATTATGTTTGTAGTTGGGGCATGAGGAAGACATTTAGGAGATTTCACTTCCATCCATATTGTTTATATTGATCATTAGGAAGATGAGGAGAAGATATACTGTGTATTTTATTCCATAGTTAATTTAACGATGAAACGCATGAGATCTCTCAGTAAAGCAGCAAACACGCCATGTTCTGCAGGTTTCTATATGTCTGTTCCGGGATGAGTCACATGACTGACATTTAATTTAGGTAATGGGAGCTGTAGAGATTCTGACCATGACTCATCATTACCATCACTGCTTTACTGCAGGCACACACACGTATATATATACTGCTCGACTCAGTACTTTCAATCAAGATGGTTCAAACCCTGTTCCTTCAGATTTCCAACATTTTCATAAGAACATAACATGTTTTGGGATTCTCTCACATAATTTAACTGCATTTAGTTGAGTTTTATTATGAGAATTTAGATTAAGGTTAGTGACAAACTCGATTTCTTTGTTACAATAACTGCCATGTGCTGACGTTACATTTTTTAGTTCCCAATAATATCCCAAAACGTTATCCGGGTCTCAGAGCAGATGTTCATTAAAGTCTCATCAAATGAATCCTCAAATCTGTCCAAAATAAGGAAGAAAACACCTAATTTGTTCTTATGCAGCCTTTCGAATAGATAGGGCAGACTTTAATCTGAGAGCATAAACAATGTCCAAACATGTTGCCTACCTAGGGAGCCTTGTCCTGAATGAAATGTGATCCAGCAATTCTGTTTACCAAATAGTTCTACTGAAAATGTGTACAATCCACGATGAGCCATATTGAGAGGTGAGTTAATGTGCGCATCGTGAGGATTTATTAGTGAAATTGCACCCATCAGGGTTCACACACATGTAAATACAGATGTAAATTCACTCAAACACACATTGGAATGTCATTTGAGGCCAATATTCAACACATAAATACCCCACTAATAAGGAATTAATAATATCGTCTCTTTAAAGTCTCTTTAGGTCTTAATCAGAGACACTGCTTATCTCGAGATGTGATTTACCTTAAAGTTTCTCTGTAAGTATAGCAGATGAGTGCTAGGTCAGCTTGTCCTTCAAACCGTGAACATGTTGACTTTACAGTAAAGTGCATCAAATGAACACAAACTCTGACACTGTTTCAGTTATTTGACTCAAACTAGAGAGCTTAAAGTGTGAGAAAATCTCCTGCATCTCACACACATGATCTCGAGTTAGTGTCTCGTGGCTTTATTAACTTACGCACACTGCTGGAGCACAATATAAGCAAATAAAATGCCAAATAACCGGCTGCGCTGGATCAAGTGCTATTCTACGTGCTACTGAATAATGAGTGTGGAAGACGTTTTGTTCAATGAGACCAGTGATTAATGTGATGATTACAACTAGGACTATTCATGCAGTTATACAGTATATATACAGTATATTGGTGATATACAAGACTCCTATTGGATTTATTTCAACACTTGCCATCTTCTTATTCATATCTCATCATATTAGGGTTTTTATTTTTCATTATTAATGCTCTCTTGCTTTTATGCAGACAGCAAAGGGGGGAAATGCTATTTTCTTCTTCAGTCAGCATTTTCTACCCCTGATATTTTTTTGGTTTTGAATGTATGGAGAGTCTCAAAAATGGTCAAAAAATGAAACATTATAGCTAATTGTTCTTTTCTTGATTGTCCATCAGTTTTGGTACCTCACGTTATTAACAATTATCCAGAGATAATATTATATTGGTTAATGATTACTGTTTTATAGAGACTTTTCTTTTTCATGGCAGGATGTAGTATTAGCTGATAAACTTAGAGCATTTATCTATTCTATTTTTTTATATACACTTGTATATGCACATATTTATTCCCTCTGGCTTTCTATATAGATTTTGTTCTTTGTACGTTCGCTTAGGAACATTAAAATAATTTAAATAAACAATACAAGATTAAGTTTCTTAAATTAAATTGGTCTGATAAAGTCTTTTTTTTTTTTAAACTAGTTGCTTGACATTATCTGTACCAGAGGAAGGAACTGTGAAATTGGGGATTCACAAATGGATTTATTTATTTACTTACTTATGTAATTTATGTGCTATTTATTTACTAGATTAAATATTTATTTATTTATTTACTTACTTATTTACTTACTTACTTACTTACTTACTTACGTATAAATGTATTTATTTATTTGTTTGTTTATATACATACATATTTATTTATTTACTTTTTGTTGCTTTGTTTACTTCTTTGCATATTCATTTACTAGCTTACATATTTATTTATTTATTTGTGTTGGTTTGTTTGTTTACTTACTTGCTTTTTAAATGAGTTCACTAGTTGCTAAAAACCTATTTATTTATTTATTTATTTCCACGTGCATGAATTCATTTATGTACTTACTTAGTAACTTACACATTTGTTTGTTCATTTGGTTTTTGTTTGTTTGTTTGTTTGTTTGAATGGGCTAACAATATGGTAAATGTAAAAAATTGCCAATAAACGCTGCATTTTCTTTTGACTAAAATCTCAATTCGCAATTTAAATCGCAATTTAATTCAGCATCTTCGACGTAGAGTACTGAATTGCTCGCAGACAGAAATGTGAGAAACTGACCAATCAGAGAAGAGCAGATTCAGAGAGGGCGTGGCTACTGAACGATCTCAAGCAGCTAAAAAAAACCAAATGTCTGTTAACTTAAAAACAGTATAATGTATAAAGAACCAGATTTTAAGCAGAACAGACATTACAGCGAGAACAAATCCATCGTTTAGGACAGAAATGACCTGTGTGTGTGGAGATACAATCAGACCCTTTATTTCTGTACCGAAACCATCCAGGAATGTAAACAGATCGTCGGCCATTTTGGACAGAGAATGAATGGCACTGGCCTCACCCCAGCACGCACACAGACACACACACACAGACACACACACACACAGAGGCATCATGCAGGATTAAATCATTAACATCATATTAAAATCTGACTTTAGATTCCTAACCGAGACGCGTTTTTACATGGACGAGCCTCTGTGCTCTGGTCACGCTCACGTCAGAACCACTGCAAAACACACGACACCTCACTATCATCTTTCATAACATCTGTAATAATCTATACAATGTATATCTAATATATCTGACCTCTCTCTCTGCTCGGGTTACCGAACCTGCTTCTGGACACAGTTATCGATCGTAAGTAATCCTGCAAAGAAATCCAGTGTGAGTTCATTCAGAGATATTTAATAAATAACCATCTGAATGCTCGACGGAAGTCAAGTCTGCCATCGTCAAGTGACGTGAGACCAGTTCTCTAGATTCATCTGAACGAATCAAATTAAAAATGAAAAATGTCTAGAAATCATCTCGTGATGAGGAATATTGGATATTTCTGTATGCTAATATCTATCAGAATGCTATTTATTATCATTTCTCACAAGGCTCGGGTTTTTATAGCAAACAGCGGCGTGTATTATTTGTCGTCCCGTTTGTTTTCCCCCTTTTCAGAACATCAAGGCCGAACAGAAGGCAGAACGGAACAGAACAACACCCTGTACAGCTCACTGACTGACATACCAAAAATAACCACCAACAAATCAGGCAGTTTTCCACACAAAGCTGCTCGACTTACCCAATCTCCGTGATGGCGAAAGTCCCGGGGAGCCTTCTGGCGCTGGATGTTATTCCATTGAGCCTGTCGTCTTCGTCTGCCTTGTTTTCCTCAGCCTGTGTGTGTGTGTGTGTGTGTGTGTGTGTGTGTGTTTGCAGGGTCTCAGCCTCTCCCTGGTTCAGCACATCAGCCTCCAGTCACAGCGTCACAGTGTGTGTGTGTGTGTGTGTGTGTGTGTGTGTGCGTGTGTGTCTGCAGGGGCCTGGTACTCAGTGATGTGTCAGGACTCTGGTTGGGCTCAGGAAGGAGAAGGGAGGGAGGAGGGAGGAGAGGATGGAGAGAGCAGAAGCACAAAATGGCTGTGATGATGGAGCTGTGGATGCTGAGGATGCAGTGATGACATCATCAGCGCATCACATTGCTGAGAGGGAGGCAATGGAGAAAGGCAGCGTGGCAATGGTGAAATCAGCTGCAATTTCACAGCCAGGTCTGCATTATCTCTGCTGTGTGTGTGTGTGTGTGTGTGTGTGTGTGTGTGTGTGTGTTTAAGATGCAGCCTGATATCCCAGCATGCACTGGGTGTCCTCCTCTCAATACAGCCTTTGTAAAAAGCTGCCACCTCCTGCTGTGCAGCAGCGACGACACGAATCTTTATTCAGAGCCTGTTCACAACCACATTAACGGCTCATATTAGAACACCTACACTTCCTCACGAGATTAAAGCAGATTTATGGCAAAGAATATATATATATATATATATATATATATATATATATATATATATATATATATATCGCAAGATGTTTCACAAGACATGATGCTTATCCAAATATTTGGCTTGGTCGATTCTTGCTAGCAAATTTGAACAGAACTGCAGCGTGAGTTTACATTCACTGTGTTTAGAAAAATAAATTCCTGAGGGAAGTAAATTGATCTGAGGCATGTTACTCTTATAGGATTCTTTTAAATTAATATAATAGGTGAATAATCTCATCGTAATCTAATGCAATCTAAATCTTAATCTAATTACATTACATGCAATTAGTTTTATAATAATAATAATAATAATAATAATAATAATAATAATAAATGTGTTCCATTTAAATAGCACCTTTGTAACACTCAAGGTAACCATACAAAAATAAAATAAAACAAAATTAAATTAAATTAAATGAAGACTAGTAGGACAAAGTAGAAAGGAAAATGAATAAATGTGCCTGTATTCAAGATGTATAAACTTCCTGATATATCTATTTGCAATAATAATAATAATAATAATAATAATAATGTGTTCAAGTTAAGTGCCTAGTCGCTGTACAAAATATTATAAATAAATTTTTTAATAGACAGACAGACAGACAGACAGACAGATAGATAGACAGACAGACAGATAGACAGTCAGACAGACAGACAGACAGAAACATGGATAGATAGATAGATAGATAGATAGATAGATAGATAGATAGATAGATAGATAGATAGACTTGGAGTGATGGTAATTCTGTACAACAGCGCCATCTGGTGGTCATATCCGGTATTTACAAAACAAATCACTGCATTAAACCTCACAAACGATAAAGTGGGTTAATGGGGAATAAAACAATTCCACAATATTTTCTTTAACCCCAGTAAAGTCGATCAGCTAAGACTGATGTTTGGTGTCTGAAGTTCTGAAGTTGTGAGACTAATGCAGCTAGCTTAAATCCCCCAGTTTAGCATTGTGCTTTTGTGTTTAGCATTTTTGTGTGTGTGTGAGTGTGTGTTAAATGAGAAGCGGGAGGTCGTTCTGAGTCTAATTCAAATCGCAGATTGATATTGATGCGCTAACAAATTAAAAATGTGTAAACTGTGCCAAATAGCTGTGGCGTAAGAGGAATAGAACACTCGGGGATGTGAGGTTGGAGGAAAATATGCATGGTGATGTCACGCAGTGAAGTTTTGTGATTGGTTGATCAGATTGAACGTAATCGAGCCTGTTGTTGATAGAGGAACGGCTGAAATCAAGACGACTTCCTCAAAAAAGTGTCAACATTGGAGTCGAGCCCCACCATGGTGCAAAGGCCACGCACGGACAAACAACAGCCCCGGACTTATTTACTGGCTCGTCTAATTATTGATCCTGAGTGGCCCAGGCTGAAGGTCATGTTCTAGTAACGAACACAACAAAAGATTAACGACACCAAACACGACGAAAACCAAAGGTTGCAGACATATTTATGCAGATTACTCCAGCTAAACTGAAATATGAGCTTCTGGAAAAAGGAAAGAAAAATCCTAAACAACACGTCTGTCCTGTTCTGCATATTGACGTGTCTGAGCGAAGCATTGATGGCGTTGCACGTTTATATGCTGTGTATGAATGAAAGCGTAGTGTTTGTGTGTGTGTGTGTGTGTGTGTGTGTGTGTGTGCGCACATGTCCACACCAGCCAATCCATTCCCTCCGACAGGGTCGACTCCTCTTTGCAGTCAGTAAACAAGTCAAGGGGCATGAGAAATCGATGCGAGTGTGTAATTTTCAGTACCTCTGCAAACTCAGCTCGATTTCATGTGAGGAAAAGTGCCAAAGTCTGTGCAAATGATGAAAAGGTGACTATTTATCATACTGGAGATGTACTGTGCCTTCCTCCAGAACTGCTCTAAACCCTTTATTAATGAGCTCAGCAGGAAGAGATGTGATCGCTGTCGATATGTTTAAAGCTGCTGCACGGTGTCATTTTTAAGCATTTAGACCTGTAAGAACTTTTTTTTTTCTTTTTTTAAATTCAGATATCTCAGGACAACTGTGCTTCACAATACGTCCATGCAATAAATATGGCCAGTTTCTTCATTTCAGGTTTCTGCCTACCAAATTTGCTAGTTATTTATAGCTACACCATTCATATGGCTATGAATCAGAACTTGATCATTTGACTCAGTTGAAGGTTTATTCTGAAGAATGATGTGTTATTCAGTAGAATACAGCGTATGGACTTTGTTCTCATGTTCAGGAGCGGAAGACATTAGGTAACTGTACTCTGTACTCGAGTAACCTTTTTTTGTTGGTTTGTTCTTAATTTAGTAAGATTTTGACACATTAGCTCTACTTTCACTTAAGTATAATTTCTCAGTATTTGCTCCAGCCCTGCTCATGCTTGTACGCAGGAGGTTGGAGGGGAGGACATGAGCAGTGACGCATGACTGAGAGGTCAAAGACCGTGTTCGCTTTTTAAATATTTGCTCTTCAGCTTTTTACTCCAGTCTCAGTCAGAGCAGTAACATCAGATCAGTGCTATCAGCAGGTCGCACCATGTTACCGTTGAGCTCGCTCTGCAGGGGCGTGCGCTTCTTGGCCCAGCAGCATGTGGTGGCTCTGGAGTGCTGCTCTGTGTTGTGTACGCGTGCTTCCTCATCCTCATCCTCGTGCCCATCCTCACTGCATGTGCCCCCTCCTGCCTGCATGCTGCGCCCGCTCGAGGTACCATACCGCTACCTGTTCGGACCCGGACCGTCTAACGTGTCACCCCGTGTGCTGGCCGCTGGAGGGAGACCCATCATCGGTCACATGCATCCGGAAATGTACGAGGTGAGACCTCATGCACCGTTTTATTTGACCCGTTAGTGTGGGCTGAAAAATGAACGGCTGTTTTTTTTAAACCCAGACTAATTTCACTCTCTGCTTTGCTTTCGTCGTAGATCATGAACGACATTAAGGAGGGGATCCGCTACGCCTTTCAGACTACCAACCTCATGACGCTGGCGATGAGCGGGTCGGGTCACACGGCCATGGAGTGTGCAGTGTTTAACATCGTGGAACCGGGAGAGAGCGTCCTGGTGTCCATTAACGGCGTGTGGGGAGAACGTGTGGCTGAAATCGCAGACAGAATGGGTACCACTTTAAATCAGCCTACTGATTACTGTATGCGGGGGGGGGGGGGGGGGGGTGATATATACAAAAATATCATATCACGATATTCGACATGATCATAATGCACGATATTGGGGGTTTGATAACAAAGTAGCAACAAAAAAATACCAAAACAAAAAAGAAATATGAAAACATGAGAATACTTCTGTGATCGTTTAATTATACAAAGATTTTATTCGAACAAATTTTGAACAAATACTTTCTCTGAGATTAACATACCAAATGGTACTGTTCCTCGTCACTGCAGTGGCAGACTGCTGTACCTTCAGTGTGTATCTTTATACTTTTAAAAATGTATTTATGGTACATATTTGGACCTTAAGAACCATTACACCACACACACACACACACACACCTTCCCAGGGAAAAGATACACACTAAAGGTACAAACCAGCGACAAGGAAAGGTACAGTTTAGTACACTTTATTTCAGAGTGCATAAAAGTACTGACCTGCGATGTCCTGCAATATCCATGTTTACAATATCAATAATATCATATCTCCTGTCCCTGCTACTGTAGATTTAAAACTTACATCTGGTTTTAGATTATGATTATGAAATGTATAGATTCAAACTGAGATTAGTAGATATTTAATTATATAAATATGTAGCGTATAATAATATTTATAAATGAATTATGTCAAAGACGAAATGGGGTTTCAATCCGAGAACTGTAAAAAAAAATATATATAGAGAGAGAGATGTTTTCTTTAATATATTCTATACAAGTGACTGTCTATGTTTAATCTGTAGGGTTTTTTTTTAAACACAAGGACAGTTTAGTAGCTTATAGACCTTTTATGCCTGTAAACACCTTTATAGGACCACAAGACCTAGAGTAAAGCCAAAAATAATAATTAGGCTTATTAAGAATTTGATGGTTTTCTGTAACAGGAACAACCGTGCGATACGCCGCGTACATGTTTTGAAAAGAAAAAAAAACATTCTATAAAAATTTGATAGCGTTTTAATATTCAGCTAAATAAAATATATCGTTATAAAGTGCTTTAAAGTAATAGATACTGGAATAAACTAGAATTTTTTTTTTTTTTTTAATAAAATTACAAAGAGAAACTGAGAGGAAATAATGGTGGTTTTATGCCTGGATTTGAACAGGTGCCAAAGTTCACACTCTGGTAAAATCTCCTGGTGGTTATTTCACAAATGAAGAAATCGAGAAGGTAAACAGATTCCTTCCTTTCACAGTTAAAGGGATAGTTCAGTGCTATTTAATATGAATAATAATTAATAATGAAAACCTAATGACTGTATCTGCATGTTGTTCTGATTGTGTATTACAATCACAGGAGATTTCCAAACACAAACCCGTTCTGTTCTTCCTCGCACACGGAGAATCCTCGGTTGGTCTCGCTCACCCTGTAGACGGCATCGGAGACATCTGCCGCAAGTGAGGACCTCGTACACACACACACACACACACACACACACACACACACAATACAATCACTATGGTCATAACTAGCCACGAGGACACAGATGTCCGGCCCTCGGTAGTTTCACAAGTTTGTTTTCCTTCACACTTCCTCCTGCTCTTCCAGTCGCTGATTGATTCTGGACTACTTATCACCCGCTCACTGCGCACTCCTGCACTTGTACCGGTCATGTAGTGTTAGCGGTTTAGCCACGTGATCACTGAGGTGATTTTCAACCGTGTTTGATTTTCTCAGTGAAGAATCATGTACTGTAGTGTGAAAGATCAAGGCCCTTAACCCTCTCTGCTCCAGGGGTGCTGTATCATGGCTGACCCTGCACTCTGACCTCAACTTCCTGACATGCTGGGGTATGCAAAGAAGACAATTTCACTGTGCTGTAATGTATACATGATTAATAAATACTCATCATCATCATTATCTGCTCTGATGTGCAGCAGAACCCTGGATCCAGTTAATCTTCCATCTATTTGTGTTGGAGTTTAAGCAAATAATAATGCTTCTGTAAGAAATTGTGATGTGGTGCTTCATATGCAAAAAATTTTTAAATAGTACTAAAAAAACAAATACACGCAGAGTCTAAAAATAGCTAGGTTTGTTTTGACTCTACCTCCAGTTCTCTTCGCAGAACAGACAATTCTCACTTCCTGCTCCGCCTTAAACAGCATGTTTCCCGCACATTTTCTCTTATTTCTCGTTTCGTTACTGAAACTGAAGAAAAAAAAAAAAGAAAGTCATGAAGTTACATGATAGACACGTGTTTGGTTTTTTTTTTAGGGATTTAGGGATCAGGCCGCTTCATCCTGTACCACTGATCACAACAACTTAAAGCGGTGTCATGTGAGCGGATCAGCGCGTCATGGTTTATTAAACATAGAGCATGAAGACACATTTCCACAGCGTGGACGTCACTAAAAACGTCCTGTTTACGCCTTTCATTCACACCCAGCTTATAGCGTTTATGATTTACACGCTCGCGCTCGCAGTCGCGTCCACTTTACACCTGTTTATACGTCAAAACTCTGTGTTTTCTAACCATCAGCTCTCTGTGGCCGACCCTGAATGGCATGTGGTTATCTCCGCCGTATGTGTTAATGTGACGATTAGCTTTCTATAGCAGTAGAAGGACAGGCTGGTGAGAGAACAGCTTGATTTATAGCTGCTATAATGTAAGTGAGAAGACGAATTCATTCGTTTCACAGACGTTCCACGCCATAAATGTGTGAATTGCTGTGGCGTAAGAGGAATAAAACACCGCGACGTGTTGTTACAGCATGGTGAGAGTGAACTCCGTGTGATTACAGGTACAACTGCTTGTTCTTGGTGGATTCCGTGGCGTCTCTGGGAGCTTCACCTCTTCTCATGGACAAACAGAGTAATCAGAGACTTGTGTTTATATGTACAGTATATTTACACGAATACTGATATGTGTAGAGTTTGGAGGCAGTCCTGCTCAGTGTCCAACATCTCGTGTGTCTGTTCTCTCCATGCAGAGATCGATATTCTGTACACGGGCTCACAGAAAGCTTTAAACGCCCCTCCAGGCACAGCACCGATTTCATTCAACGAAAGGGCATGGTGAGTGTGAAATATAAAACAATAAATAACATATATATTCATTTTTCTTTCTCTCTTTTTGTCTGTTTTGTCTTTGAGCCGTTGTAATGTAAAATGTAAAATCTATACTCCAAGGGACAAAGTATCAGCAATTCTCTGTGTATTGTAATGTATACGTTTTATATGTTAATAAATCTACGCTATTTTATAGTGCTGTACAAGACAGAAGCAAACGAAAAGGATAAAAATAAAACATATGAGGTTTTAAAAACCTGTTCCGTCTTTGATCCGTATATGAAATCGGGAAACAGGAAAACAAAGCAGGAACCTGGATGACAAAACGATCTTGAAATATTTATTTTGTAATAAAAATTTTTAAAAAAAATAAAAATTTAAACTGGAATGTCAGAGTAAAACTACACATTACATTCAGTGGGAAATTCTTGAAAATGTTGTGTTTGTGAATATCTCAAGTAGTTTTTTTTTTTTTTTACTGAAAAGCTTGACACACATACAGAGGACACAGAGAAACACAGCAGGAACCTGGAGCAACTTCGGCTCTGAATCTCGCTTTTTTAAAAATGAGCCATTAATGAGCTCGAACCCCGTGCACACAGAATCGTTTGAAGCTGATATGCAGGAATGTAGTGTGAGTTATGCGTGCTTTTCTTCCTTGCTTTAATCTCGTGCAGTCAGAAGATGTTCAACAGGAAGACGAAGCCCGTGTCCTACCTGCTGGACATGACTCACCTGTCCAACTACTGGGGTAATGACGGTAAACCTGCCCGAACGTGAGTGTGTTCAGAAAAAAATAATAATAAAAGCTGGAAACGTTAGCGTCGCACTTCAGGAGAGTCGGTGTGTGTGATGTCTGTAACTCTGTGCTGCAGGTATCATCACACCGGCCCTGTGTCCGGGTTCTTCACCCTGAGAGAGAGTCTCGCCATCCTCACAGAGAAGGTCAGTGTGATGTCATCACTACACACACACACGCTCTGTCAACCTGAGTGCTATCGTGAATTGGGTCAATGTGTCTTAGTGATCGTTAAGGAGGCGTGGCCTCTGTGTGTGTCAGTCTCAATGGAGGAGGCATGGCCTCTGTGTGTGTGTGTGTGTGTGGCAGTCACAATGGAGGAAGTGTGGCCTCTGTGTGTGTGTCAGTCTCAGTGAAGGAGGCGTGGCTTTAGTGTGTGTCAGTCTCCATGTAGGAGGCATGACCTCTGTGTGTCAGTCTCAGTGAAGGAGGCGTGGCCTCAGTCCTAATGTAGGAAGCAAGGCTTCTATACCGGTCAGTCCCAATGAAGGAGGCGTGGCTTCTAATTCGGATTAACTGAAGGAGGTGTGGCCTCTTTCCTTTTTTGGTGCTTCAGCTGATTCAGCATACCGTGAGTCAGTTCTGAGGATGTTCTGTTCGGTTCTTCCCTGCAGGGTCTGGAGAACTCGTGGAGACAGCACAGAGAGGTAGCAGAGTACCTGTGGAAGGGTTTAGAAGACCTCGGCCTTAAACTCTTCATCAAGGACAAGGTGAGGCGTTCGTCCATCACTCGTCAGTTTAATCTTTAATGAGACACGTCGATCACGTGATTCGTTTGTGTTCAGGATCTGAGGTTGCCGTCAGTCACCACCATCACGATCCCTGAAGGGTACGACTGGAAAGAGCTTCTAACGTACATGATGAAACACCACCAGATGGAGATGACGGGAGGCCTGGGGCCGTCCATTGGCATGGTGAGGAGAACGGCTGCATGTACTAAGTGATGTATACACCTCATCGCTAACGTAGCCGTCCTGTCTCTAGCCGTATCTTTCTGATGATAATTATCTAACGTCAGATATACTATTTAAGTTCTCTAGCAATTTGTGCCATCTTACCCTAATTAGGGGTGATGGAAGGTAACATAGGCTCCGCCCCTTTTAATGCAATGATGCCTTTAAACTGCTACTCTCTAGAGTTAAGACTAAACCAGAGTCACGTGTTAACCCCTGACATCTGTGTGTGTTCTAGGTGATGCGAGTGGGGCTGATGGGCTACAACTGCAGCACATATAATGCTGATAAAGCTCTCGCAGCCCTGGCTGATGCCCTGAAACACTGCAAAAAACACAAGGCCTAAAGACAGTCACATGACGACATCAGACTCCTCCCTCGACTACCGGACAGCTGTATAGACAGCAAACACACCACAGACGACTTACCATGTTAAGACAATGTGTAAAATGTACAGTAAACTTTAGAAGAAAAAAAAAAAGTTATCTTTTATTATTAAAATTACCAATTCAAGCACTCAGGGTCTTATAATCTCAGGTTTGTGTTCACATCTGAACCGTGGATCACATTTGTGCACGCAGGTTTGCAAAACAGTCGACACTAGGTTCACCCATTTGTTGTTTTCCTTTGGAATGAAGAAGGACAGAGGTTTTTAGAGATCATCACAGCGGTTTTTTTGCTACGTTCTCAGTCCACCACAAAGCAATAGGACAATGATTGAAATGTCTAGTGCCTGGGCTGGAGAGACCAACCCTACGTTTTTTTCCCAACATGTACGGAGCAGGCTTATTTCATTGTTATAACAGCTAGAATATGTTATAACCACAAAATCCTGATGCACTAAATACATGTCTGATTTGTCTGACGAATCTCGTGTCCGTTTCTTCTCCAAATTTGTATTTCTTTTGGCGTCATTAAATTCCCCCCCCCCCCCCCCCCTTCTCAGTAATAGTATCTGAACTTTACTTGTGCATTTGGGACTCTGAGCAGAAAGGGGCAGGGTGTAGGATCACTGGGGGCGTGTCTGTAACGTGACCGACAGGAGAGATACGATCCGCTCGCTTTAGAAACAACTATGTTTCACCATTCAAGTTCTCCAGAAATTTCTGTAATTCAGAACAGGAGCAACGACTTTCTAAAGATGACGTGGGAAATTCGCAAGGGTTACGACGACGGTCGCGTCCCCTGGGATTTTCGTATTTTATAATCCCAAGAAAGATCGTACGTCCGAAGACGGATTTTATAGCCGACAGAACGAGTCATGTGTCCACAGTCTCACTTTATTCACTTTGTAACACAAGAAAATAAATCTTCCAACCAGCTGCAAGAAAGAAAATCAACTCTGAAAAGGAACTTTATACGAGCGACGCTGATCCTAAATCAGACTTAGGCATTTAAACTACGCAACAAACAAACCAACAAATAAAAACAGTGGATTTCAATCCAGCTATAAAACAAACCTAACACGTCTACATAAATTAGGTCACGAGTCTTCTTTCTCCACGCGGATCCAGATGTGGAGGTTGATCAGGAAGTACATCTCCAGGTCCTGCATCCACACCAGGGTCATCTTCAGCTTCCCGTCGGGACCGTTGTACCACAGCACAAACTGCTCGCCGTCATAGGTTTCGCACACCACGTTGGAGCGACCGAGGACGAGAGACACGGACGAGCTGATGCACCACACCGGCCTCTGAGCCGCGTCCAGCACAGACACCGTCATCATGCAGCAGTCCTGCTCACAAAACAACAGGATGTTTAGATCACCGAGTATTAAACATAATCTGAAGAAACACACATACACACATACACACACACACACACACACACAGAGTCGTTACATTTTTTCAGATATGAAATGCATTTAAAACACAGCTTCGTTCCAAACGCTAAAACATTTCACATAATATTCCACCTATAACAACTAACTTTAAAATCTTTAAATACGACCAAAGCAGCACCTACAGTACATTAAAGCGGCAGTACATTACTTCTTTTGGCCCACACAGCTCGTCGTAAAGCTCATCCTTTGCTGTGCAAATGAATCTGATGCAAACAGAAATACGTGATACACCACAGCGCTGATGAATCCTGGATCCTGATTGGTTGGAAGGTGTTGATTCGTTCTCTAGAACAGCAGCTCTGATAGTAGTGCAGGTTTATATTAATAACGTTACCGTTCCTATAGTAACGGCGACGTGTACAGCAAATGGGCCGCATACACAACAGCAGCTTTATAAGCGAGTAGTGTGTTATTTGGAATAATCTGGAAGTCCATCGTTACAAGATGGATCACTGAAATACACAGTGTTCGGGTTGGTTCCGGTGTTTGAAATGCGAGGTACATTTATTTACGCGTTTGAACCGACTTGAACTGGAGGAATAATCTAGAGTTAATGTTACAGAGTGTTACCTTGACATCTCCGTGCAGCTCACCGGCCTTCCAGGGGAAACTGATCTTCCCCAAGATGGGTGTGTGCTTCTGAGACGTTCTGGACTTAACAGGTCGGAGTTGCACGAATTCGCTATGGAGATCATCTGACGAGGACAGAATAAAGTCGGGGTTGAAGTGAACGTTTGGGTTTTTAACGCCACGTGTCTGAAGGTGTAGTAGCAGCAGTGAGTGAAGAACCTCCAGCTTTAACGGAACCCGATAAACAAGCGGAGAAGCGTCTTCACTCTCCTGCAGCTCTGTTTAGCTCCAAAATGTGGGCTGGGGTTTGATTTGTAGTTAGGAAAGTAAAATCACAATGACTCTATAGGGGTTTTTTCCCCCACTTTAAAGTCTTACACAGTTAGTTTGGTTAATCTGGTCTTCATTTACGTGAGAATCACTATAATAAACTTAGCACCTGCAAAGAGCGTTCGCTGAAATCAAAATATTGATCAAAATAAATTGCCAAGACCTCCACATTGGAAGGAAGTTAGAAATGTACAGCTGAGGGCAAAAGTTAGTGTCTCCATAGTTTCTGAATGAAAAATAGGAAGACAAAAAAACAAAAAAACACAAACAAAAAAAAAAACAAAAAACTTTATTTCCAATGTAGCAACGAAAAAACTAAGACATTAAAATGAAAGGTGGGCATGGCCTGAAACAAGACAACAACTCAAAATCTACAATTTAAAAAATAAATAAATAAATAAACATGAGACTCTCAACTGATTAAAAAGATGGGTTTTTTCATTATTAATATCCATTTCAGCACAGTAAAATGTCTTGTTGTCAATTACATTTCTTTGCCTTCTTTATTGAGTCCCAGGGTGCGCAAACGTTTGCACTTGACTGTAAAGTCAGAATTAACGGAATTATACGCAAATCGATCACACGGTTCCTTATTATTCACTACTCGTAACCTCAAAAGTGCAGTATATTGTTCTGCTACAGTAGCTATCATGTCGGCTAACGCATGTGCTTTGTCTGCGCTGCCAAAGAAACGAGGAGATAAATGACTTGCTGAATCTCCAAGCCGAATCTCATAATTATCATAATTGCACAAATTATCTCCAAAACAAATATCAGAAAGTGTGAAAGTAATTCCAACCTACGTAATGACTTTGTGTGCGCGTGTGTTAGAAATGGATATGCTAATGCATTTGTAACTAAATAGCTCACGCCCCTGGCTGTGTTTAGCCTATAATTAGCATGAGCAGTGTGTAGAGATGTTACCTCTGGTACAGAGCACCGGCGAGTAACGGCACTGCATGATGCGTCTCACTGAGTTGTGAAGCTGCATGAGCACTGTGTAACCAGGAACACTGATACCCGGGAGGACATCGGTCTGCAGGAGGCTGGTCTCTTCTGGCCTGTAGGGGCTGGGCGGGGGGAGATAAATCAGGAAAAATATCTGGCATAGTGAAAAAGTCTGTCACACAGTCATCGTGAAGGAGGTGTGGCCTCTGTGTCACTCAGTCATAGTGAAGGAGGTGTGGCCTCTGTGTCGGTTAGTCATAAAGGAGGCATGGCCTCTGTCAGTTAGTCCCAGGTCTAGTGAAGGAGGCGTGGCCTCTGTCAGTTAGTCCCAGGTCTAGTGAACGAGGCGTGGCCTGTGTCAGTCTAAAAGAATTGTGTGTGTCCTGTGTGCATGTCAGTCATAACGAAAGAGGCATGGCCTACATGTTTGTCAGTCCCAGGTCTAATGAAGGAGGCGTGGCCTCTGTACCAATCTCAAAAGAAGAAATACAAACACCGATTGATTAAGAGAGATAAAACAAACAGCAGCATACCAGAACAGAGACCCGAGAACACTTCTCTCCACCAGTCTGTGGAAGTGTAAGGTGGCCATGATGAAGGCGATCACCCACGTGCCCTACAGCCAAGCATAAAGACAAATACACAGATAAATACACTAAACACAGAGACATGATAAAGAGCGGAGCAGGAAGTTACACTATTTTATTGTAACTTTAAATCATGGCCGTACTCTCCATACTCCCACAGTGATCCCTTCATCAAACTGGAACAGTTTCACCAGCCTGTCCGTCCCGATATGCCTCCATTTGTCAACCCGTCTCACCAGCGTTTTACAGATCAGAGAGCGCCACCGCGGCCTGGACCAGACACAAACACATCTTCACTAACTTCCAATGGCATTTAACTCTGTTTTCCCATTAGGGAAAAGCCTCCTGTAGTAGATTTATACTAGTCGTGACTAAAGGAGGTTGCTCACTTGGCTGGCGTGGTCGTGGGGGAACCCAGGACTCCGTGGAGCTGCATGCTAATGACGTTGTGAATTTTCGGAAACACGCCGTCGCTCCAGCACACGGTTACGGACGAGTCGGAGAAAAACGCCTGAGAATGCTTGGACATGCTCTGCTTCCCTCGCCTATAGATCAGCGTGATCTCCCAGACAACACGCAGACTCCTGCAGTGCACACACCACCTCTAATTCATAATAAATTACACTCGCACAATTCCTTTCTCTTTCAGAGTGAGTGTTCTTAGTGTCATAGATTCAACCATTCAGTTTTCAGATGTTCAGTCACTCAAGTTTGCAAATTTCACTGCAGAGACCCCCTCAAATAAACACCTCGTATAAACACAGGAATAACAGTCAGAGAAACGTGAAGGACAAGTTACATGTCAACGCACTGACGAACTTAAACATATCGGCTCGAGTGAGGAGAAGAATTAAGCCTGGAAATACACTCAAAACACACTATAAAACGCCATTTGTGGTCAATATTAAATATATACATATGACTTGTTAATAATATTACCCCTTTAACGTCAGAGAAACATGTCTGACCTGAGGACCTGCTCGGTTTGCTGCGGCATGCCCGTGCTCAGGTTCACGTGTCTCAGCTCCTTCTTCCACACCGCGTCCTTATGGCAGCCCATTTTTCTGAACAGCAGCCTCTTCCACACCGCCGCCGGGACGTCCTGCATGTCGGCGCTCACAGAGTCCGGCGTCTCGCACAACCTCGGCCTCCACTTCCTCCTGCCCATCTCATAGGAGTATAACTCGTACCACATCATGCTGCGGGACACACACCACAGGGTTTAAAACGTCACGCTTTCTTTCCAGCCTCCATCAAGCTGATCTCCACGTGAACCCAATATCTCAAGAAAGAAACGCAAATTTAGCGCTGACGTTGAAAAAAACATCACTGACTTGTCATCCGCCAGATCTCGAAACTGTCGGTTAACAAAGCCGACGCAGAAAAGAGACGCCGCGTCCAAATAGGAGAAAATCTTCAGGATGATCTCAGGTGGCAAGCTGGTGAGAAATTATATGTTAGAGTCCACAAGCACGGAAATGATTCAGGCCTGCCATCTCAGAGACGTTTACCTTTTAAAGTAATTTTCCCCGCAGAGGGAGGAAGGAAGGGGCTGGGACCAGGACTGGGCAGGGCAACATACTACTTGAGGGGGTGGTGGAGGTGGCTTGGTGCTATCATCCCTACATATGTTTAAAAAAAAAAGAGGGAAATCATCAAATGTCAGGGAAAATGTCCCTCAATCACCAATACCCCAAAACCAATTATACCACTGCCACAAATACCCCCAAAGTCAAATGTCCCACAACCACAAATACCCAAAGCCAAATATACCACTACCACAAACACCTCCAAAGACAAATATCCCACAACCAGATACCCCCAAAGTCAAAAGTCCCACAACCACAAATACCCCACCCCAAAGCCAAATGTGCCTCAATTGCCAAAACCCCACCCAAAAACCAAATATCCCACAACCACAAATACCTCAAAGCTAAAATATCCCCCAACCACGAATACCCTCCCATAGAAAAATGCCACCTTTTTTTTACTTCCTCTCTTCACATTGCTAAAAGGACAGCTTCTTAAAAGAAAAAAACTTAAGCATAACCTAGACCATCTGAGTAAGTCTATATTTTATATGCTGTATCTACAACTTCTAAATTAAACCAGGTGGTGTGTGACAGGTTTATAACTTTCTACAGTCTTAGAAAATAAACTCCTCAAGGGTTTGATGGTTTACATATCGGGGGTTGTAGCAGAAAAGGGACAAACCCTAAAGCAATTTTAGGGCGCTAATGTAAGATGACACCTTTGTTCTAAGAGTGAAGGCCTGATTAAGCAGGCCAGGGGAGGCCATTTTGGAGCTACCTCCTGCTGCTGCGGCCATCACGTGCAGGTTTTTCCTTTTGGTTTCTTCCTGAGTTTCCTCCGTGTCTACCTGGCTGAATCCTCTCCAACCCCTGCCTCAGACTCAGCAAGAACTGACCACGTCCAGTGGCCATTCAGGAACACACCTGAGCTCTAAAACGCGTTTTATAAAACACAAGAGAAATAAGAACCATGCATATTTGCTCAATTTCCTCTGAATAAGTGATTAGGACTTGTCCATGTGCTCGTTAATGGGGTTTTATTTAGCTATCACGTAAGAAAACCCGTTATAAAAATAACAAAAAACCACATTAACATGTTAGCTAAACATATTTTAAGCAATCATCAACTATTTTGCACGACGAATTCGCTCTTTATAATGTAAAATAAATAATTAACTGTCAACAAGTAACACTTCCTGGTCTCCCCCATTTTACAGGGCAGTGGAATGGTTCGTTTCCATAGAAACATGTGACCGATAAACGACACACGAAAGTGGACTAGTTTAAATCATAATGTTGCTAGTTTGCTGTTTGATTTCATTTGAATGCGACACAAATGAACGATATTTTTAATATCTAGATTATATTAGTATAGTTTGGGGTTTTTTTACGGTTACAAATATTCGTGTATTTCCCAAATAATTGCGCTGAATACATCTCCCACAGTTCAATGCGCCAAAGTGGGCGTAGACTTCCGGGATAAGTTGCAAGGTAGCTTGTTAGCTAAACAAAATACTCAGTGCGGCGGTGAATTAATTTAGTTATTTACTTCATTTAAGACTCGCATGAGTCGTTTATTCTAACATAAACCAGACTTTGTAAAAAAAAAAAAAAATTATCAGAATGTCGTGTCCTGTGAGTCAACCTGGTGAGTATTTCCGGTGTATATTTTTAATGGTTTGCATTAAAAGTGCACTTTTGGAAGTTTGTTTCGTAAAACTTGTGAAATTATAATTCATTTAGTTAGTCTAAATAAGTCTAAATTAATGCACTGCTATTGAAGTAAATGTATGTTTACAAAAAAGTTTAGCTATATACAGTATTGCTTTATCATTTCAGGGGAAAGTAGTTAACCCATGATCCAAAAGTCGCTAGAAGTCGGCAAATGACGTCACAGGCCAATTTGCATATCCACTGAGTCATGATGATGGTTCACGTATCAAAACATGTTACATAAACGAGGAAGATTTACTGAAGGCACATAGAATTAGATTTTTGTAAGAATATAAAAACCTTTTGTAGTAAGAGGTTGTCCTTGGTCACAGCATCACAATTTACTAAATTCTGTCATTTCTATCAAGAACACAGATCAAATGAGCAGTGGTAGTGGGGAGTCAAGAAATGGTTAGGGATGGAATGGCCTGCTTTTATTACTGTAAATTTCACAAGGGAGAAAGTTTAAAATGAAGAAAAAAAGAACCAGTAGGAAAACAATGGTGATCAGCAATTGGTGGTTGGGAACAATGGCGATCAGCGATTGATGGTTGGGAACAACTTATCATCTCTTTGTCTTGAAATAAATCCCATGTTGGTCTGTCTTGGGTGCTGCATTGAGTGCAGAAGCTATGACTCATTATCAGACACCATTTAACTGACTTTCCTGGTCAACCTCCAAACTTTCCAAGAGTAATTATTAGAGTTGAACATGAACACTTTTTGATTCCCTTTTCTGACCTGCAGCAGTGGATTTGAACCCGGCAGTGCTCCCTCTGGACTGGCTCTTGGGGACCTGGGAATCGGACGAGCCCGGTCAAGGTTCCTTCCCCACCATCACTCCTTTCCACTACAATGAGACGCTGTATTTCACTCACGTGGGACAACCAGTCATCAACTTCATGTAAACCATGCAGCAGATTTCACTAGCCATACATACACCATGAGAATGCAGTCACATGATGATGATGTCACTACTGATGATCGGTATTTTATTTATTTAAATTTCTCCCCCTTTGTTTGTGGAGGTTTTTATTTTATTCTTTAAAAATTTCACTATCTTGGAATATTCTCACCGTAGACAAACTGTGTTAATATCACGCTGTTAAAAAATATTTCTACGATAAACAGTACACACTGCGCTGTGTAGTTTTGCAGGGGTTGAAAATGCTTAACGTTGGTGATATTTTCTCAGGTTTAACTCTTTCCATGCTGAGAGTAAAAAGCCACTTCACAGAGAGAGCGGTTTCATCCGGATTCAGCCAGGCACCAACAACGTGGCTTTCATCGTCGCTCAGAACTCGGGTGTGGACCCTGATCAATAATTCATTCATTGGAACTACAAATTCAGTTTGCGCTGGAAGCTATTGACAGAGCAGATATTATTAACTTCCTTTAAAAAGAGAAAACATTTTGTTACTTACATGTCTCTAATA
The DNA here is from genome assembly GCF_023375685.1 of Ictalurus furcatus. NCBI lineage: Eukaryota > Metazoa > Chordata > Actinopteri > Siluriformes > Ictaluridae > Ictalurus > Ictalurus furcatus. The sequence goes on from NC_071271.1 coordinate 21,151,448, forward strand.
ACGGGTAACACTTCAATTTTGAGCGTCTCAAATGACCCCAAATGGACCTCCTGCGTTTTTTTTTTAAACCGGATTTATAAAATTTGTCTTTAGTGTTTAACCTTTTGATCTTTTGTTAAAAAATTCACAAAAATACTCCACTCTCGTGGATAGCAAACACAACACCGGTTTATATAAAAAAAATTTTCTTTAAATTATCATTTATAAAATCACATGCTAGCGTGAGCTGCGGTAATAACTAGCCGTGTGTGTGTTTTTGCAGGACTAGTAGAGATCGAGGAAGGTGAACTAGATGGACAGAAACTCGCTCTGCAGAGCCGAGCTTTGGCCAGGACGTCTTTCGCCAAGCAGCCGTACGTCCAGCAGGTCCGTCTCCTGTTCTTCTGGTGGAGGAGTTTCATAGTAACTTTAGAACTTTCACACAGCTATGTTATTTACATTTTTTCTTTTCCTGATCTTTGATCAGATCTCCAGGGTCTTTCAGTTAAGATCAGACGGGAGACTGGAGCAAACGGTGTTCATGGCTCTGGAGAACCAACCCCTGACCCAGCACTTACACATCACCTACCGCCGAACTTCCTGTTCTCTGAAGAGCCAATAATAAACATCATGAACACACACACACACACACACACACACACACACACACACACACACACATCCAAGCGACAGACATCCGTTCATCTTCTACATACGTGTACCGATTAGTTAGCTTTAGAAGCTATATGTATATGTGTGAGAGTCAGAAATGTAGTACTAAATTAGTACACAGTGCCTCATTAAATGTAGTCGAACAGCTAAGGTGAGCTTCTTTCCTTCCTCGTTCCTTTGTACTAGCTACAGAGTAATGGAGGTCTATCTCACCCAAAATCTCACTGATGTGGAACTTACGGTCATCTCTAAGCATGAACAAGACACACGAATATTATGGAGGCAACCATCTTAGACAAACAGAGGAACATGGGTTGGTATGACTCCACGCCTTAGGCCCCACCTCCCAAACTTTGTTAGTGGAATTGAAGCAGGAAGTGATGAGTGATACTCAAGTTACTTAAATTGTTGCTATTTTATAAAACCAGTTGTGCGTGTGTATATATATTTTAATTATTTTTTTGTTGCCTGATAAATGTCCTTTAATTGTTTTATGTTGACAAACCTTCATTTTTACATTATACATGAAGAAGGGAATTTTATGTGTGGTTTATGTTTGAAAAATATATTTACTGTTCATTTGGGTTTTCTGTAGGAATCAGTCACAAATCAGCACAATCTAGTAATTGAAATGTGTAAATCTAATTTAATAATTTAAAAAAATAATCACTTGAACGTAACAGAATGGCAAACAGGGTTCAAATATTGCAATTTGAATTCCATTAATTTATTTTAATATAAATTTTGATTCTAGGTTATTGTTCATTTACCCAAATTAATGAATACAGGCTTACAATAGAAAAAGTGCACTTAATGTGTTAAGTCTGACTGCTGAAATATATTATTGCTGTATAATTAGACGTGTGTTTGGTTTGTATAGAAACCCAGACCTCGTTAAAATCTCATTTCTTATACTCATAACTTATTTCAAGATATTATGAAATAATATACTTTGACTTGATATCCTTTCTCAATATTAATCTAGCATGTCATAACTACTACTGCATGATTATGGATTCATTTACTAATCAAAACATCATAAAGACATTATTTCGAATTTGCATTCGTTGACATATTTAAACAAGTACGTTGAATTCAAACGGTCAAAATAAACCCTTAATAAGTTCGATAACTCAAAATAATGCGATCAAATGCTTCGAAAAACGAGTTCAGGGCTTCTGGAGGTTTTAGGGTTTGTGGATTTCTGAACTGAAAGGTTCAAAATCTATACATGTAGCAGCTTTCCTTGATTTTTGTCAACATTGCTGTACTTTGTTAGTATTATAAGCTACTGTGTGAGGAATGATCTAATCTATTGTAATATTAAACAGGGTGAACGGTTTAATAATAAACAATTAAAAGCAATAAAAACACTCTCCTGGTGTCACTTTGCCTGTCTACTGGAAACACGTTTAAAAACGTGATCAACACGAACAGGGTTCAGAAGTTTTTTGGCGAAGTTTTATGCCACAAAAGACTGAAAATCCTCAAGTCCTCGGAACAACGTATAATTTATTTACAGGATTGTTTCTATTTGAAAAGTTATCTTCGTATATCTGCGTAGTTCAGATTGATCAACGTGCCCCAAGTGCAAATTTGTAGGAAATCAACACATAAGAAACGTCACAAGTGGCCGGGTTATCGGTTATAACTTCTCTGCCTCTTTATTTTTCAAAAATTCACCGAATTGGGATTGCAAATTTGGAACAATTCAACTCGCATGAACATTTACAAGGGTTTAGGTTCTTACATTTTTATTTAACATTTCTTTCATTGGTAAAACTAGCTAAATAAATAAATACAGCAAATTCACTTCAGTGTTTCTAACATTTCTGCATAATAAATCACGTTGAAATGGTGTAATTCATACACTACATTAAGGGTGGAAGACTTGCAGCTCTTTTTTCCCCTTTTTTTGCTAAATTAACCTTCAGATGTCTTTCTACAGCATGCTTCATATGATATTACAATTAAAAACCTTTGTGTTTTATGACTATGTTTATATAATACTGAGGAAATACATTTCCAGACAAATCATTATTTATGTACACAGTAAAAAAAAAAAACCTAATATCTTAATGTAAACACACAGATCATTATGATCCAAAGACAAAACATTAAGATATTACCAGCTTTTACTCATCTGCTAGTGTGAACACAGGATGAAAAATTCCTTGTGGTGCCATTTTGCTCATTTCACTGTTCTATCCTACGTCTGTTCAATAAATATCTATTAAAGCAACAGAAATTTGAATCTTTATTGTATAATGCATGTATTAAACGTGCTCGAAAAACAAACCAAAAAAAGTGCAGCATGGTTCTCCACATCAGTGTGAGAAAACCGATGATAAATAAAAGTTCATTCATGCAAAAAAAAAAAAAATCAATTTAAAAGTTCAAACTCTTCACTCGGAACCAACGCAATGTTCACACGGTAATAAAACGTCAGTGTTGGATCCAGACCAACACACAAGCAACAAGATTGCCCTAACGTATTTAAATATAAATAAATAATATTTAAAAAGAGACAGCCTTGAAGACAAATCACTTTCTTGACTCGGGTAAGGGGCGTGGATTAAAGTTCCTTAGAAATAATTTAGCAATATTAATATATTTACTTGAATGTATTTTCCTTTGTTTATTAAATGGTTTTATTGTGTGAAATTGGACAATTTTAGAGGAGCATCTCATGTGTCCCATATTTCTTTTCATATATACTGTATATAGAGACTCTAAAAGATGTAGCTTTCTTTAAAACGCCAAATCATTGTGATATAATATAATAATATAATATAAATAATATAATATATAGTTTTATTTTTCACTAAATGTGTGGAATTGAAACCGAGAATGGATTTTAAGTGTATTACAGAGTGGAGCCACTAGAGGGCACCGTCTGACCATTTGGAGCGCTAAAGAGGTTAAAAATGTCCTTCATGCCTCACAGTTACTTCATCAGGTAGATATAGATCATATTCAAAAGGTGTCTCCAGGTCAGTATGACTGATGAGATCCAGTGTGTTTGAGTGCGGTTCTCTACGTTCCTCACACACTTCAAAATGTCGCCCTGAAAAAAAACAGAAAGAGTGCAGTCAGGTTAATAGACACGTTCACGATCAGTGAGCTGTTAGACTTCTTACTGACTCTTCACCAGAGGAAGTAGTTCAATGTCCCTAGGAGTCGCCAGATGACCTTACAGACTAATTTGCATATTTACTGAATCGCTATGATAATTTGCAAATCAAAATTGTGTTTGTGTGAAGGACAATTTTCTGAAAGAAGAGATTCTATTGGAAGATGGATTTCTTATAGAAAGAAGTTGTCTTCGGATTTACATATTTTGAAAAATTCTATAATTTCTATCTAGAAAGCAGATAAAATGAGCAGTGGTAGTGAAGAGTTAGGAAATAGACGTAAAGGAAACAGTTAGGGATGGAACGACTCTCCTTTTATTACTGTAAATATCGCCAGGAGGAGAGTTTAAAATGAAAGAAAGCAGTCCACAGGTGGGCAAATAATGCTGATCAGCGATTGGTTACCGAGAATAATGGCCGTCAGTGATTGGTTACCGGGAACAATGGCGGTCAGTGATTGGTTACCGGGAGTAATGGCGGTCAGTGATTGGTTACCAAGAATAATGGCCATCAGTGATTGGTTACCCGGTATAATGGAGGTCAGTGATTGGTTACCGAGAATAATGGCCATCAGTGATTGGCTACCGGGTATAATGGCGGTCAGTGATTGGTTACCGAGAATAATGGCGGTCAGTGATTGGTTACTGGGTATAATGGTGATCTCATAGTAGCTCATTCAACAGTTAAAATGTTGTAACTTTCTTGTTTGTTCTTTCTACTATATTTTTTATGCAACAGAGGAAACACACAATTTTGATTCATCAAAGATTAGAAATTACCCATCCTCCTCTCCTCCTGAGCCAGGGCACTAGGCTCTTCCTCACAAACTCCCCTAGACTTTCCTCTATAGTGTGCACTACAGCCGCACGCTCCTGTCGCACACAGTCCACCGCCAGACCACCAGCCACCGCAAAGATGGCCACCACTTTCCCCCATGTGATCCCTGACAGGAAGAAACATAGCAATCAATCAATCAATCAGGACAGGTTATTCATTCAAATACAGCACGGTATAATATGGCTGTAACTAAGCGGAGTTTACACTATGTGGGTTCTCGGTAGTATTCAAACTATTGAAAGAATACTTATTATAAATAGCTATGTACTCCATTTTGTGTGCATCGTGCGTCATATGAAGTCTACGTTATACTGACTCAATATCTCATCCATCCACCAAGTGGTCCACAACTTTCACTGGAGATATTAGAACAGCTCTTAAGATGGTGTCAGGGATTCCAGGAAGGGAAAACGTAACGGTAAGCCGACGAGGACGTGTTAAAACATGTGTTCAGGGTTTTAGACTAAGAGCAAGTCGTGCTACTGTGACGTAAAATTATCTCAGCAGTACCAGCCTCTGTGTCCTAGAATAGAAGATAACAGAATTAAAAAAAAAAAAAAGTTATGAGGTTGTGAGAAGAGGGCAGTAAAGAAAAGCTGCCAAGGTCACAGAGCAGCACATCGTTTAGGGAAAATAGGACCTTTTAGAGAATCAAGTCCTGTCAGTTGAGCCAAGAAAGACATGCAGGACCACCAGTGCCGACAGCGGACACGCCGCACGGCCTTATATGGCTTTTTCTGAAGGACCTTTCCAGAATATTACGTCTGAATAAGGATGGGCTTGCAAGTCTTCTGCAATGTAATTCTTCTTCATGGCACAGTGGTTAAAATAATTTAATAAACTACTTAAAAAAGGGGGGTGTTTCCTAAAATGGTCTACAGGGATATCACAACGATTCAGTTTTCAACAGTTGCTTTACTACAGATGCACTTTGAGCATCACAGAGCCCAAATTCTCAAATTCTATATCAATTTCCTAATTCTATATTAAGTCTTCAGCTGTTTTTTTTATTTTATTTCATGGGTTTCATTCACACGAAGGCCTGAAGGAATTGGAAAAGAAGTTTCTCCCATGAAAATGAAAAGGTAGTGGAATATGTAAGAGTTTAGAGTAAGAAAGGATTCACTGAAGTTATTTTGCAAAAATTCCAATTTTATTATGTAGATTATATGAATTGTATGTATATTAATTATTAATACAAGATGTGTGCAGTGCAAAAAAAAGTATGTGTCAGATTTCATAGTTTTGCTGTAGTACAGGGTGTGATATGGGTGAAAGGTCAAACCTAAATAAAATAAATAAATAAATACATACATACATAAATAAACATTAGCAACCTACCGAGGGAGAGGATTTCAGTCGCTACATACAGAAACGCGTCCGACACCACAGCCTCCATCGCCACCGAGATATTCAGCTGCTTGGCGATGTTTCGATAAACGTGTGGCCTCATGTTCTCAAGTTCGTCACCTGGTAAATAAAGCACAGGAGGAGATTTCATGTTTTAAAAAAAAAAAAAAAAAAAAAAAAAAAAAAAAACACTCAGCGCAGAAGCTAGCTGGACTCAAGCGCAGAAGCTAGTTGGGCTGAAATGAATTTCATATCACAATGACTAAATTTATGAATCCTGTTCTACAGTATTTAGGACAATATTGCAGCTTGTTGTGCAATAGTCATGACTGTAACTCAAAAACGTCTGAGCGACCAGAATGACAGACTCGTAAAAACATCATGAAAAGGGAATTATAACCCAGACAGCATGCACATTTGGGCCACACGCGGCTGAACGCATCTGGGCCAAACGTGAGCCATATATGCTTTACCATACCCATAAAATGGTCAGGAATTGCTCTTTTGGGTCACTTCTGGCATTAATAATAATAATTAATAATAATAATAATAATAATAATAATAATAATAATAACAACATGGTTGCAGTGGGGGCAAGGGGATAACAGAGTGCTGTAAAAACGAGGTATTTTGTAGGCCAACCCGGAAGTTAGCATCACCCTGGTTCTCTTGACAAAAAGCCAACAGGATTTTTCCATTGTCTTTTACATTATTGCAGAAGATAAGCTCTGTGACCAACAAAAGTTCATGATTCCAACACATTTGTTCAAGATAATCTTCACATATGAACACAACATTTATGGATTTTGAAGCCTAAAATACAAATCACCAGAAGTGAAAAGCTAATCTCAGGCTAGAAACGAACTACACCACGGTCGCATGACTTCAACGCTACAATTGGAAAATACTACGAAACACGACGAGGCTGTAGTAGACGAGTTTTCCCTGTTCGGTGGGACGACGTTTAATGTCAACCTCTGTAAAAGCTTAACAAAAATCACGAGTGTGGTATTACTGATGTATTTTATATCGTAGAATAAAATGTGAACGTTTCTTGAGCTTGTGTTAACCACAGACCTTATTTCAGGCATTTACCCCAAAACCCCATTTTAAAAACCCCACTGATTTCAGGACGACAGAACTGGAAGTGTTAAAATACTAACTCATTTCCAGGTTTTAAGACCCTTTTTTTTTTTTCGCAGCACTTCTGTGGTTGTTTTTTTCTCAGTGGTCCAATCGCTGATTTCATATCTGAAAACTGTATTTTAAAAATTGTACTGCATTTTAAGGAGACGGACATTGATCGAGTTTTACACCACCAGAGAAGACGAGCAGTGGATGATGTCGTTAAACTTCAGCTCAAAAAACATTTGATTAGAAAAGAACCCCCCCAGGTTAAATATCTCATGTCATTTTCCACTCGCTGCCAGAAATACACTTCATTTATCTTTAGACCTTTATCTTAAGTAACAATTTACCTGTTTATGTTGCTACTGGGACAGAAAGAGTTATTTGTAAAAAATACAAGTATCCCATATTTTAACTGTGGGTAGAAGAAAGTTAAATATAAGATTTTTGAAGGTTTGGAGTAGTTCTGGTTAAGATCTGGGGTTGCTTCAGCCATCTGTGGGCCAAATAAGTGCCAGATGTGGGCCGTATCATCTTTTTGCTCACATCTTGTAGAGGTGTGGTTGTGTTTTGGTGGTGCTCTAGCTGTACATACGTGAGCCCGATTTGGTCCATCGTTTAGTCCTGTATGCTGTTCATGTGCTCCACATCTACGCCGTAGGAAATCTGCTGATCGGGAAGGCATTTGTTCTACAGTAACCTCATATATTTACAGGAAAGGTTACAGAATTATAATGCTCAATGACGGGATTTTGATTCGTCTGCAAATGATGATGATGATGATTATTATTATTTTTCCCGTCTGTGCACGCATGATGAATTGTACAGTCAATAATCAGAAGACAATAACTGACAGGCAAACGTTATATTTGACGAAAAAAAGGTACTAAACCGTACCATTCCTTGTCTCTGGGGTTTTACCATCAAGCATCCAGTAATCTACGTGTAGTGAAAAATGAAAGATTTATTCTAAAACATAATTAACAGGTCCAATTATGTACATTATATCTTGTACATAAGGAAATGACACACTACATCCACATTTCCAGGTGAGAGATACACACTGCAGGTAGTAAAGATGAAGGTAAGACCCCATTGAGAAGAGAAGGCACAGGTTACACAAGTCTTCTGTCTTTATATGGAAAAAATAAAAAATAAACATGAAGGCTAGTGTATATATAATAATTTCAGTTATGAAGAAAGAAGCACTAAAGACTAGGGGCTTGGCAACTGATTGAATTCACTCATTATTTAGGTTTACATGTTGGTCGTTTGCTTGTTGGTTGTTTGTTATTTCATATTATTGCCACATTTATCTCTATAGCTATTTCAGAATTCCCTGCTCAGTAAAACACCACATTTTAACCGCATGAGTGAATGAATGGAGGTGTGTTAAACACTAAAAATGTACAGCCTTCTGAATGAACTATGCTCCATGTGAAGTGGATAATGTAGTGTTCTTACCCAGCTTGAGGAGCACCAGTGCTGCGTGTGTGAGAGCTGCAGGAGCTGCAGGTGGAGCGGCTTCCACTCGACACCAGCTCAGTCCTTCCCGAGTTATTCTGGAGTACATGAACTCCCTGCACAGCAGTTTCGCCTGGAGAACCAACTCACTTTCCGTGGGAATTTGCTCCAACGCCTCCATCACTCCTGAGGACGTTCACAACCTGTCTGTCCTTCAGCTCTCAGAATCCATTCTGTGTTTGTTCTCTCACCAGCAGCTCGACTTTTAAACAGTTTTATCTGAGTTTGAGAGTTAATGAAGCTGTTGTACAGACTCCGTAGACACCAGTTACCTTCATGCTGATGAGCTCTCTCGGTTCGAGCAGGTCTGCTCGATGTGTTCCTTTAAAACGCCGGTCCGGAACCAAAAAAAAAAAAAAACTTTTTACGCAAAATGTTAATTTCGTGTCTGCTAGAACAATACTGAATCATTTCAGAGAATTCCGACGGAGAATGGCCGTGTTATTCCCAGAACTGAGGTTTTGTTCCAGGCAGGAATTCTATCTGGCATCTCAGTGGAAAACGGCATGAGGTCCGTGCGCGCGCAGAGAATTGAGGTCGCTTCTGATTACCAAACAGTGGTGAACGGATTGAGCTTCAATTCAGTCTTCACTGACTCAGTCCTGTTCCTGTGTAGATCCTCACTGACTCTGTCCTGTTCCTGTGTAGACCCTCACTGACTCTGTCCTGTTCCTGTAGATCCTCACTGACTCTCAGTCCTGTCCCTGTAGATCCTCACTGACTCTCAGTCCTGTTCCTGTAGTAGATCCTCACTGACTCTCAGTCCTGTTCCTGTAGACCCTCACTGACTCTCAGTCCTGTTCCTGTAGTAGATCCTCACTGACTCTCAGTCCTGTCCCTGTAGTAGATCCTCACTGACTCTCCGTCCTGTTCCTGTAGACCCTCACCGACTCTTAGTCCTGTTCCTGTAGACCCTCACTGACTCTCAGTCCTGTTCCTGTAGATCCTCACTGACTCTCAGTCCTGTTCCTGTAGATCCTCACTGACTCTCAGTCCTGTTCCTGTAGTAGATCCTCACTGACTCTCAGTCCTGTTCCTGTAGTAGATCCTCACTGACTCTCAGTCCTGTTCCTGTAGACCCTCACTGACTCTCAGTGCTGTTCCTGTAGTAGATCCTCACTGACTCTCCGTCCTGTTCCTGTAGATCCTCAGTGCACAGTTTACACTCTTCCTTCTCTGACACACTCACTTAATCCTCAGTGAGAGTGTTAATGAGCTGATGAGTTAAATCTGGTGTGTAAGAATTGCATAACGCAGCTCACTGCTCATGGGTTCTGATGTACATCTCATTTCGACTGGATTGTTTTGAAGAGTTTTATGTTCACGTGAACCTGAATTAACCTGTATAAAAAGCTTGTTTTGAGTCTGTCTAAAGCGATTCATCGGAATCATAAAGCCATTCATTCATGCTCGGGTGCTGCTGGATTAAATCTAAAATTACCTCTGTCCAGTCTTATTTTTAACCTGTCCTGTCAAGAGGACATGTTTAATCCTCATTAAAATGGAATCAGTTTAAAGAAACAGCCACCTTCTTAGAATGTGTGCATTCAGTGTGAAGCCTTCATGCTGCTGTTCATTTTAGATTCATTCAGATTAATGATAAGATAACGTGTCTACATGTAAGATACTACACTTTAGATAAACTAGAGAGATACACCGCTCCATTTAAACCATTGTTAAATCTAAAATTTTGATATTAGCCTACTGTGTGATTATTTATTGTTATTGTTATTGTTATTGGAATGAATTGGTTATCGTTATTAGAACAGATAGTTGACAGATTATTTGATTATAAAAATAATTCTTTGTTTCAATTCAATTCAGCGCTTTTAACAGTGGGCATTGTCCCAAAGCATCTTTACAGAAATATATAAATTCAGGATATAGATTATAAATGTATGAATTTATCCCTAATGAGCAGCCAGAGGTGACGGTGGTGAGGAAAAACTCCCTGAGACACTATGAGGAAGAAACCTTGAGAGGAACCAGACTCAAAAGAGAACCCGTCCTCATCTGGGTGACACCGGATAGTGCGATTATAAATAAATACACCCCTTCTATAAATGTACTAATACTACATGGTCACATAGTGCCGTTGAGTAACCAGGAAGTTCATTACAGTGTTTACATGGAGTCTGTTTTGTTGAACTTCTCCACTGTTCACTGATGGAGACTTGAGTGCAAAACTGTTTGTAGCAATTGCAGTCCAAAAGCCATCACAGCATAACTGTTCATATGAATTGAGGTCCAAAGCCATCTTTATGGTTTTTAAGTGGTACGAAATTCAGAGTATTTCGGTTTAAAGTTACATTTTAATGCTGTTAAAGAGATATAAGACATCTTAAAACTGTATCACACGTTTACCGGCCCATGTAAAATTTTACTGGAAAATTGGAGGGACAGTTGTTAGGCATGCAGCTCTCACCAGCCCTGTGCCAAAATAGCTGTCTATAATAATAATACTCCTTCCAGATGAGCATCCTGGCTGGGTCTGTACAGACAGATATTAAGGGACTTCAACAGAATGGGGAGATCTCCCGTCTGATTCCTGGGGAGCGGGACTGATGAAAGGCAGTGTCGGTGCTTATACAAACTAAATGAATTACTGTAGTTGTGGCCAGTTTCATTTTACACTGGTATGGATTTAATTGGAGGGTGCATGGTGGCTTAGTGGTTCTCCCCGTGCTGCGGGGGTTTCCTCCGGGTACTCCAGTTTCCTCCCCCAGTCCAAAGACATGCATGGTAGGCTGATTGGCATATCCAAAGTGTCCGTAGTGTATAAATAGGTGTGTGAATGTGTATGTCATTGTGCCCTGTGATGAACTGGCACCCTGTCCAGGGTGTACCCCGCCTTGTGCCCGATGCTTCCTGGGATAGGCTCCAACGTTCCCCGTGACCCTGAAAAAAGGATAAGCGGTATAGAAGATGGATGGATGGATTTAATTGGATGTTTTAATAATAAAAATATCAATAAAAAAATTAAAATGCATGCAACTTGAATGCTTGACAAGAAAAAACCCAGAGAAGTCTACTGGTGTTTGAGATTTGTAACAGGGGGCATTTTGAAGATCTGAAAAGGTAAGGAGTAAAAAAAAAAAGTTTTTTTTTTTTTTTGTAATGTAATTAAGTAAAAACACAAATTACATTTCAATAATACTCCAGTTAAGAACAACTCTTCCAAAAGAATACTTATTTAAACACCATACTGTATGGTGAAGCCTGTATGAGCTCTGTATCATCAATCCAATGAGTGATTGTTCTGTGTGTGCTGCTTCGCATGTATGTAATGGACATGCTGTGATCTTTTTAAATGACTTAATATTTTCGAAGCCACCCTCAAAGTCATATCACAGCGATTAAGAAGTGCATGACAGTTTAAGAGCGATTTTCCTGCTGAAGCTGTAAGTGTACAGTCCCCCCCCCACACACACTTTTTTTTCCACTTTACTAGGACGGGACTCATTGTGCCCTGTGATGGATTGGCACCCTGTCCAGGGTGTACCCTGCCTTGTGCCCTATGCTCCCTGGGATAGGCTCCAGGTTCCCTGTGACCCTGAAGGAAGGATAAGCGATATAGAAGATGGATGGATGGATACGACGGGACTCCTTGATGTTGGAAAACTTTATACAATTAAAAAAAAAATAAATCATTAAAAAAAGGAAACATGTGCATTATCCATCCATCCATCTTCTATCTTCTATACCGTATGTCCTACAGGATCGTGGGGAACCTGGAGCCTATCCCAGGGAGCATGGGGCACAAGGCAGGGTACACCCTAGACAGGGTGCCAATCCATCGCAGGGCACAATCACACTGCAGACACTTTTGGACATGTTAATCAGCCTACCATGTCTTTGGACTGGCGGAGGAAACCCTCGCAGCACAGGGAGAACATGCAACACACAGTTCACAGCTGAACTCGAACCCCCAACCCTGGAGGTGTGAGGCGAGCGTGCTAACCTCTAAGTCACCCTGCGCCCCATTTAAATCATTATTGACTAATTAAACTCAAACAGAATAAAGTTGAAACTTCATTATTCAACATTCCAAATAAAAAAAAATGCTGGGTTACAAAATAAAATAAAACAACAATAATAATTCATTTTTCCCTGGACTCTTATATCAGGAACTCCAACTCCCAGAAACCTCACTCGTCCGCGCGTGCGCGTCGTCTCTCACCAGAGCTGATCCGCGCATGCGCGCCTTTCCGCACTGTTATTTTTTTGTCCTCCCACAAGCCGCAAAGCAACAAACCCGAGTGAGGACTCGCCCCGACTTGCTATAACCGCTTATAGCGTTTTAAAACACTGACACTGACCTGGAGCGCTTTTATTCATGGAGTTAAAGGACACCTGAGCGCGTTTATATCGCCGGGTTTGGACAGAAAGCGAGCGGAGGCCGAGAACACGGCGGAGCGGCAGCTCTGCTGCTGGAGCTGGGGCTCTCACTGCACCTCCAGGGCTGGACACACAACTGCTGGATATTTTCTTTATTTTAGGGAATAAAGGGCTGAAACTAAGCCCTGAGCCTTCAGCATGGCGCACCTCCGGGCCATCAACCAGGTAAATGTGCTCCATCCTGAACACAGTGGGCTCCGTCCCAAATCACTCTCTCTATCACCCTTACACTGCACTAGCCATCATTTATTCCTCACTGTGCACTGCGTTTATAAACACAATAAAGAGTACTGTCTCAAACGTCTTCCTGATCTTCCACAAAGTGCACTAAATAGGGTGCAGGAGTGACAGGTTCATCCTTTTACAACCCACAACAATCTAGTGCACTAATATAGGGAGTGTGTCATGTAGTGCACTACATAGGGTGTAAAAGGCATTGTTTTTGCCCCCTGTATACTAGGGTACTGTGTCCTGAATGTCTTGCTTGTTGGACATGCTGTACAGTGCACTACATAGGGTGTAGAAGCCAGCATTTGATACCCCATACAGGGGTTAGAAGTGCACTAGCTATCATTTAGTCACCACTAAGTGGTGTAGTGTGTTTATAAGGTAAGACAATAAGGTTTAGTGTCTCAAATGTCTCTCAGATCATCCACAAAGTGCACTAAATAGTGTGCATAAATAGAGTGTGTCATGTGGCTTCCTGTTGGACATCTAGTCCACTAGGTGTAAACAGAAGGGAACTAAATCCCAGATTGGAAGGTGTAAGAGGGCACAAAAGGGCACGGGAGAGTGTAGGAGGGCACAAAAGGGTGTTGTAGGGTGTAAGAGGACTTAGGCGGATATAGAAGGGTATAAGAGGGTGTAGAAATCCCAACTGCGTAATATAAAGCGCTGTGGACTTTGAAAAATGCTGTGATCCAAATAGCTGTTACTTACAAAGGGACCCTTCAGAGTTCTGTAGGTCGTAGTGTACAAGATCATGGCAGAATGGAACACCTGCCTCTTATTCATGATTCTGTGTGTGTGTGTGCGCACAGAACGCTCGTCTGGACCCAGAGGAGTACTTTACTAAGCAGGAGCGGATCGGGAAGGGTTCATTCGGCGAAGTCTACAAAGGCATCAACAACCGCACTAAAGAGGTGATGGCCATCAAGATCATCGACCTGGAGGAGGCTGAGGACGAGATCGAGGACATCCAGCAGGAGATCACCGTCCTCAGCCAGTGTGACAGCCCCTTCGTCACCAAGTACTACGGCTCCTATCTCAAGGTACGCGTGCACACACGCACACACACGCACGCTCACACACGTTCACACAGACGGAGTGTTTGTGTGCCGTGTTTCAAGCGTTAAATGGTGTTCTCACTAGAACATTACACAGAACAAGTGTGGAACCCGTCTGCAGGACGTGATGCAAGGATTTTATTTTATTTGTTGATTTTTAATTTAACTCTGTTTATTTATCTATTAAAGTTTTATTTGTTTTTTGTTTAAAATTTATTTTATTCAAGCTACTAAATTGTATTCTGGATTTCTGGAGCAATGAAGAAAAACCGATAAATAAATAAATAAATAAATAAAATACGTGTGATATATTCAAAACACACAAAAATAGTTATTTCTATTAATAATAATTCAATTCTGATATTTTAAAAATCATTTGTTAAGAGACTCTGCATTCTGTGTGTCTCATTTCATAATTTAGAAAATTAACATTTTATTTTGTGAAATCTTTATGATTTAATTAACACTGTATGTCTGACCAATAAATATGAGTTTTAGGAATATTTTGTAAGCCCCGCCCCTTCCTGCACACCTCTGGGCCAATGTTTTCCCTCCTTTTTTTTCCTTTTCGGTTCTTTTAATTCTGTACAGTAGTGATGGGAATGACGACTCTTAGTGAATCAGATCATTTGACTTGCCAATAAGAGTCAACTCATTCGACTCCCAAATAATTCATTGTCTTTTTTTTCTAAACTGGACAATGGACTTATATTTTAACCAGTAATTGTTCCTTTTTGTCAAACTATGTCTCCAATTGTTTAGTAAAGTCTTCCTCTACCTTATTATAAAAAATAAATAACTATTAATTATATTGTTCTACTTTGTCTGTGCTTCATTAAAAAGATTCATTTCCATTAATTTATTCATGATGGAATATACTAATTCTCTGCATCTACAAAAACAAAAAAAAAAACCTGAGTTGGCGCTCAGCGTTCACCGAAATGATTCGGCTCAAAGAGTCGACTTCATTGCAAATGACATATTATTAATATGTACAGTGAAACTGATCTAAAAGTCTAAATTTGACCCTGATTCAGATGAAAAGGTGTGAACACTCCTAAAGGCGGTATTGTTGATATTTTCATATTTTCTGATTGTGTGTGTGTGTGTTTATACAGGGAACTAAACTGTGGATCATTATGGAATATTTGGGAGGAGGATCTGCTTTAGATCTTGTAAGTAGAAAGAAAAATAGATTTTTTTTGTCTTTAGATAGAAACTGAAAAAGGAAAAAATAAGCCTGAACTTGCCCTTGTGAACTTGGGGTGTGTTTTTGTGTTTTGTTATGCAGCTCCGCCCTGGTCCATTGGAGGAAACGTACATCGCAACTATACTTAGGGAAATTCTGAAGGGTCTGGAGTATTTACACTCGGAAAGGAAGATTCATCGCGATATTAAAGGTGATGCTCGTGAATACACACGAACTTTGAATTAAAGTGTTTACGAAATTTATGAAATGGCCCCCAGAGTGAGGCCTGTACATGCAGCCTGGAGCAGAAAATACCTTGCAAACATCTCAACATTTTACCCCTAAAATAAAAATAAATAAATAAATGAACACCTCCAGGCATCTGAATTTACGTTTTGTGTGTGTGTGTGTATGTGTGTGTATGTGTGTGTGTGTGTGTGTATATATATATATATATATATATATATATATATATATATATATATATATATATATATATATATATATATATATATATATATATAGTACCGCTAAATGAAGACGGCCAATACTTTAATTTAACACTTTAAGAAGATTCCAGGGAAGTTTGAGTGCAAACTGTCAGACAGAATGGAACAGAAACACAGTCACTGGGTACTCTGGGCACTACAGTGCCAGGATAGGTCCCTAAATCCACCAGGAAATGAGGACGAGCAGTCTGTGTGTTTGACCAATCAGTGATCGGCAGTATTTCTAGCTCCGCCCACTCGCCTCTGTTTGGTTCTACTGTTATCCTGCATGAAGGGGAACCAGATTAAGCACAAACTGAAGGCTTGTGTGTGTGTGTCTTACAGCTGCCAACGTGCTGCTGTCTGAGCAGGGGGATGTGAAGCTGGCGGACTTCGGCGTGGCCGGTCAGCTCACAGACACACAGATTAAGAGGAACACGTTTGTGGGGACTCCGTTCTGGATGGCCCCGGAGGTCATCAAACAGTCCGCCTACGACTTCAAGGTGGGTCAAAGGTCGATTCAGACCAACGGCTCTGCCCACACGCGCACACATTCTGGATCATTACTTATTATGAAACCAAAAAATGGTATTAAAGTTGTTGGACGTTACAATAAAATAAGATGAAAATATAATTTTTAGTTGCAGAGCACGTCATGGAGTACGATTACACTGATTTTATACAAATAAAGGTGTATCTGAGCTGAAGAACGCAGTGCTCTGCAGGTTAAACTCCTCTCTTCATGTACAGGCTGATATCTGGTCGTTGGGCATCACAGCCATCGAGTTGGCTAAAGGAGAACCGCCGAACTCGGACCTGCACCCCATGCGTGTGCTCTTCCTCATCCCTAAAAACACGCCCCCTACGCTGGAGGGCTCCTACAGCAAACCCTTCAAAGAGTTTGTGGAGGCGTGTCTCAATAAAGACCCACGATTCGTAAGTATTTACACAGGAGCAGGTTTCCTGGTGTTTATTGTTACACAAACTCCACAGTGAACGTTTCTCCTCTCACACAGCGACCCACAGCTAAAGAGCTGCTGAAACACAAGTTCATCACGCGCTACACCAAGAAGACCTCGTACCTGACGGAGCTGATCGACCGCTACCGCCGCTGGAAATCCGAGGGCCATGGAGAGGAGTCCAGCTCCGACGACTCCGACATGTACGCCAACTGTTCAGCCATCCATCCATCCATCCATCCACTCAACAGTTCACATACTGACTGATCCATTCATTCATCTATGCATCCAACCGTTAACCTATCCACCATCAATTCATTCACCCTCTGAACCATCCATCCAGCCATTAATCCACCTCTTGGTGCAGTGATCCATCTCTTCATCCATCCACCCACCTATTAATATACCTCTCCATTTATCCATCCATCCAATCAATCAATCTGGCCATTCATCCACACATCTATCCAAAAATCCATCCACTGACCTATCCATTGCCCATTGATCCATCTATCCATGAATCCACACGTCCATCGAGCCACCCTTTGGTCCATCCATCCATCCATCAGTCAATGAATCCACTCATCCATCTATCCATCCATGCTCACACCTACCTATCCATATATCCATCCATTTTCCATTCATCCATCAATTCCTCCGTGAATCCACACATCTATCTATCCATCCATCGACACACCTATTCATGTCTGTCCATCTATTCCCCTACCTACAGTGCCCTCCACTTATATTGGCACCCTTGGTAAATAGGAGAAAGACAATAATAAATAAAGACAATTTTTCACAGCCTTCTTTGCTAATATTTACCAAGGGTGCCAATATTACTGGAGGGCATTATATATGTATATCCATTCATCTGTCCATCCACCCACTGACCCATCAGTCCATGGACCTATTCGTATATCCATACATCCACCCAGTACATATTCCTATATCCATCCACACATCCATCAATAAATCTGTCCAGCTACTGATCAATATCAGATCTATATTCACTGATCCTTTAGTTGCACATTCATCCATCTGTCCATTTACTCTTTGATTCTTTCAACCATGAACCTATGTCTATTCATCTCTCCATCCACTAAATTTCATCCACAAATCTCTCCACACGCAGCCTCACATGGTCTCTGTCACTGTCATTGGTTTATTACACGTCCTCCATCATGACTCTGTGCTGACTTTTATTCCGCACTTCTTTTACTTCAAATCGCTTTAAACGTCTGTCGGTTTCTGCATATTTATTTATCTGTTATTAATCTAGTTTAAATGCGATTTTACACCGTGTCCCACCTTACCTCTTTTCTCACGTGAACAGGGATGGAGACGGTGACGAGCGGGACCAGTGTCCTATGTGGACTTTCCCCACAGTGCGTCCCAGCTCCATGAATAAACTGCAAAAAGGCTACGCCAACACAGACTCCGAGGTGAGACACGACCTCGCGCTTGTCTTTAGTTTCAGTAAAAGTGGCTCGGTAAGATAAACAGTGAGGGGATTTGATGGGTCGATTCAGGTGCGATGAAGTCTTTTTTTTTCCCCCAAATTAGCACAGAAAGGCCAGGCGTTAAGCCTTTTGTCTCGGGGTTATAATAGACACATAACTACAGCTGCACAGAGGCATTGTTCACACACACACACACACACACACACACACACACACACACACACACACACACACTCCTGCGTACGTTTTGTACCTCTGACGTATTAACAGCTCTGTCCACCAGGGAGCAGCTCCGAGTCCAAACGCTAGCACTCCGATACCTACATGACCACTTCCTCTGATTTTACACGAGAATAAAAGTTGAAGTAAGGATTCAGATGTTCCACAATGTTGCTACTTTATGAAGACGACGTAAAAGTGATTATGGACGAATAACTACAGTGCCCACGATGCTGGTATGACGTGATGTATACGATCCTCCACACAGGCGGCGGAGACGGTGAAGAGGCTGCCGAGGTCTCAGTGCCTGTCTGCACTCGTCTCGCCCATTTTCAGAGAGGTAACCCTCGTCCACACCTCTTAAAGAACCAGCCAAAACACATCGTGAAAGCTTACAGCTACCAGTTAGCACTGTGTAAACTGCATGTCTAAATCGCATCACACACTCACCACAGGAACACTGTTTACACAGTTCTCATCATCTGTATCAAACATACGCAAATCAAACCTGCGTTTATAATCATTCATAAGGTTTGAAACTCTAGGCCACACCCCCTTAAAGAAAAAAACTATGCAGTTATTTTTTTAAAATAATAAACAACTAGGTTGGGGTTTAATCATCATGCAGAGAGAAAAACAGAAACCCAAAGAACAACAATATTATGAAGTAGAATAGAAATAAAAATAATTAAATAAAATTTTAGTGCACCGTGCTAAACTGTTGGCTATAAACTTCCATCTCTTGTTAGCTGCATTAGCCGTGTGTGTGTGTGTTTCCCAAACACAACTCGAGTTGCTTTAAATATTGATTATTATATGAATACGAAGAAGCTTTGAAGATTAAATGTATCGACTTCACTGTAATATTTATAACTGCAATTCATAGCAGCAGTTAAGTAGGAGTGTGTGTGTGTGTGTGTGTGTGTGTGTGTGTAGTTAAAGGAAAAGCGGAGGGCGAGTGGTGGAGGAATCGGGGCCATAGAAGAGATGGAAAACGCCTTTAATCTGGCCGAGGAGTCGTGTCCCGGCATCTCAGACCTGCTGGTCACACACGTGATGGAGAGAGTGTGTCGGTAAGTTACACTCAACTCCATAAATATCGGCACCCTTTATATAAATTGTATAAGTAATAAACGCTGCGTGTAGCTGTTACAGTAAAATACCGTGCGACGGTTAGCGATGGCTTCCTGTTTTTTTTTTTTTTTTTTACTCCTCAGGTTTGCACTGAACAGCAACGGAAACACGACCACGTCGTCACGGTGAAGCCCCTCCTAACCCCGGCCTCGACCTCCGACGACCTGTTCATGACCCCCCGGTGCACCCCATGTTCCCCGTTCTCTCCACCGTGCAGATGTTTTAATGAGTTGTAATGAAATATTTTTACAGGTTCTTTATAGAGCGGAGATATTTAAGAGACAAAGCCATGCCACTGAGCTGTGTTTACCCCTTACACACATTACACCCCAATCCTCATAAAACCTCACACACGCGAACATTCTGCCTCCGACTTTTATTCTCCAGCTCCTTATTTTTTTATTATTTACTTTTTACTACTGCTAAATGAACTCTGTACGTGTCAGTCACAGAGAAAGAGGTGTGGCCTCTACCCAGTAGCACTTATCTAACCGGCTAGCTCGTTTATCAACTGCTAGCTATCTGATATTTAGCTCATATAAAAGGTCTAGCTAGTTTAATTTTCAGTAACATTGTTATTTCGCTAACCTGCGAACTAGTTTAATGTTACTTATTTAACTGGGGAGCTAGTTTATCTGGCAGTGAGTGAGCTAGTTTATCAGCAGTTCGAAAACTGCATAGCTAGTTTAATAACAGTTACTTAATTGCTATTTAGCTAAATGTTTCAATTCAGGTTTTTTTTTTTTTTTTTTTGTATAGCATTTTTAACATCAGATAGTCACAAAGCAGCTTTACAGAAATGTATGAATTTATCCCTAATGAGCAGCCAGAGGTGTCGGTGGTGAGGGAAAAACTCCCTGAGACGAAATGATGAAGAAACACTGAGAGAAACCAGACTCAGAAGGGAACCCGTCCTCATCTGGGTCACAACGGATAGTGCGATTATGAGTCATTTCTCTTCTATGACTGTATACTATATAGTTGAAAGTGCTAATTGTGTTAACGGGAACCTGAGTATGAGCGTCAGCGTCATTTCTGAATTCGTTATACTTTTAACTTAAAGTCTATTGTATCGAACTGAAGTTATTAACTGGACTCAGTGGTGGAGACTTGTCTAAAATGTTCTTAGCAATTGCAGTTCTAAGGCTAGCCAACCAGCAGTAGGGCATCAGGGTAGATCAGGGCCGTTCCAGGGAGCAGAAGGGGTCAGGATCGCTGGTATCTCAGAAGTATCATGTGTAGCTTGATAGAGAGAGAGATAACAGATTATTAGGCATGTTTAATATCAGCTAGTTAACTGGTTAAGTTTTTTTTTCTTGAGGAGGCAGGAGGATATTCATATATAAATACACACATGAATTTACATCTAATTAATATTCATTATTCGTAGTGTATACTCATGTGTAGTTCATGGTAGTTATTAATTTTTTTGGTATTAATATTAGCTAATAACTATTCAAAGATTAATGCTGTAATTTTCAAAATGGCGTTCAGGTGAATTAACTAATTACTGTAGCCACTTCCGGGTGTGATTCAGGCGTCACGCCCTCTACTGGCTCACTGGGAGAATGTCAGGTATGAACAAAATTACATCAGGAAAACATTTCTGAATCCACACGACAAAGTTAATCTTTCAATATAAAAAAAAAAACTTTATTTCAAGATAACGGTGAGCAAGTTTATTAGAAAGTTCTGGAATAAAACTCTAAAATGGTAACAGCTGATCCTAAGGAAGAAACTGGACCACCAGATGAAGACACTTTCACAAGTCATACAGCGGCATGGTTTAAACATTACAGAATAGTGCGCACACACACACACACACACACACACACACACTGCAAAGGACTCAATTAGCATGCATTAACAAATAAAACAGGATTAAAACTTCACATCACCACCAGGCACGTGCCAATAGTCAGTCTTTATATCAGAAAATTCTCTATAAACCACTGATGAAGCTCAGGAGCTAGTATAAGGAACTAGCTAAGCTAAGCTAAACAGCTCTACACATTTCAGTCTACTTTTTTTAAAATGAAAAAATATAATGAACTACAGTTACTTAGGAAATTTTAAAGTGATAGGTCGGGGAAAAAAACAACAACAAAACTACTAATCTGCATTTTCCCTGTAAACCCAAGTGTAGTCGTCTTGGCTGCGAGACTACAATTTCGCGTAAAGTGGAAAATGGGGCACATGAATTATTCCTTTAATTTTGGCACATGCCTAGTCGTTACGTTAATCATTTTCAGGCGACAGCGTTCACACGTACGTTATGACCATCACACAGAGCTCGTGAACACACAGCCTGGTCTACTCCCACGTGTTTACGCTGCTCTCGAACACCTGCTCAGGTACGTTAACGTTACAGCGGCAGTAAGGAACTCTGCATCAGACACTAGATATTCTGAAGGTGGCTGTAAGGCTGTGCACGGCCATCAGCAGTTTTTTCCTACAGCTTCCAAAAGTTTGCCAAGTTGATCTTTTCAGAAAAGGGCTGAGATACATCAGGTCAAGTGTTTTTTTCGGGGGATGTGAAAATCAAACATGGAGGACAAAATGAGTCAAAGATGAGTTTTACGACTTGCAGAGTCTCCAATTTCCAGGGTTAATGTAGCTAAAATAACTGTTTGGCATTACTAAGAATAATAAATGTAATCTACAGCATGAGCTAGGCTAGTTACTTAGCTGATACTAGCTAGAGTGAGCAGGTTGCACGAGCTGGTACAGGTACTACCGTCTCTTAAGGGCATGGCCTAAGAGGTACTACTTTTTTAGACATTTTTAAGAGAAATTTCTGTATCGTTAAAGACATTTCTGAAAAAATTCAAAATGGCCAACAACGTTGAGTGCTGTGGAATTAACATTACTATGAATAATGTAAATAATTTCACCATTAGCTAGTTTAATTTAATAGCAGTTTGAACTCGAATCATTCCTCTAAAGCGGCGAATGTCCTTCTTTTACCAAACACACCCTTAAAACCCTTACAACTCTTCAAATCGTGAACACAGGTAACACAGGTCAGTATTTTGGTGCGAGGAAATAACAGAAACAGCTTGTTGTGTGATCATGTGCCGATAATCAGTTATGCGATATATATCACGATATTCAAAACTAAATTGTTATTGTGGACACTTTAAACATGTAAAAGTGAAATCGAGGACGTCTTTTTCCGTAAATCCCACAGAAACCAAGAGCAGGAACTACGATGACATGTAAAACATCGTGATAATATCGTAAACCGTGATAAGAAGTTTAGGCAATTGTCAAGTAACTAATATCGGTACATGTCACTGTGGATAGACAGAAAAGTAATAATAATAATAATAATAATAATAATACTGCTTACAAAAATAATAATAATAATAATAATAATAATAATAATAATAATAATAATAATAACTAACTTTTATCCCAAGGAAGAGTAGAAAAAACTAAGAAAGTGTAAAATACAGCGAGACGTGACGAGACACCAGACACGTCTCTCTTTTATTCTTCTCTTCTACTTCTCTCTCTTTCTCTGTGTCTCGGATCGGCTCTCACTCCACAGCTCTGCACCTGAGAAACAAATAAAGCCACGTAATTATTAAACACTGGACAATAATCACACCCATTAGCGCTTTTCCACTCAACAGCACGCCGTGACTCGGCTTGGGTTTGAAAATTACTCCACGCCAAGATATAATCCTCCATTTGGTCACTATTTCTACCACGAACATGTTTTTTGGTACTCGACGAGATCAACCCTGTGATGTAGGGATGCAGTGATACTCATACTGAGATCATGTATTGCTCCGACACTGTGCTCGTATCTTCATACTTGTAAGACATGCTCCGATATTAAAATCCAGTACCGTGTGATACAAAGAGACGTAATTCTAGCGTACGTTGTCGGGTTAGTGGATAGACGACATGTAACGACAGAAATCTGGACGTATTTCACCATCAATGATAGCGGTGCTGTGAGAAAATATCAACAGGACCAACTACAACACAAGTAACTTGTTAAAAGTCTTAAACAGGAAATAAATGTCTCCAGATGACGATAGGTGAGTGAAAGTAACTTTAGTTACAGCCCTTATATATACACACACACACAAATAAATAAAAATGCTAGTGTCTAGTAGCATAAGCGCATGAACACACACGGTTGAGCTTTTAATGACTGCTGTATAAACCGTCTGGGGGACAAAAAGGCCGTGATGCATCTGTAAAGGCTGTGGAGTCATTAATAAGTGTGTGAAGCGTGATGTGCTGCTGCGAACTTCATCTTTTTTTCCTTGTCTTTTTTAAAGGTTTATTTTATTTTATTTTTTTACCTCGAGTGGTTTAGACGTGCTGCCCTTCTGCTTCTCCGTCACCCTGCTTCTGCATCTGTGCCTGCATCTTCGCAATCATCTCCTGCATCCTCCTCAACTACAACACACACACACACAAACTAACTTTCAATCTTAAATCTTTATAAAAACACACTCAACACATCCTTCAGAACCTTTCAAATGTTCTGAAGGATGTGGAGAACAGTTGGGAGAAAAAAAAAAAAAAAGTGTTTTAACATTTATTCAGTGTTTAAGACCAATGATTCTTATTCATCGTCTCTCTCTTCTCAGCAAAATGGCTTGCTTTTCTCCCACAGACAGCTCTCTGGTCTTCATGTTGGTTTATCCGTTTTAACAACAAATGCAGCCTTCACAGGCGAAACCCAGAGATCAAACCAAGAGTAGACTTTCAGAGCTATGTAACTATGAGGAAATGAAAGCTGAAATTCTTATCAGTCGTCTCATCTTTTGATCTCAAACCCAAATGTCTTCAGCGGATACTGAAGACAATAGAACTGGCCTTGCTGTTCCAATACTTTTGGAGGGCGCTTTTTTTGGCAGTATTTCATATGATCAGAATATTATATTATTTAATGTATTTTATATAGCTCAGTTTGTTCTAAAGATACTGGAAAAGTATCAAATTTATCATTGTGTTTTCACACGTCTACAGAATTCAGCTTATTTTCAACACATTTCTTGACTTTTTTTTTCTCACAGATTTATAAAAATGTAAGGTTTTTTTTTATTTTTTATTATTCCTGCATCATACCTAATACTAATCAATGCAGCATATATGAATAAATTAAACAGAAAGTAACACTTATTATTTGTTATTACTACTGGAACTAAGATCTATATTATCAATTATTATTAAGGCTATACCTCAGCCTCCTTCTCCTGAAGGATCATGTCCTTGTCCATTTCCTCTGGCTCCGGCACCTTCCTGCCACTACACACACACACACACACACACACACGATAAACACTTTCAAATGTCAGTCACTGCATCCTGTGCTCAATGAATATGAAAGGGAATCAACCCAATTCACCCACAATATACACACGTGTGTGTGTGAGAGATTAGTGCAAACAGAAGCAGCAGACACAGCATGGAAGTATAAGTGTGTGCACAGCAGTGTGAACAGTTATGTGTAAAGTGTGTGATGCAGAGAGATGCGAGTGTGTTAGCCAGCAAGCCACAGTGCATTTGCATTGTGTGTGTATGTGTGTGTGTGTAGTAGCAGCACAAGCATTAAGCTGAAAGACAGACCTCCCCCTCCTGTCCTCTAGCCTACACACACCTACTGTACACCATATTACTGGGTTTCGTTGGCAGCAGTCACCCCATAGTGGCGTCGTGTTGCAATGAGATACCGTTTTTATTAAAATCTTTCCATTCCGATCTAATCTGATCTAAAAATTCCACAACCGGAGAGAGATGGTGCTCCCTGCTTCTCTGTGCGAGTCTACATAAAACACAAAAGACTTCCTGGTTTTAATAAGTCTTGTATCTACTAATGATGGGAATTCTGACTCTTTTCAGCGAGTCAGATCATTTGACTCAGCTCACCAAAAAAAGACGACTCTGTCGACTCCCAAACCGTTTTCTCCTAAACTGTAGGGAAAAAAAAAAGTG
Source organism: Ictalurus furcatus (assembly GCF_023375685.1). Classification (NCBI taxonomy): domain Eukaryota; kingdom Metazoa; phylum Chordata; class Actinopteri; order Siluriformes; family Ictaluridae; genus Ictalurus; species Ictalurus furcatus. The sequence goes on from NC_071271.1 coordinate 21,177,166, forward strand.
CGACATTCTAAGACATTGAAAACGGACACATTAAGATTAAATTACACTACAGGAGCAACATCTACAAAGAAGAAGAAGAAATCATGCTCATGTGCACGAGTCAGCTCTCAACGTTCAGCTAAAAGAGTCAGTTCAAAGAGTCGACTCGTTCACGAACGACTCATCAGTAAAACCTATAGCTTCATCTGGTGTAGAGATGCGTGCTGGTATAAGATGTTCTCCACACAGACATGTCTGAGGGTTAGGTATGAGATCGTGTCCGTATAGTGATGCCTGATGGTTTTTGATGGTTTCTGTTGGGGTTTCTTGCTGGTTTATAGTGGGGGAGGAGGAATAAAGCACACAGCAGTACGTACGCAGGCGACAGAGGCAGAATGTAACCGTGGGAGGACAACCTGCCGCCTCGCTTCAGGCGCTCTGAGCGGAAGTTCTCGTAGTGCAGGTCCTGAGTCACTTCCTGTAGGTCCTGCATGTGGGTTCTACACACATAAATTAGCAATAAAACAAGCAGTTATATTGTTGCAATGGATAGACGGTATAAATATAAATATTCATCCACCCATCCACCCACACATCCATTTAACCGTATCTATTTATCCATCCATCCATCTACCTGTCAATCTGTATCCATTTATCCATCCATCCAACCATCCACCTACCTATCCAACCGGCAATCCATCCATGAATTTATTTATTCATCCCTCCATCCATTTAACAGTCTGTCTATCCATTTATCTACCCATCCATCCACCTATTTGACCCATTCACCTCCATATCCATCCATCCATCCAAACATCTGTCTATTTATCTGTCTATCCATCCCCCCATCCAAACAGCTGTCTACTTATCTATCCATCCATCCAATCAACTACAAATCCATCTATCCATTTACCTACTCATCCATACATCCACCCACCTATTGAGCCATTCACCTCCCTATCCATCCATGCAACCATCTATCTGTCTATTTATCTCTGTCCATCCATCCATCTAAACATCCATCAATCGATCTATCTGTCTATTTATCTGTCTGTCCATCCATGCAACCATCTATCTGTCTATTTATCTCTGTCTGTCTGTCCATCCATCCATCTAAACAGCCATCAATCCATCTATCTATCCATTTGCCTATTCATCCATCCATGTCTCTCTACACTAGTGTGTACATGTTGGACAGTGTGTATATTTGTGTGCGTGTGTCGTACATGAGCATGGTGCGCAGTTTGAGGAAGTCGTTGTGTTCGGGGTTCTCCACCTCCACCACACCCCACGGGTACAGGCGCCCTCGCACCTTCTTCCCTTTAGCTTCAATCTGCTGGTTAGAGCCCACCACTGCAAACGGGATACTGGTCTACACACATACACAAACACACACACACACACGCCACAAATGTCCAATCACAGGTGGTGTGATGAAGCGAAGCTGACTGTTTTCCTAAAGCAGATTTTTATCCGTTTATTGTTACATTTAATGTCCGTGAAACGAGTCATTTCCATGCGTCCGAGCAGTGCTGATAAACACCTGACATACCTTCAGAATCCTCGTCTGCTCCTTAAACTCCTCGTCTTCGTCCGACTCGGCATCGGGCAGGTGGTAGATCTTAATGCCATGCTCGTCGATCTCGTCTAAAATCTGCAGGTGGGAAACAGGAAGTCGGAGTCTACGCTGTGACAAGAATGTTGTGCCGTTTGTGGGCGTGGCCTTACCAGCCACGAGCGACAAACTACAAGCAACACGAGAGGCTTGTTACTTCCTAGCATGAAGACAGAACTGAAATGTTGCGTAGTGTTGTAATGATAAGATGAACATGAGGTGTGATGTTGTTTGATGACTGATGAAGAGCTCAGGAGATGGGTGGAGGAGTGTTACCCTGCGCTTGAGCCTCTCTCGCTCCTTCAGAGTGAGCGTGTCGGCTTTGGCGATGACGGGGACGACGTTCACCTTGTTGTGGATGGCCTTCATGAACTGAACGTCCAGCGGCTTCAGGCTGCAGGAAGAGACACTGGCTTTAAACTGCGGAGTTAACGAGCTGGTAATAACGCTCCGCTGGAATGGTTTACTTCTCGATTATCATTACAAAGCCCCGAACCTCACCTTCACTCGGACCTGAGCACGCGCACCGGTCAAAACGGACCCAAAACTGTCCAGCTGACGAGATCATTAACAACCACACACACACACTTAAAGCAGCCGATTCAATACGATCCAGTTTAATGCCGTTCATAATTATAACACGTCTTGTTTTAAATAAACTGTTGAAATAATCAGCATTTATTATTTTATCATTTCTAATGATTATTATTACAGATATTAACAGACTTTGGTTTGGTGTTAATAATAATAATAATAATAATAATAATAATAATAATAATAATATTTGGTGTAATCATTCTTTTTTAATAAGAATAAAAGCCTCCAGTTCTGTTTGGTGTCTAAATAAAAATGAATAATAATAATAATAATAATAATAATAATTTAAATTATTTACTTACTTATTCATATATGTACATATTATAATATGTATAATAAATATATTCTAATGTACATTATATTAAAATACATATGTATTATTGTATTATACTACATTATACATATTACATATATATTATAACAATATATTATAATTATATAGGTATATATGTAAAATAATATATTACATAATCATATGTAGTATTGTATATTGTATAATATATTGTACATATTATATATGAAATATATGTATAATACTAATATGCATAATATAATATATTATAACTTATTATATTACAATACAACTACACATACGTATGTAGTTATATTATAATTTATTATATTACAATACATTATATTATACATATTAGTATTAATAATATATATATATATATATAAATATTTACATACATATTTAAGTACATACCTATTTATATATTTGTTTACTCATTTACTTACTAATGTACATATTTTCTTATTGACGTTTTTATTTAAAGATTTATGCAGACACTTATGTTTGCTTATTATTTTATTTCCTTACTTATTTACTTACTAATGTAGAAATTCTTACATATTTATTTATGCACATATTTATTCACTCGCTCATTTACTCCTTTATTTGTTTACTTAAGGTGTACAGACCTATTTAACTTACTTCTGTACTTATTTACTTAATCATCTACTGAACTACTAATTGACTGACTGAAATTATTTTAGTTAGAAATTAGTTTGCTCTGTTTCTTGTCCAAGTGTTTTATTTATGCACATACCTAATTATTTACTTGTTTACTCATTGCCCTGTTCCTGCTCACACACCCAGGAAATGTGAATATTCTGTATCGAATCTGCTTCAAACAGGAACATTTCTAAACTCAGCACTTATTATACACATTACACTCATTCCTACTTCCAAATAATACATCTATCTATCTATCTATCTATATATCTATATATATATATATATCTATCTATATCTATCTCTATCTATCCATCTATATATCTATATCTATCTATCTATCCATCCATCTATCTATCTATCTATCTGTGTGTGTGTGTGTGTGTGTGTGTGTGTGTGTTTGAACTCCTGACCCGTGTCCGAGCGGAGAGATGAAGTAGAAGCAGCAGTGGACGCGATTATCCACGATATGTCTGCGGTTCAGGCCGCTCTCGTCGTGAAGGTAACGCTCGAACTGATCGTCGATGTAGGCAATGATGGTATTGAAGCTGAAAAATACAAAGCAGAGATGTGGAGTGTTCATCAGAGGAGTTCCTCAAGGAGCCGTGCTGAGCACCAGAAGATTAAGAACGTAACGACTGAAAAGATTAGCCAAACCCTGATAAACCAGCACACGCTGAAACAGTGTTTGTGCTCAGACTCACGTGTTTGCTTTCACTTCTGTTTTCTTTTCAAGGTGACCTTTTTATTTATTTATTTATTTTTTAAATCAGCTCCAGCACATCAGGTCCATTTTAACTAGCACTATGATCAGTAAGAAATAAACACTGTGTGTTAAAGGAAATAACCTCCCTGAAACCGAATCTGTTCCTATAACAGCACATCACTAAAGAGTTGTATTCCTCTTACACCACAGAGATTTGTCAACAAATACAATTTATATTTATTTAAGAATGACACGATATGTTTTATCTGTTTATAGTTACATTTAACGTTCTGAAAGAAGTTCCTGTTCTTGCTTACGTTATAGCAGCTATAAACTCTCGCTCCCTCACCAGCCCTCTCTCTATTCTCTCTCACTATTCCCTCACTTCACGTTAATAAGACAAATGCAAAACCCAGCTTGTCACATTCCCAAGAAACCTCAAAGAAGTGTAAACTCCTCTGTCCTGAAGTTTTAACAGCTTTACCTCTGACTGTTACAAAGTGCTGACACTGGAGACTCCTTCCATAAAGGTTAAACATTTCTCCTTACAGAAAACTTCACCGTAGTGAAGATTATTTTAATCTGCTTTATCCAGTCGATTTTACGCATTGATTACTTTTATTAATTTTTTTAAAGCTCCGCAGCTTCAGCGTTGTCTCAGTCTGTTAAAAAAAAAAAAGAAGTCTTTTTATAAGGAAAAGCAGAAGTGCTGGACGTGTAGACGCTGATATATTAGCAGCGGAGGTTTTAAACTGAATTAGAATATTAAAATACGAGAGGGGTTTTTTTCAATAAGAGAAAATGGGAAGTGAGGACGATCTACATGTGTTCTGGAAGTTCAGAGCAGAACAAAGACAGGAAACATGAGCGAACTCGCTTAATCTCACACACCCCGTACCCTGTACGTCTGATGGCCTATCGGGAAACATTTCCTGTCAGCTTTAACTCGCCGTGTCTGCGTATCTACTGTCCGAGCTTCCAGTTTGAGGGGCAAGAACAGAAACGGTTCTGAATGCCGAAGGTTTCTACGCTATGTTAACATGATGCCGCTTTACGATGAAGAAACCTCGAGCGTGAGCCGATATCGAGACTCATCCGATTTCTTTAAAAATATTTTTACTAAAGCTTTAAAATATTATTTTAACTGAAGCTAAAATCACCACATGCACCAAACCACAGCTTCCCCCCACTCCTCCACAGAAAAACTGTACACTGCAAATATAAAATAGAAGAAGAATCAATCCTAACAAAATAATACTGTCAAGTCCTTTTATATATAATGTAAACATTTCCAATAAAAAAATACATATTTTCCGTTTGTTACAGAATCGAATCAGATTCATTCTTTCGCCGTGATGTTTGTTGATGATAAACGAGACTTTTAAGCTGTATTCGTGTTCGACGCACATGAATTGTAGACAGCTTTGGCTGAACGCGCATTGTGATGACGTCACATGACGCGTCTCGGCCTGAATCTGCTGAAAATTCTGACGAATTCCGAGCTCCTCCGAACATTGCGGCGTTTCCTGGATTGTGCGCTCATTTCCCCGATTGCAAAAATCCTGGAGGGACTGAATAAACTATTTGAATACAAATTTGAATTCTATAAATTTCACCGTTGAATAAAATATTATATTCTCCTGTGGTGTGTTTAATAAAGTTACATTTTCACCAATGGTTTTTTTTTTTTTTTTTTTTTAACTTGCTATACTGCTAAGATTTCATTCAGAATTACAGGTTACAAAGTTCTTAAAGATTTTAAGATCTCAAAATAGTTTTGTTTTTTTAAAATATATATTTTATGTAAATGAGGTCCAGAATTCCCAAGGAAAAACGAATAAAAATATTTTTATGTTCTACTGATCTAGCTCGATTCCTACCAAGCGGCTAACTTTGGCCATTAGCTCGACGATTCCAGCTAGCTTACATCATCATAGCCTGGCCTGGCTAGCTAGAACGTTACACGGGTATTAAAGTAGGACGTAAATAAATGCTGTTGCTTGTTTACTTTTCTCTGGGAATCCTGATTTACATGAAAAGTGGTATTTCTGAGATGCGAAGTTCTGACATTTGTCTTTATGGTTCTGAATCACAAGACCGTAAGCCGTAATTTTGAATTGTACGTTCTTGCATCTTACAACTAACAAATAAATAAATAAAAATAAAATAAAATATCAGACGTCTGATAACCCGACAAGAAGCGAGAACAGCGAACGTGAAATAAAGAGTCTGCTGATCATTTCCTTATTTCTGTATTACATTACAACGAACCCACACACACACACACACACCTGCCGTGTAATAAAGCGTGAACAGAATCAGTACCAGTCTTGGCTGTTGATGGCGTCTCCGTATCCGGGCGTGTCCACCACGGTGAGTCGCAGTTTCACTCCGCGCTCCTCGATCTCCACGGTGGAGGCTTCGATCTGCACGGTGCGCTCGATCTTCTCTAAAACACACCCCACACACACACACACACACACACACACACACACACACACACATCAGGACGCCACGCAACGACCCCCAAAGTCTCTTACACTCCAACATCGGCCAGGTGACGACTTAAAGAGATGTTTTGATTAGTTATTGGTGGCTTTGGGAGGATTCTTTGCTGGTAGTGAGATAGCAGAGGTATAGAACCCGTGATTTACATCATGTATCTGAGGAACCAGTTCTGATCCCTCAGTGTGTGGTGTTGATCCGGGGTTAGTCACTGACCTGCGGCCCCGGGGATGATCCTCTCTGGGTACAGATCAGTGAGGAACAGACTGTTAATCAGAGTCGACTTCCCCAAACCAGACTCACCTGAAGATAACACAAACACACACACACACACACACACACACACACACACACAGTCTGATTAGTGACGATTAAACTACTGAATACACATTAACTCTTATCTGCTTCAGTCCCTCTCTCTCTCTCGCCTCTGCACCCCTCGCTCACTCCTTCACCATGTTCCTCTCCCCCCCCCCATCTCTCTTTTGGTCACTCCCTCCACGGGTTCCTACCACAGCTCACTCCTCCCCTCCCTCCCATCATCACACACCTCCTCCCTAACTCTGTTCCTTTACTTACCTTCCTCTCTTCACCTTACTCCACCTTCTTCCTCCCTTGTTTCCAACCCCTCACTCACAAACTTCTCCAACAGCTCCTAACTTAAATCCTTCACCCAGTCAAATCCCTCCATCGCTTCTTCTCACTTCTCTCCAGCAGATCTGCAACATGCACTCAGAGGAATGAAGCCCTAAATGCCTTAAACAAACAACTTTCCACTGTTTTCTCTCTCTCTCTCTCTCTCTCTCTCTCTCTCTCACACACACACACATCTGGCAGCGGATGGATTCCCACACTGACTCCCACAATCAGGAAACCACTCAGAGGGAAAAACAGCATCGGAATGTCACCCCAACACAGACACACACACACACACACACACACACACACACACACACACACACACACTTCTCCTTTTCAGCACACATTACTCACCCACCACCATCAGTGTGAACTCAAAGCCCTTCTTCACTGATTTACGATGAACCTGATTGGGCAGGTTGGCGAATCCCACGTAGCCGGGAGTCTCCGGGTTGGTGAACTGCCCCTGTCACACACACACACACACACACACAGAGGACATCACATGTACATGGATATAAATAAACTACACGCCCAGTCTAATAATTCTTTCAAATCTCACAGAGGAGCTTAAAGCAGGAAAACACTAAACCAAACAGAAGAGTTAAAGCAGGAACGAGCGGAAAACTCAAACAACGGACAAAAGGATTTTAATTTCTGTTCATCGGCTCATTACGTAGGCATTCGAAGCATCCGAGCTTATACAGGCCGTTACCAACAACTACTGTGATCTTTCCGAATCTCATTCCATGTCAAATCAACCCGAGAGTGGAACCAGTCTGTCAACGCTGTCTTCAACTTTTATTAGTACGAGAACAAAACATAAAATCCCAAATTCTTCCACTCAACTCTCACTCATTATGAAACGACAGCCATTTAAAATGTGCTTCATAACATAACACTTTCCCCTCAACACTTTCCCCTTAACAGCTCATGATGTTCGTTTGTATTCAAGTTTATTGCCATTCCAGCATCATACAGCATGGCGATATCATGGCAAATACAGATATTAATCAAACATTCAATGAAGCCTGTTGTACCACTATCTCCTGTAGATATTTTGTCTAAACGTACAGAGTTAAAAAAGGGGGCGTGTCTAGGCCAAATTTTTCAAAGGCCGCCATTTTGTAACTAGTGGGAGCTGACAAAAAACTCATTTTGAGGTTTTTGTTCTCAAACTCATACTAACAAATGGTGAAATAAACGCTGAGATGGAGTGGTGGAGTTCTCCTGTTGGTTGATGTGACGTTGCTGTGATTTTTACTATAAGTTTTGAGCCTCGATAAGAACAAGCTCGATAAGAGCTTTTGGTGTAAAACTATCGTCGTGTATGCTTCGTCTTCGTTATTAACTTATTCTCCTCCCAAAGATTTACACAGAATCTTGTAAATCCAAGGACTTGCTTTGTTAAATCAGTGTCTAACACAACCCTTTAAAAAGAACAGACTATCTAACTTATCTAACCAAGAACACTATTTGTTAACTACGCAGTTAACATGAACGTAATTACATTGTTCTGCATGGTTAATATTAAATAATGATAACGGTAAAGCTGATTACAGAAACACAGTCTTTCTGGAACATTCTGTATAAATGTGCTGAGCGCTGTAACAGGAAGCTGAACGCTTTGTAAAGCACTTACCTTCGTTTTATCAGCCTGAGACATGATGAGCTGTAATCCAAAACCTGCAAAACACAATCACAATCACTCTCAGGCATCAGGACGAGGATTTCTATCCTGGCATAAGAAACCCACCATATAACATGATACACAAGTGAAGAACAACAAGAATAAGAAGCAGCAGAACAAGAACAAGCAAGATGACATCACACAGTGATTAGCATATTCATTACATCTTCGCATCGTATTTGCATACGGGAAGTAGCCAAGGTTTGTCCAAAGAGTAGCTTGATTTGCCCCTAGGTGCTTTTTTGAAACTTTTTATTGACTTTTTATAAATTCAAACACTTTTTAAGCAACACTAGATTTTTTTTAAAGGCTATTCTCAAGATTTTCCAGTACTTAAATTCCAAAAAGCCAAGTTCATGCGTGTGGTACGAACCCTGCGTTCTGCTGTTGTTTATTTTAAGTGCATTGGGATGTTGACTGTCTGCTAAACAGAGGTTTCGTGGTCCAGTGTGGGGGTGCGTAAAAACAGAAAGGTGTGCGATTTCTGCATTTCACTTTCGGGAGAACGAAGGAAGCGGACGTTAACGTGCGGATCACAGATCGCACACACTCACTCACACGGCCAGACACGTAGAGAAACGTGCAAAGAGTAAAGCGCTTCAAAACAGGACACATGCACGAGAAGAAAAATCTCAACACTGGAACAACGCCGAGTAAACATGCAGATGAGGTTTTAAAATAGTTCTTCTGGATTAAATGGGTTTTTATTTTTTATATTAGTAATAAAAGTCAGCCAATCTAGGCTTTCATAAAACACAAATCCTTCACACACAGGAAGTGCGTCTCACCACAGGAAAAAAAAAAAAATACGCACACATCCTGCACCTCGTTTTAACTGATCTGCCTGAAACTCTGTTCAACTTTATACGTCCTCTAAACATGTCTCCATCACGTGTGCACAACTTACAAAACTAAAGAAATAGAAACACATCTCAACAGCACTTCTGTGTTCACTTTTCATAACCAGCTGCAAACTTTTCTGATTTCATTGCCCCCCCCCCACAAGTGTGTGATGCAGATGAAATGCAAATACTCCACAACGACACTACTTGTGTATTTTTTCCAATGCAAAAAAGTGGTTTGTTTAAGAAGAAGAAGAAGAAGAAAAAGAGGTTGAACTTTCAGTCCTGTTCTGAAGAATTACTGCATGCAAGATTATCATATATGTGTGTGTGTGTGTGTGTGTGTGTGTGTGTGTGTGTATATATATATATATATATATATATATATATATATATATATATATATATATATATATAGTATATCAGATACTAATTTCCCTTTATTTTAATTAACAGGCTGATTATGCTAATGAGGCGTGCTGATCTGCATTCTAATGAGTCTGTTTACACCGTTATATCTTTAAATAAACAGGAAGTAAACACGTTATTCTAGTCATTTGTACAAAAAAATGTTTGGTATGCAGCTGAAGTGTGTAAAGTAAAGGAAGAAGAGAACCGGAAGTGGGCTAGTCAGAGAGAAAAGTGCTCTATTTCATCACTTCCACACCTGATTACTTCTTCATGAGCCAGATAGTTTAAGATGCATGGAAAGTTACAGATGCAAAAACGATTTTAAATGACGTTAACAAAAATAAAATAAAAACAGACACTAAAACCGAAGTTAGCTTGACTAGCTAGTTCATTGAATGAGTATGCAATAGGGCAATAAAATTAACGAGGATGTGCATCAGTTAAAAGAGTGATTTAGGTTGTTGTTTTTTTTTTTTTAATACACCTAACCCTATGTTGTTGTTGTTTTATTTTGTTTTTAAATTAGGCTTTATGATGATGAGAAGAAGAAAAAACGCGAGAATTGAGAACAAAACATAAAATAAACAATTAATTCACGCTGTAACCGACATGCTAAAGCTTTCCAGAACACAAAGGTGATCAGTACGAGGTTTAAATAATAATAATAATAATAATAATAATAATATCATAAATAGACGCAAACGTAAGAAATAAAGGTCACATACCGAGACTTTTCAGTCGTGGGAAGCAGAGACACGAAGCTGCGCCGCGAATTCCACAGATTGCGGAAGTTCTCAGCTTCTCCTTCAGCGTTTGCTATGTTCGACCAATGAGCGGCGCTGTCGTGCTACAGTTCGCTCTGATTGGCTACCAGCTCACCGAAAACCCGCCCACTCTGTAATAAACCGTTATAGCAGAGCCACAAGATGGCGCGCGCGCCCGAGTGAGTGTGTGTGAAGAGCGCGCGAGAGAGACAGAGAGCATTCATACTGAACGGATTTAAACGAAGCTAAACGGCTAAAATGATTTGAATTCTGGATTGTGATTGGTCAGAAAGTGTTGATTAGTTTTCTGTAACGGCAGCCGCAACTCTAATGTTGTCTAAAATTTACACTAATGCGCTCACGTTGTCGTTTCTATAGTAACAGCTCATTCACAGACACTGTGGTGTATGGTCCATGCCCCAAATAAACACATAAACACACACACACACACATGGAATTAACAGCAATAAATCAACTTTAACCCTGTAACATGCAGCTGAGAGTCAACAACGTGCGTACAGTCTAGCAGCTCATTTTGAGAGCTTTTAGACGTACCTTTGCGTGAGGTGAGATCGTTACTAGGGATGACATATGTCTGAGCAAAATTTCCATCCCAATTACATTTCAAGAACCACGCAAAAGCCCTGTCACTAACCCAAAAAGTTCAGGAACTGGAAAAGGGAGACATTTTTCTTTGCATGGTACACACGAATTCTTCACATAGTTTTGATGTACAGACATTATCCATGCCATAATCCCTCTTTGCCTCTTCCAATCTTTGTATTATACTGTACAATAGAAATAGTTCTGTTAATCATAGACACACTGTCTGCACTTACACTTTGCCCTTTTTGCAGTAATTTATTAGATTTCATTCAGATGATTTGCTATAAAAAAAAGACTTGTCAACTGCAGAATATTTTAAACTAGCTCAGTCTGGCAACCCGGTCATTAACTGTCCTGTCTGCTGCTCCTCCCCCAGTGAAAATGTATATAGAGTAAGAACAGGGCAGCATGATTCCTGCCCCAGTAAGGGCCCAAATCAGGCATTTGTTGCGGTTCCTATTTTTGACCACTAGCCGCAGCAGTGAGCATTCTGCTCCACGATTGCTCAACATCTCAGAAGCTGAGCAAATCAACTTATATTCTTATATCTGTCAAAAAAGCAACACTTTTCAAAATCACTGGTCACTCATAAGAAGTAATCATTTGTCTTATTTTTTATCTTATTAAATTCAAGAAAGAGAGGAAAATAAGACTGGTGAAGGAACGACTGTTTATAACTGCTATTTTGAATCAGTACAAACAAATTAATTTTTTTTTTTGCTGTTGGATTTCTGTGTGTAGAGTATGGTGACTGTGTTTAGCTGCTGGTGAGTAGAGCCATGGAAAAGGGGAGGGGTGTGAGCCCCCTGCTGGGCAAACAATTCACAATTCACACCTCTCCACAGTAACACTGGTACAGAGATCAAACAGACAGCACAACTAAAGCTTTTTTCATAGTAAAACACTGTATATAACTGCCACGATAAAATTATAACATTTAAACCTAGTAGGCTAGGTAAAAAAAAGAAAGAAATAGTTATGAAACACTGCAAATTAAAAAAAAAAAAAAAAAAAAAAAGTTTAATGAGTCATTCTTTTTTTTTTAAAAAAAGTGTCAAATCATATGCAAATTACTATAGTATATGGAGAATAAAACCCTTGGGGGCATGCTGTTGTAGGAAAATGATCAACTTTGTGGTGGAAACTATAACTCCGCTTCATCACACCACTCCGTCACTCATACAGTGTTTATTGCTTACTAATCCAGCTAACCAAAAGATATTGTCATTAAGTAGAAACTATGTTCCCTGACTACCAAATTTTTGTTGTAGCAACGTAACTATTGAAGTGGTGACATCTAGAAAAATGAAAGCCCTAAATACGTTATAGTATTGTACCTTTGCGACATAACTTGTGAATAGGTGTTATCATGTTTTACCATCAAAATAATGAATGAGTTTGCCTCAGCTACCTGGATTGCACGTCCTGACATGAAAGCAAAAATGTTTAGCATTAAGGCATCATAGAGAAATAAGGTTTGGACGTTGTTTGCTCTTCGCCGTGTGTACACAGTGTGTATCATCAGTTACACCAGTGTGTAGGTTTACATTCAAAGAAAAAAAACCTTCTCACTACTGTCCATGAAGTTGCAAAAATAACCTGCTTCCATTGTTAGCTTCTGCGAAAGTTGTCATGCTGAAAAGACTGGAGCTGACGGAGAGCCAATCGTCTGCGCTGTTCGTCCTCCCTGTACTCTGACTGGTCGATTTGGAAACAGCGAGTCGTACTCTCACAGTGTAACACGGCTGATAAGAAACGACCGAGTCTCTGTTTCGCTGTTTTGTTGATACTGTGATAAAGATGAATGTGTGCTTCTTTTTTTGCTGTTAGTTTCTCTAATCATTGCACCTGCTGGCTATTTCTTAATTTGATTTTTATTTGCAGAAAAAAATAAGCATGCTTTCTGTCAATACCTGGAACATGTTCGAGTTCCTCTTTAATGTTTTCAGGATGTGCTCTCGGTCAGAGAAATGAGAAAACCATTAAAAGGCATTTCTGCTGATAGACATCGAGGTTATTTTGTTCAGTCTTTTAAAGAATATCTTCACCACAAATCTAAAAAAATTAATTACAAAAGAGAACACAACATTTACTGGTTTGGCAGCACCACTGAAACTTACATGTAAGGTGTAAAATCCAATACGAACACAAAACTGAGTACGTGGGGGTTAAAGGTGGGATTTGAATTCACAACATTCTGGTCAGTAGAAAATAGTTTGGCAAAAAATCTGCAAAAAATTACCTTTATCCGATAAAAATCTGATCTGATAAAAATATTACCTTCACGGGGGTAAAAAAGCAGTCGATCAGCCAAGACAGGATCAGCATTTGATGTTTACTTCAATGTTTTAGATAAACACTGGATTGTTATTTATGGACGTCACCATTTTGGAAAACCAGAAAAATTCATGTTTTGTTCCTGTGCAGCTTGGTATCATTTTACACAAGATGGCAAGGGGGAGGAACGTTCCAACATTATTACACTGTCTTTAATTGTGTAGTTTAAATAATAATGTATGTGAAGATTTGGGCACGTGTTTACCGAAAAGACTTTGGGTATAATAGACTTCCATTACAAAGGATTACAGAAAAGGTTTTGAATGAGTTTGATTTTTTCTTGACATGGAGAGCCATGATGAAAAGATCCGAGCAGAGGTAGACTTTTTACAGAAAAGATTTTGGGTGAGATTGCCTCCTGTTAGAGAAAAGAATTAGGGCGAGATAGATTTCATTATGGAAACAAACTGGGTTAGAGACTTTCACATTCGTCCTGTTGCGAATGTTGGACACTGAACGTCTCCAAGCATGTGGAGACCACGTGAGGTCAAGGGAAAAACGGTGCCAATCCTTTTCTTTAACCGTTGAGCTGCTTGTACTGAAACCTGGAGCAGTGTGTCGTGGGCAGTGACTGAAACTAGAGCGAAGGTGACGTTGGTTTGAACTAAATTGTTTACACACTAAGTCAAATCTCAACAAATGACACATTAACACTAGTCCTGATTTTCTTTTTTTTAAAAAGTATATTTCAATCAAATATCCAGAATCATACGGGTTAAAGTTCCACATCTTCATGTTTTCAGGTGTACAAATGTATACACTGTCTAGAAATAATACAGTTTTGATTTCACATGATGTGTCAATCAAAAGCGTTCACACAAAAGTACGAACGTGCACGTTCACGTTCATGTCCACACAAACGCCCACACTCACGCCGAGATAAAACCTCGAGGTCCCTCCCTGTTCAGCCTTACTTTACCTGAGAGTTTCTTACTGTCCAGTTTAGCTGAAGTCCACAGGAAGCTAAGAGAAGATTAAACATGGCGACCTCTGGGTTACAGATCGGCGGATTCCTGTTAGGAGTCATCGGAGTGGCTGCGGTCATCGCCGCAACCGCAATGAACAACTGGAGCACGCAGGACCGCCAGGGCGACGTCGTCACCGCCGTGTACACATACAAAGGCCTGTGGCAGGACTGCGAGGTGTCCACGTCTGGGTTCACAGAGTGCCGGCCGCTCTACGGCCTTCTGGGATACTCAGGTGGGTTTAAGGGGCTGAACTGTAAAGAGTAAAGTGGGTTTGAGTGAAAAAACTGGACTGAAGTGGACTCAGGTAGATTTGAGGACGTTAAACTGAACTAAAGTGGACTCAGGTCAGCTGAAGTCATTAAACTGGACTAAAGTAGATTCAGGTGGGTTTAAACTGGACTAAAACAGACACAGGTAGATTCGGGTAACTAAGTGGACTCAAGTGGGTTTGAGTTACTAACCTGGGTCAATGGGCAGGTCTAAGTGACTGCATTAAAGTAAAATCAGGTTATTTTTTTGGATAAACTGGACTAAACTGGACACTGATTGGTTTAAGTAATTAAGATAGAGTAAAGTAAGGCGCACTCAGAGCAGTAAGAGTGTGTAAAATAAACTAAAGCATGGTGATTGATTTGAGTTACTAAATGATATGAAAGTGGACTACAGAGTAACGTAGGGTATTTTCACAACTAGCCCCAGTACTCAGTTCTGTACCCAAGATCAGTTCTAAACTTGACTGGAGAAGGGTGTCACCGTCACATCTTTATTTTTCACTCAGATGAATTCATTCAAAGCCATGGAGCGACTGCACAATGTTATACCTTTTTTTTTTTTCCTAAATAAAATCTTTGCAAAAAAGGGAGCTAATACATCTGTATCCTATATGTATGTAATTCTATTCCTTTACTTTTGCTCAACACTGGTGTTTGGGCGATGCCTTGCAGTCAGCACTGCTTGCTCATGTGAAAAAGAAATGAGTTTCTTTACTTTCTGTATCGCAAAAGCATTCTGTGACTTTGGGGACCGCTTTCACAAGTTCTACTAATTATTGCTCGTTGTCATTACTTATATAATTGATCCGTGGAGTGATTGGGTTTTCAGTTGAAGTAAAACTCAAACCCCAGACCGACGTGTTCAGGTTTTTAAACTCAACTAAAAGAGTGTGGGTCTAAGTAACCGAGCGTGACTAAACTGGGCTAAGGTACATTTAGATGGCTTAGAATGGTTAAACTGGACTAATGTGGATGCAGGTGGATTTAAGTTACTAAATGGAGTAAAGTGGACTTGGGTGGGTTTAAATGGGGGTGGATTAGTGAGGTGGAAAGTGGACTAAACTGGATTTAAGAGGACTAAAGTGGGTTTAAGTGACTATACTGGTCTAAGGTGGACACTAATGATGAGGTTTGCACTAAAGTTCACGAGAAGTAAAACAAAAACCCCAGACTACTGTGGTCAGGTGAGCAAGAAATCAGTTTCTGGGACTATACCTGGTTTCAAAAACAGCTTTTACACTCAACTTAATGTACCAAAGATTCTTGCTGAACACTTCCTGTTCTCGCTCGAGTCTGAACACTTCCTGTTCTCGCTTGAATCTGAACACTCCCTGAAGTAGAACAAAGTGGAACAGGTCAGTTTGAGTAAACAAAGTAGACTGACTAGGAAATGACCAAAAGTGGATGTTGGAGACACTTTAAAGTGCCCCCTGGAGATTAACTGAACATGGCTGGTGGTGATGTCGTTGTGTAAAAACCCAAATACACAAAGATATTTGACTCAATGGTTGTCTAATGTGAGTTAAACACAAGGCTGAAACATAACAAACATTATCGTCACAACTGAACTTAATGCTCAATAAGTCAACGTTTTATGTCAAGGAACCAAAAGAACAGTGGTCTCATTGTGCCAGGCACTCGAGATGATGAATGCAGAACTAAAGCAACCACGTCCACATTCGGTCAACACTGTTATCAAAAACAAAACAAACACGGTGAGGCTGACTCATGAGAGCAAAAAATTCCCCTTTGAAACGCTTTTACTTGTTGAACTACAGCAAAAGTGCTGGGATACAAAATCATTTTTATGCTTTATCAAGTTCAAACTATATCATCCGCTAAAATGGTTCAATATATATATATATATATATATATATATATATATATATATATATATATATTACATTTGTCACTGTATGTAGAGTATATAATATATTATTAATACCTTTTCGTTTGGCCTGTATAGAGAATAGACATTCCCTCAGCATAAACCTCTTCTCATCGTTTTCAGGCTTTCATAAATAAAGATGTAAATGAAATGAAATTATTATTAGTTATATTTCATAACGGGACCTGTTTTTGTGTCTCAGCCCAGTTCCAGGCCGTGAGAGCGATGATGATAGTCAGCGTTATCTTGGGTATAATCGCCGGTGTGATCTCGTTGTTCTCTCTGAAATGTTTCAAAATGGGAAGCACCGAGGATTCGACCAAAGCCAAAATGACGCTGACGGCAGGCATCATGTTCATTATTGCAGGTAAACAACAACAACGAGAACAAAATAACTAGATAAAGAAATTAACCAGAGATCTACACATAGATATATATAGTCACGTCACCTCATGATTAATTAATATCACCTCATGATTCATTACAGTCACCTCATTATTAATGAATAATTAATGACTAATTCTCACTCTTATGTTTGTTATTAGGTGTCTGTGGCATCACCGGAGCTTCCATTTATGCCAATCAGATCGTAGCCAGCTTCATGATGACCACCTACAACCCTAATTATGGCGGGATGAACCAGATGCAGATGGAAGGAATGGGAATGTCTATGGTTAACAGGTAATTAAAGAGTGAAACACAGCTCGGCTCCAGCGCAACACATTGTGTGTATCTGCTGTAGCAGGGCGTAGTCTCAGTGAGTACCTCACCCTGCTGTACGTTATCTGATGGACAGGTTCACATTCGGACCGCCCCTCTTCGTGGCCTGGATCGGAGGAGGCATGCTGCTCATAGGAGGAGTTTTAAAGTGTGTGGCCTTCAGAGGCTTGCACGCCGAGACGATACCGTAAGCACCGACTACTCACAATAATAATAATAATAATAATAATAATAATAATAATAATAATAATAATAATAATATAATTACATACAGGACAAATAATTATCAAAAAAAGTAATAATAAAAATATCAATATTATGAACAAAAAATATATAATTTTCAATAATATTATAATAACATTATAAAAATAAATACAATGATTTATTACAATTAATTATAAATTACACACACACACACACACACACACACATATATATATATATATATATATAAAATTTATTTTTTTGTAAGGGTATATAATTAATAATAATAATAATAATAATAATAATAATAACTTGGTTGTAATAATAATAATAAATACAAAATTAATAATCAAAGTATTTAAACTACTCTTTTTAGTTAGCATGTAAATTATACATGGCAAAGTTTTAAAAATATTTTAAATCTTTTTATAAGTTAATATTAGAAAAAAGTTTAAAATCATGAATTTAAAATGTAATATTCCTATTTCAATAATAATTGAATAATTAATTAAATATTGACATAAAATATGTGTGTACATTTTATATAAATGACTGCCGTAAATCAGCTTTATATCAACAGACCTGAAGGTGAATAAATGCTCACATTACTTTTCTTCTTCTTTTTAATCTGTTATTTTTCCAGCTATAAGACAGTGGCGTATAAAGTACCAGCTCAGTCGAGATCAGCAGGGGAGAGCAGTGAGCGAGGACAGAAATATGTTTAAAACTCCTCTGATCCTCCAGGATTTACCCCCGTTTCTTACTGACTCTGTTCCACCTTCATTTATTCATTTATTCATCTGTAATGAGTGCACAGAATTTATCAGGAAATAAACATTAATTACAGACATGTCTTTCTCTTGTCCTCTACAATCACTCACTCATCCACTTTTTCCTTCCTTCCTTTCTCTATACCTTTTCCATGTTTCTCTCCCCTTGACATTGTCTCATCTTTTCCCTCTCCTTCTCTCTCCAGTGTCTGTCTGTCTCTCTCTCTCTCTCTCTCCACTGTCTGTCCATCTCTCTGTCTCTCTATTGCTATCTGTCTTTCTCTCCCCCCCATCTCTCTGCCTGTCTCTCCTCCTCTCACTCTCTGTCTGTCTCTCTCTGTCTTTCTTCCCCTCTCCCGGTCTCTCTCTGTCTCTCGTTCTCTCCCCCCCCCCGAGCAGTATAATAAACACAAGATTTGATAGTAAATGAGTTAATATGGTAAACTCTCTGCTTCTTTGCACTAACACACTGTTTTTCCTCTAAACTTATTTTCATAATCAACATTTGGTTTGCTTTTTTTTGTAAACAATAAATAAAATTGGAATACAATTCGTGGTCATGTGTCTCATTCCTCACAACGGTCTCTAACCCGATATGATATTATCCACTGGATCATTTATCAACACATTTATGTTTTCACTACACAATATAATGATTCACATCAACACAATATTAATATAATATTTTTTTGTTTCTTTTACATTGGTACAGTGTTCTTCTGGAACTGGCCGTCTTTTTTAAAAAAAAAAAAAAATTATGTTAAAAAGACACCTGATTTTTCACATTTCATTTCATTCATAGATTTCTTCTCATCCCTGCTGAATTTATTTCTTTTGTTTAACTTTTAAAAACATGCAATTTATGAACATTTCATTTTTTTTTTAAACTACAAAATATTACGGTATATTTAAATTAAATTACTTAATATAATAACAACATAAAATGTTCAAATTCATCCAGTGAAATTCGTGTTATATTGCAAATAAGGCATTTTATTTATTTGTTTGTTTGTTTATTTTTATCCACGGTGTGCGCAGTCGTAACCTCACCACATCTAGCGTAAATTTTGCTAGATAAATAAAGGAATGAATTTTAACAGGAGGCTATAAACTTTACAACATGACTCATTTCACATGTGAAGAACTTACGTAACATTTTGAATGAACAAATTCATGAAAAAAAATAATTTTCATTATGTAAATACTGTATACTTTTATAGTATAATATAGAACATTTTAAAGAATTAATTAATTCGTTCATTCATAAAATTTTTTTTAAAAAATTCAGAAAATTCCATCAAATATACCGAGGAACATGTCGACCTCTCGGTCCTCGTCCGTCTGACTCCTGCACAAAACGGATATTTACGAAAATGATAACAATCAGTAAACAAACCAATATGTTAAACATCAATACTGAATGAGTGACGGAGTGGTAAAGTTTTATTAAATACCTCCCGGTGCTTTTGTGCTCCTCGAACGGTGAATCTCTCTTTGTAAAGAAATTCATTCGTGAGATATTTTCGCTCTGTTTCGCGAGCGGCTGCTTCACTGAGGTGACGGAAAATTCCGGACACGCTCTCTGTCAGGTAAATAAAAACAATTTGTAATAGCTTTAGTCACGTTTGTATTTTCAAAGACATGAAATGTGTGAGGGATGAGGATGTGGAGTTACTGTAAGCACAACAAAACTGATTATTTTCCTCTTACAGCGTTTTATTCCTTTTACACCGCACCGATTTCCCAACTGTTACACTTTACTGTTGCTGAACATCGGTCGTAAACCCCTCTGTCCTGAAAACTTAAAGTTACAGCTTTACCCCTGACTGTTACAAAGTGCTGACACTGGAGACTGCTTCCATACACGTTAAATAACGTTCAACCTGTTTCTCCTTATAGAACACTTCACGTAAATGGGCTGTTACTATAGAAACGATAACCTAGCTGCACTACTGTCAGAGCTGCTGTTATAGAAAATTAATCAACATCTCCTCTTCTGACCAATCACAATCCAGCTTTTCTGTGTAATATAAAAAATATAATAAATGCGTGACATTTGTGAGCGAAATGTCATATTCAAGCGGGAATAAGGTAAAACGCAAGGGCACCGTGATGTCATCAAAGATCAGAGGCTGTTTAGAGGCGGAGCAACGTCTCAACGCTTTGATGGAAGATTGCTGACTAAGAAGAATTTTGTTCTTTAGGTAATTAATGCTCAATAACGGGTCACAATCTAACCAAGGACATGAGCTAGCAAGGTCACACAATACACAGATGCAAACTTTATTTATTTTAAATTGCTAGCAGTAGCTGAATAGTGTGTTAATAAGCGGAGGTGTGTTATATCAGATAAAAACACATGTACTAAAGTGTACCTTTGTAGTAAAAGTCATTTTTGCGGTATTTTGCGGCGGCAGAGCTGCACCTCCAACCCTGAAAATAAAAATGAAAATATGATTCACTCTTAAAAACTAAACACAATACGGTACAAATACACGTGTTAAATCTGACCTTGATGGTGTCTGAGGTCTCAGTGATCCTGGTTTAGCTTCCACACAGACAGGAGGACCTGAAATCAGATCGAAATCTAAACACACAAAACAAAAACCTTTTCTTTCGAACATGCCATTTTTCAGTTTCCATTTGCGGGTGATATGACGATACAGTACGTATTTGTTTCCGCAATATATTACAAAAAAGTGGTAGTATCATTAGTACAACGCTGACTAAAAAAAATCTTATAAAAAAAAAAAAGGAACATTTATAATGAACAAAAGTCACTGGTAGAATTTGTACCTTCTTTAACGACACAATCCAAAGTGTGCAATATGACAAAAAATATCATATCGTAATACTCTACAATTTCTACAATACACAATATGTATGATGATTTAGGATTGCGAAGCATAATTGTGAAAAAACTAAACAAAACAAAAAACTTCTTTATTTATATACAAATACATAAATTAACACTGAATTTTTTTTTACAAATCTGTAAATTCTAACATTTAACAATTTAAAGATTCAAATTAGAACAAAACTTGAACATTTTCTAAAAAGAAATGAATGAAAATATTATAAAACGATACCACGATACGTTTTTTAAGAGAAATTTTAAATCATCTCTTTTTAAAATGGTTTACTTCTATCTTTATGGTTTAACTTTCATATTTTATGACTTACTGTATCAGTAAATTTTAGTATCTTAGTATAATTTCTGCATTTTAGTGTAATATTACACCTACCAAATATTTTTAAAGCTCGTCTTATCTTGTTTTCACTTTGTAGTACTTTGAGATTTGTCTCGGATGAAAAGTGCGGCATAAGTCAAATGTTTTCTTCTTTTTTCCTTTGTATTATTATTATTATTATTATTATTATTATTATTATTATTATATCAGAAAAGTGTATTGCGACATAACTGATCACAATATCGATATTATATCCTCAAACTGCTCAGCCCTAATCCCCACACATCATGCTATTATTTTATTAATTGACCAGATTTATTTATTTATTTATTTATTTATTGTTTGTTTGTTTGTTTGCTTGAACCTTTGCTCTTAAATGGCTAATAATGGTGAATATACTCAGTTATTTCTGGGATTTAAAACTCATGATCTTTCAGCAAAAGGGCCGAACTGCTATCCAAACCTGATAATAAATATAAATGTGAAAACAAGACAGCAAAAGTTTGTAATGATTAAAAAAACGTTCACGATCTCTGAGATCATCAATACCGATGATATCGTCATATCGGCCAGCCCTAGTGTTTTAACCAATATTTTAATTACAAATCTGTTCAAACGAAATAAATCCAATAAAAACGAAGCACCTGTAGTTTGAGCAGAGCCACGCCCCTGATGGAACAGATCCTCACAAGCTGTCATGAAGTTATCGTCACTGAAATCGTCCCAGTCGTCCAGCGCCAGGTCAAAGTTCACGTTGAGGACGTCGGATGAAAAGCCACCGTCGGTGCTGAGGTCTGCGTGTGAGATGTGAGCTGTGGCTTCACCGGGAGGGATTCTGCTCAGCGCTCTGTTTGTGGCTTCTCTGCTCATGGAAGCATCTAGAATGAAGGGCATGGGTTAGCTCGTCAGCTTTTGGATTGCGAACATGTCTTGTTTACTGATCTGGCTGAGTTTCCATCATCAAGGATCATCGCTAAATGGTCGAGCGAGCATTACATTGAATGCTCTCTCTCTCTCCCAGACTTTTGTGATGCTTCATGAGTACAATGATACACATGTGCAATTTCAATAAACGATAATAAATAAAACGAAACACATACTGTGGAATGTAGTGTCGGCGTTAGTCTGGAAGACCTGTTCCTCCACTGCGTCATCCATTTCAGAATAAAAATCTTCAGTGTTCTCGTTGTACTCTGCAGATTGTTTAGGATGAACAGCACATCATGGTGGAGCAACAAACAACAGGCTACTGACAAAGTCTTAAGAGCAAATGTTGTATATAAAATATACATGAAATAAACACGAGGGAGACCTAGTATGAGTAATATGTAATCTTATTGAGAATTCACTGGGCTGGTGGACTGTATGAACAGATGTTCACCTAAGACACACACACACACACACACACACACACACACACACACACACACACACACACACAGACGCCTGGTGTGTATGCAGAAAACAGAAATTAATCTGTTTCATATTCTGTTTCACATTCTGTTTCATGAAAAACTCTTATAGGGTAATGTACATGCAAGCACTATAAGCAAAAAAAGAAATGTAGAACAAACATAAAATTTACTCATAATGTTGAGATGGTGTGTTTGAAAGTGTCCGTTCTTGACGAAAATCCAGTCACAGTGACACAGACAAGGTCAGGTTATTGTTAAAGAGTGAAACAAAACAAAATATATTTTGGAGCCAAGCTGCACCTGCAAGATAAGGGTTAACATACGTAATAGTGTTCTGGGACAGCTAACTCTAAACATATTAGTGTCTGGGTCATCCTGACCCTAAGAAAACCGTATAAATAGAAGAGCTTCAGCTCTGGTTTTTGAGATCGCATTTTGGGACGTCTCAAACTGTGGGGATCTCGTGTGGTGGAACGGAACGAATAAACATGGACCCTTGCTTCTTCTCACTCATGGCTGGTGTCTTATTTTTCTTGCTCCAATTGAATATGTGAGTATCTGTTTCTATGTTAAGTGTCTTCAGGTAAAAGGCAAAATTTGAGCCAGCACAAACTCCTGTTTCTTTATCTTTTTCTACTTTACTTTTGCTGCCCAGGTGTGTCCTGTTAAATTGATTGTTTAAAGAATTGATAGCTCTGAATGTCTACTCTCGGTTTGAGCCCTGGGTTTCGCCTGTGAAGACTGCATTTGCTGTTAAAAAGGATAAACCGACATGAAGACTAGAGAGCTGTCTATGGGAGAAAAGCAAGCCATTTAGATGCTGAGAAAAGAGGGACAATCCATCAGAGGCATTGCACAAACATTGGGTATAGCCAATAGAACAATCTGGAATGTCCTGATAAAGAAAGAAACCACTGGTGTACTGAGCAACCAGACACTGAATGAGTCGGCCAAGTAAAACAACAGCAGCTGATGGCAGAAACATTGTGAGAAATTGTGAAGAAAAACCCCAAAACAGTTAGTGACATCACCAACAACCTCCACAGGGCAGGAGTAAAGTTCTCACAATCCACCGTTCGAAGAAGACTTTGAGAGCAGAAATATCGAGGCCGTACCACAAGATGCAAACCACTCATCGGGGTAAGAATCAGAAAGCCAGATTGGAATTCACAAAGAAATACAGCGATGATCCAAAAAAGTTCTGGAACCAAGATGGGAAGGTCAAAGTGAGGAGAAAGAAAGGATCTGCTCATGATCGAAAACATACAAGCTCATCTGTGAAACATGGTGGAGGTAGTGTCATGGCTTGGGCTTGCATGGCTACTTCTGGAACATTCTCACTAATCTTTATTGATGATGGAACTCATGATTTTATCAGCAGAATTAATTCAGAAGTTTACAGGAACATTTTGTCTGACAGTTTACAGAGAAACGCGTCCAAATTAATCCGGAGGAACTTTCATCAGGGAGAAAAGTGGATGGTTTTAGACTGGTCAAGTCAATCACCAGATCTTAACTAATTTAAGCGTACAATTGAGCAAGGGATATGCAGCCAAATATTAAGTGTTATTTACTTTAATTTACATCAAGAGTTATCTGTTCCTATACTTTTGCTCACCTAAAATTTGGGTGGTCTGGTACAAAAGGTTCTATGTTGTAAGTGCTCGCTTCAATCTGCTGAAATATTTTGCAGGCCCACCACTGGATGACCCCTAATTATACACCATATGCAAAGAGTCTGAGGTAAAACTACAGGGTCAGCGCTTTAGAGTTACAGCTCCACCTGCTGGACAAAAAGCTCGTCTTCTTGCTTTATTTCTCGCTCTTTGAAACACTCTTCGAGTTCGTACTGTGTCTTTTAACATACATGCTTACCATCATGACATGACTCAACATACGCCTGCTGTTGAGGTGTAGCAAGACATCTCTGAATCCTGCAGGGGGAAAAATCCATCAAAACAAGCAACAAAATGTTCAATATTAAAATATTTTGCTGGCACGGCTACAGTGGTGTCCAATAGAAGGAAAATTTTTTCAACAATATCAAACACAAGGTCAGAGCAAGAGCTGCTTTTCTTTTCCAGCATCACATTAATGAGAAATCCAGCGAAGAAATAGTGTGGAGAACTTCACACAGGTTGCAGACACTGGACTCAAAATTCCCAGGAGGTAACGCAGCTGCTTGTTTCTCACTGAAGCTAAGCAGGGTTGAGCCCGGCCAGTACCTGCATGGGAGACCTCCTGGGGAAAACTAAGGTTGCTTATGGAAGTGGTATTAGTGAGGCCAGCAGGGGGTGTTCACCCTGTAGTCTGTGACGGGGGACACCTATACGGTAAAAACAGCAGCGTCTTTTGGATGAGACGTTAAACCTAGGTCCTGACTCTCTGTGGTCATTAAAAATCCCAGGACACTTTTCGTAAAAGAGTATAACCCGGTGTCCTGGCAAAATTCCCCCATTGGCCCCCAAATAATCTCCATCTCTGAATTGGCCACATCACTCTCTCCTCTCCACTAATAGCTGGTGTGTGGTGGACATTCTGGCACAATATGGCTGCCATCGCATCATCCAGGTGGATGCTACACACCACACACCAGCTATTAGTGGTTGAGGAGATCCCCTTCATCCTATGATTTGAGTGTCCAGAAAAGCGCTATATAAATGTAACTGTAACTAACTAACTTGGCTAGTAATCGATCTACGAGATGATGTTGATGGCAATATTAGCATGAAAGTTGAAGCTTTGTACAGAGAAGGACGTCAGAGAGCTGGACAGACTAAAGGACTAAAGCGCCGCTGCATCGCCCTCGCTCGATAGAGATGAAGCGAGGACTAATGCTGCATTCGAATGATACATTTAAGGCTTCCGTGCATTTGAGCTTGGGGTAAAACATGGACGCCTTCATGTTTGTATTCTGCTAGCAACAAGCTAGCCAGCTAACTGTGATGTGTGATGGATATTTATTTAAGATTCAGATTTAAACAGTGATCATGCCTGTATATTGACTTTTCTAAAGCCAATAGAATTCATTTAAAGGTAAGCAGTGCTACTTTGCTTACTGTGAGCGGCCATGTTGATTTGATGTCACTCACTGAACTCGGGCTTCAGGAAACCATCCTGAGTTCCAGAGTAGGAATTCCCAGACGAGTGGGATTAATCCCATGGGAACACTATCGGCAGGGAGTCGAATGGCATTGTGGGTAATGTAGGAAACCATTAACCAATAGACCAACATGTCGATGAAAGAAGTTTGAAAGAAATAAAATAAAAAACTCTGAATGTCACTATAAAATAAATCTTGGATTCCACTGGAGATCAGGTGTGAGATATAACGATTAATATACAAGTCGTTCAGGGAGGAGTTTTTAAATCACAGATACCGTGTAGCAGCAGGCACTGGTTCTTTCGGTGTGTAGGAGAACTGCTGCATGTTGATGGCCTCTGCCTCACTTTTCATCCTCATCTGTAGGAAAACATGCAATTTACTAAAACTAATGATAGATATATAAAAAAACAGAACTGACATCCATGTGTTTGTGGACTGAGTGCTCTGATTAATACACACTTTCACTATGCGTATATATTATATATATATAGATATATATTTATATATATATATATATATATATATATATATATATATATATATATATATATTTTACAGGAGAATATCGAGTGTTATTTTGGTAAATGACAGTTAAACAAAGTACAAATTACCGGAATGCCCATATTTGGACGGTGACAAGAAACTTTTTTTTTTTTTTCACAAGCATGGGTAAAAAAAATTTTTAAACATATCTTTAACAAGGATCCAGATCATTTTGGAGATGCACTGTCAAATGAAAAAAACATCATTCAAATTATTATTAAATAATAAGGATTAACTGAACAAAATGTTAGATTAGTGTTGAATAAATTATGAAATAATACTAATACTTATTGGTGGTGCAGTCAGGCTTTTAGACCTGACTGGAGAACTTAACAGCCTTCCCAGATATTACAACTCACTCAAACAAAGACTACAGATATATGATAGTAATGAGGACATTTTGACCTTCAAGCGCTTGACCGGGGTCTCCATGAGTTTATCGTTCCTCAGCTTTAGATCATGGAGATATGATGAGAAAGTGGGATCCTGACTCACGAGCCTTTTCTGTACACCAAATTTGCCTGAAGTGAGAGGAGTCAATTGGTCTGGAATATTGATAACCGGATTTCATTTTAGTAATCAAAAATCCATTTGTTCTGGTACTCACAGCATTCATGACCACAGAGCTGCTTGTTTTTACAAAAGTGGTTACACTGCCGTTTGCTGGGATCGATTTGAGCACGATCTGCAGAGAGCACAGAATAGTTTTGAATAGTTTATAGAAGACTGTCCTAGAACACATGGCAATATGCTACCGATGATACACAAACACAACATACTGCAGTACCTCAACTGGCCACCAGAGGGCAATAAGAAAATATTAAATGGCCACAGGTGTCACATCGACCCCTGTGTGTTTATTAATTAACGACCTGCCTGTTGATACAGAAATGCTAAATTTGATAACGTCGAGTGTAAGTATGGTGTGGTGCTAAGTAATAATTAGGAGCTCCTCCAGTTTTTTTTCCCACAGAACCACAAGAAACCAAAGTCCCACCTCACTGATTCTTATTGGCTCACAAGACCGAGTCACTGCCATGTGATTGCCACTAATAACAGAAACAAATGTCCTTTCCAGCTCGGTGAACTGGAATTCCATTGTATGAAATTTATTCAGGATTTACCAATTTTGCCATCGCAGAAATTAACGGAAAATCAAGGAAACGCCACAATATTCGGTTTGAGGAGCTTGCAATTTTTCTAAATTACTGCACATTTTACTTTTCCAGCCTTTCATTGACCCCGTCCCAACTTTTTTGAGACGTGTTGTGGCCATCGAATTCAAAATGACTTTTTTTTCCCCCTTAAAACGGTACATTTCTTCGATTTAAACTTTTAATATGTTTTCCATGTTCTATTGTCAATAACATACGGGTTTTATTATAAAGGTTTGCAAATCATTGCATTCTGTTTTTGCTTACATTTATTTATTTCACATAGCGTCCCAACTTTTTTGGAATTGGGGTTGTAGAATAGTATGTAATTATTCGATTTGTGACACTCATTAGGTCTCACACATGCGACACGAGTCTCAGCTCAAATCTGAACTGCAACAGCCTGCTGAGTGTGTTCTGATACAGATATTACACATGTTGTATATGAGGAAACGTGACGGTATGTGTCTGTAAGATCAGCACATGTGTGTATTGCCTGTTTTGAACCGGTCTCTCTGCACAGTAGCTTGTGCTGCGGGAGGTTTCTCCGTGCTGGTGTTTCTCTGTGGACTTTCTCTCATGTTTCTCATAAACGCTGGACTCTCTGCTCCGTACGATTCAGCTCTAAACGTCTTTGCTCCTGAGTAGAAGGCACTGAATTTCTGTTGGATATCCAGACCAACTGGACATCAACACACACACACACACATTACATCCATCACCACAAAGCTGATTAATCAGTGGTGTGTAAATGTGTAGAAGAGCGGCTGAACCACACACACACCATACTCAGAGCTGATTAAATTGACGCTGATCTCATCTCCGCTAGGCGTTCTCGTCACCTCGATCCTCCTCGACCAGCTTCCAGATTTCAGCAGTAAAGTGTCTCTGCTCATTGAAACATTAATGTCTCTATTATATTACATTTATATATTAAAAAGACCTCTAAGAGAAAAAAAGATGAAGGAGTGTGCCTCTCACGAGATCTTCTGCTGGAAGATGACGTTGTTGTCACAGTCTCCGATTATGAGCGTGATATAATGATAGTCTGGTGCAGTCCTTTTCAACATCCGCTCCTCAAAGTTCTTCAAGTTCACTGTGATAACGATCTCTGCGGTGGAGACACTGTAACGGGGAAGCTTAAAACAGAAAAGAAAAAAAAACAATTCTGCTTTAATGCGTTGCACCTGTCAGTCTGAGGAATGAGGAGGCGTGGCCTTTGTATCCATCAATCGTGGCCTCTATGCAGGAGACATGGTCTCTGTGTCTGTCACTCACAGTAAACTGGGTTTGGCCTCCATGCCCGTCTATCATAATGAAGGAGGCCTCTGCGTTTATAAGCTCTAATGAAGGAGGCGTGGCTTCTGTGTTTGTAAGCTCTAATTAAGGAGGTGTGGCCTCTGTGTTTGTAAGCTCTAATGAAGGAGTCATGGTCTCTATGTTTGTAAGCTCTAATGAAGGAGGTGTGGCCTTGGTGTATGCAAGCTCTAATGATGGAGGTATGGCTTTTGTGCATATCAGTCATATAAATTAAAGGTGTGGCCCACAATAAATTGGGCATGGTGTCTGTGTGCATCATTCGCAGTAATGGAGGGATAGGCTATGTGCCTGTCAATCTCAGTAAAGGAGGTGTGGCCTTAGTGTGTGTGTGTGTGTCAATTACAGTAAAAGAAGGTGTGGCCTCAGTGTGTGTGTGTCAATTCCCAGTAAAGGAGTTGTGGCCTCAGTGTGTGTGTGTGTCAATTCCAGTAAAGGAAGTGTGGCCTCAGTGTGTGTGTGTGTGTGTGTGTGTGTGTGTGTCAATTCCAGTAAAGGAGGTGTGGCCTATTTACCTGTCAGTCAAAGTGAAGGAGGCGTGGAATCTGCATGTGTCAAATAACAGTAAAGGAGGCGTGGCCTTTGTCTAAAAGGGTGTGGTCTCTAAGTCTGTTAATCCTGGTAATTAAATTCAGTGAGCTTTTTGCCATTACTATTACAGCAGTTACAGTACTGCCAAAGCATTAATGTGACAATACAGTGTTTATAAATATAGCAGTTTAAAAAACAAATCTTATCATTTTTGTTCATCAAATGATTTCGGAATGAGATAGACAAACCTACAGGAATTATTAAAATTAGTGTAAATGTCTCTATCATTAAATTTGTCCCAATCCATTGGAAATGTACACTTATACGAGTTGATGTTAAAACTATAAAGAAATATCTGTCACCTGTTCCAGACTAACTTCGTATTTTGGGAGTCTGCTGACGGCTTCTTTAATCTGGTTTCCAAACGGAGGGTGTCGGTTCACGATCTAGATGAAAACAGATCATTTATACGTTTATGAGGACTGAGACGTTAAATATGTGTTTAGAGGAGACGGCAATATATATGTTTAATGATGTTTAGTGATGTTTAGCGAAGCTTAGTGACGGTCTGTGATGGTTAGTCTGTACCAGCTCCAGTTCTCGAGCATTGATGGCTTCAATTTTGCTGAATGAAGTCAGTCCTGCATTCACCATTGCATTAGCCAAAGATAACCCTAGAACACAAAATATTTACTGAATATTTAACTGCAAGACGTGATCTACGATGTCACATCCTTGTAATTCCAATTCCCTCCAAAAGGTATGTCTGAAGCATTTAAGCTGTCTGTCTCACATAACTGAAGCACTTCCTTTTTAACCCACACCAATTCAGTGACACATGATTCATCTGATTCACCAACAACCGTCTATAACCATCTAGCAACTTGCATACTGTCCATCCAAACATTTTCACCATCCATCCAACAAGACAATTCTCTATCTACTCATGCAGCCATCTAGTTCTCCATCTCTCCATTTTTTAAATCTATCCATTTAACCATCCAACCTTCAAGTCATTCTATAGATCTTTAATTGGATTTAGGTCAGGGCTTTGACTAGACCATTACAGAACACGCATCTTGTTCCTAGCCATCTACTCCATGGTAGCTTTGGCCTTATGCTTGGGGTCACTGTCCTATTGGAATATGGATTTCTGACCCATTTTCATTTTGCAGATTTCATCAGGTTCTTCTCCAGAATTTCGCTGTACTTGGCTCCATCCATCCTCCCCTCAATAATGACTGCAGTCCCTGCAGATGAGAAACATCCCCACAACATTATGCTTCCACCACCATGCTTCACAGTCAGAATGCTGTCGTTTTTGTGATGAGCCATGTTGGCATTCATGCCAAAAATTTCTAATTTGGTTTCATCTGCAAGTTTGTTGCAGGATCCCCCAGGTGTCTTCAGACGCTTTGCAGTTTCCATCAGGTTTTTCTCCAGAATTTTCCTGAACTTGTTTCCATCCATCCTCCTCTCAATCATGACAAGTTCTCCAGTCCCTGAAAATGGGATACTTCCTCACAACCTTTTCATCCAGACCAAATGTGTGCATTAACTTTGACATTGTTGTGTGGTGCACTTGTGCTCCTCTGTTGGCTCTAAAATCCTGTAGGCTTTCAAAGTTGGCATTTGGTTCCTGGTGGCCTCATGACCAAGTGTCTTCTTTCACCTAGTTTTGATGAATGGCCAGGTTTTGGCAGACTGTGGGTGGTGTCATGCAATTTCCACTTTTTAATGATGGACTTAACAGCATTCCGTAGTATCCTCAAAGCCAGGAAAGCTTTTTATATCCCTCACCTGATGTGTACCTATCTGCAACTTTGTCATGGAGTTGTTTTGGGAGGTCTTTAGAGCCCATCTTTTGTGTGGATCTTTCACAGAGTTTTAGAAAAAATGAAGTGACTATGCGATGTTGAAGGTTATTGGTTGACCTTGAAGATCCTTGGTTATTATTTGGTTATTTCTTTATCCGTCCATCCAGCCATCCATCTTCCATCTGTCATCCATCCATCCACTTATTTATGCACCTATTCAATCAATCCATCTACTGATTCCTCCATCCATCCACAATTCTATTTTCTAAAGTGTTCATAAGATTATCTCACCAATCCTGTCCAGTTGTTTGGAGACGTAGGGCGAATCCTCCCACAGCTTGGCTCTGAAGCACTTGGCCAGAATCACGGCGTTGAGTTGGGCTGAGAAATTCTTCTTGGAGTGTTGAGTGAGAAACTCCACCAGGCCTGGCACAGAGCACACAAAACACAACACGGTTCAAACACTCGATAAGGCGGCCGATCGATTCGACACTGACAGACTGAGGCAATTAAAACGCATTATTAGAGTAATCACTAGAGACATGATCACACTGCAGTTTCAACAAAGGGCAGGTTACATTTGCTAAGTCTGATTCCACTCCTGAAAATCTTCCCAGTGTCTTGCGTGAGTCCAAATTCCTGAATCGGGATGCAGCCCAGCTGAGCCTGAATCAAACTGGTGAGAAGGGAATCAACAAAAAAATAAAAACAAAACAAAATGTACGGCATCAGAAATAAATTAGTATTTAATTAGTATTAAACATCAGTTCATTGCACAACTGCTTGCACTATTTAATGCAGAGATGATGTCT
The DNA here is from genome assembly GCF_023375685.1 of Ictalurus furcatus. Lineage (NCBI taxonomy): Eukaryota > Metazoa > Chordata > Actinopteri > Siluriformes > Ictaluridae > Ictalurus > Ictalurus furcatus. The sequence goes on from NC_071271.1 coordinate 21,209,520, forward strand.
ACAAAGGTTGCGTAAAGATGAAGCCATTTTCACTTACAAAAAAGCTCACATACTCTCTGTGGATTCGTTCTGGTTGTAGCATAGATGTACTCCAGTACTGCAGGTGGCGCTATTAAACTTTCATGATCATTTCCACAAGAAAAGTAAGATGACTGCCGCTTCTCAAAGTCATCCATCTCGGAACGAATCGGCTTGGAAACGACTCGTTTATAACGACCAATAACAGACTCTGTCGCATCGGGGTTTCGCTCGACGAGTGAAGCCTCACTGCATGACGTTTGTTTACTCCGCATGTACAGTGGCACTTGAAAGTTTGTGAACCTTTCAGAATTTTCTACAATGCCAATTCCAAAAAAGTTGGGACGCTGTGTAAAATGTAAATAAAAACAGAATGCAATGATTTGCAAATCTCATAAACCCATATGTTATTCATAATAGAATTTAGAAAACATATCACATGTTTAAACTGAGTAAATGCACTGTTTTAAGAAAAAAATAAGGTAATTTTGAATTTGATGGCCACAACTCATCTCAAAGAAGTTTGGAGACTCTACCTCTCTAAGATCCAATTTTTATACCCAATTATGTTACTGACCGGTTGCTAATTAACCTCCAGCTGTTTCTTTTTGTAACGTTTACTTTTCCAGTTTTGTTTCCCCATCCCAAATTTTTTGAGACGTGTTGCGGCCATCAAATTCAAAATGACCGTATTTTTACCTTAAAATGCTACATTTCCTCAGTTTAAACATTTGATGTTCTATTGTGAATAACATATGGTTTTATGAGATTTGCAAATGACTGCATTCTGTTTTTATTTACATTTATTTACATTTTACACGGCGTCCCAACTTTTTTGGAATTGGGAATTTTGTTAACAATTGTTTACAACAGTGGCTGTTAATGGTGGTAACATTAGAACATGAGGAAATATACCAATGAATAATGTGCATTTTATGTTATTTTCAACAAGCACAGCATCCATGGTCGTGAATCTCTGGAAAATATGAAATGCTGAAACACTTCTTCTTGCTGTGTTTAATTATCATACCTGGATGACTTTGTATTGTGATGGAAATTTTTGATTTTTAAAATATGTACACGCCAACTGGACTCACATGTTTGTGGTTGTTATGGTAACATGGACACTAAACCTCACTCCATGCATGTGCATACCACTGGATCGGATTACACATAACGTTCACATGTAATCCGACTCATATAAACAGCTCGCTCAGAATCCGCAACCGGAATGAATTCCTTCAGATCGGTGAAAATTATAAATCATAAATGTAATTCAAATGTCATATCGTCCTTATAGAATAAACAGCAAAGGCTGTTCTCAAACAAATGGAGATTTCTGAATCATACCAGTTAACTTTCATGTCATTGCTTTTGATCTTTCCCTCCATCGGATACCTAAAAAACAGATCGAGAGAGTTCGTTTCTGTTTAATGAGTCCGAGAAGCATTATTTCTAAGATTAAGGTATAGAAATATTTGTGCTTACCGGATAGTGACCCTGTTCTTATCCTTGTTTAGCATGTTCAGGGTTCTCTTCTCACTGACTCTTAGCTGGACGTCACTGAACTCCTTCACCTTCGATATTATATCGACCTGACACAAGTACAGATTAAACGACAGGTCTGGGATTTAAGCGAGATTATATACAATAATATAGTCCTGATATAATAAATGCTATAACTGCCTGACATGTTGGATTAGGGAAGAATAAAATAGCCAATAGCTCACCAGTTCAGACAAGGTTTCTGTACCGGTCACCTTCATAAACTGCTTCATGGTGTCAAACGCAACACAATATCGAGCCATCAGCTTCCCACTCTCTGTGCACAATTAAGAAATCGCTGATTTATCTAATATCTAATAAATACTGTATATAGAGTATGTGTCAGTTTGAGAAAACCCAGCGAATGCTGCTGAATGGTCGAGGTTTTGACCAAAATTGTTCTTTTGCCTATAATGTACAAACGTTTGTAAACATTTGAACATCACACCCATATGTGGCCCTTACGCTGCCGAATTACAGTTTCCCTTCACTGGAACTAAGAGGATCAAACCTGTTCCAGCATGACACCAAGTGCACAAAAAGTGCGAGCTCCATGAAGACGTGGTGTGTGAAGGTTGGAAGAAGGTGTTAGAACTCGAGTGTCATGCACAGAGCCCTGACCTCAACCCCACTGAACACTACAACGTTACAGACAGTGAAGTTCTGCAATTTGACCGCAATGTTTACATCAGTCCGATTTGGTGGTCTGGTGAAGTCAGTAAAATGCATCTAAAATTGCTGCTGATAAACAAAATCTGAGTTGTAATCATTTGCATCAATGCACATCTAAATGTTTTACTAATTACATACCATCGTTTGTTGAATTTATAGCAGATATAACAGATAAACGGGGCCCAACACTCAACCATCAACCACTCCGTTTGGCGATTTTGCCATTGTTTCATTTTTTTATTTATTATTTAACCTTAATTTACCCAAGGTAGACAAACAAATTCTATGTTCTACAAGCCAATCCTGGCCAAGAAGGCAGCACAACCCTGAAAACAATACCTCACCTGTAGTCTTGATGTTTATGTCCTCATCCATTGTGATCAAATTATACGAAGCCAGTGCGTTCAAGTTTCTTAGACAAAGCTCTAAAATACGGCACAAAATTCCAACCGTAAATAAGTCCATCAATCTTTAATCACTGGAGACAAGAAGGTGAGAGATTTGTCAGTCACACCTTGCAGTTTGGTTTCGATTCCACATTTGTCGAGAGTAGGAGAAAAACCTGGAAAGATGCATTTGAACGATTATATTCACAACACGCTAAGTGTAACTTCTATGTGGAATTTGAAACATCCCATATTACCATAGTGTTTGGGATTCTTCAAAGCTCGGATGTAGAGGAACGTGGAACGAATCCAGTCTAAAGCCATGTTCACGTCAGAGATGGTGTAAAGGACAATCTCGGCATTCAGATGCTCTACCAGGTTTGTATGCAAGCTTAAGACAGTTAGAAGACAATAACGGATTAAAGATCAATACAAAACAAATAAATGATTTATTTGAAGAATCTGTGAGCATGTGATTGTGTATATGTGTGTGTGTATATATATATATATATAAACAGTGTAACATGTTCCAGTGCGTGTAAGGCTTGGGGTGTTTCCTATTTGCATATTCATCGTATCTGGATTTCTTGATGAGACTCAAAAGGGAACCCATGCTCTTCTGGATAGTGAGATATTTGTCAGAAAAACCCAACAATACCCATCACCTTGAGATCACCACCTTACAGTGACGCATGGTGGTGAAGCATGGTGTCATTTGCTTCTCTGACTAACCCGCTCACCTGACTCTTGTTGGACAGCCTCCCCTCGACAGTAATAACGGATGTGAGGTCGCTCTACAGGAGGTTCAAAGTTTGGGGAACTTTTTAAAATTTTATTTCTGATTTAAACATCTCCAGAACTTTGTCCTGGAATTATTTTAATCGCTCCTTGGTCTTCATGATGCTGTTTGTTTAGGTATGTTCTCTAATACATTCTGGGTTCTTCCAGGAACATGTTTTTTTTTTTTTTATTGAGATCATGTGACACTTTACTTACACACAGGTTCCTGGAAACTGCTTGCACCAAAACTAATTCATGGGTTTCACAACAACAACAGCACTTAATATTTGTATGTGTTTTGATTCGTAAATAATTTAGTAAACGATATTAATGTTCCCTCCCACTTTACTATTATAGATTATTCTGTGTGGATCCATGTCATATTACACACTGGAGAAAAGCTGAATCTTTCGTAGAAACGTTTTTTTTTTTCTTTTTTTTTTCTTTAGACCATCCACAGCAGGCAAGTTGCATCTTCTGTGGCTTTTTTTCTCCTTATCTAATGACCACGGATAGAAGTAGAACCACCACGTCAAGCCGTTAAGTCAAGTATAGAAAACAGATGGTCCAAGTGCGGCCGTACCTGCTCTCTATGGTCTCTGAACCACTCACTAACTGCAGGTACTTCTCTCTAGTCTGAGATCGAGTCATGATCACAGCAGTGGCTGATGTGTCAAACTAAAATAATAAAAACAACAACAACAATGAGGATAAAAGGTTATAAGCACTAGTATTGTGTCCCAGAGTAATCAGATTATTATTACTATTTCTAAATATACACTTTAAAAGTTTGTGAATTATTAACCAACAACAGCTATAAACAATTACAATAACTATGAAAAAAAACCAAAGCTAGTATGAAGCCAAGTACGTAACATAACGTAATGTGATGTTAGGCTCAGGACCTGTGGTCTGCCCGCTCTACCAATCATCTGCAGCATGTCGGCTTCGCTGTACTCCTCACACGCTCCGCCCACATAGTGCATGGTGGATTTGATCACCACCAGGTGAGCTGGCAGGTTTACACCCATCGCCAAAGTGCTGGTAGTGACTGAGAAACATTTATTTAGACAGTATACAAATAAATAAAGATATTAGTTATACATTTTATTAAATACGTAAGAAATAAAACACTATGTACCATCTGTTATAGGAAACTAATCAAATTCGGGGTGGTGTGATGAATGAAGTGGAGTCACTCTTACCCCTCTGAAGTTGATTCATTTCCTCTAAAGTGTTTTATTGCTTTTACACCACAGCGAGTTGACAGCGATTTGTATTTTGATATTGATTAAAGAATGACAATTTTAATCTGTTTATAGTTGCATTCCACATACAAGTTAATACATGGTCTCGCTTAAAGCTTACTTACAGCAGCTTTACTTCTGACGCTGGAGACTCCGTCCACGAATGTTAAATAAAGTCTCCTTACAGGAAACTTCACCGTATCAACCGTTACACGCATTTTTAAAATAAAATCAGTTTATAAGGAGCGTCCACCGTGCTAGGCCATCCCTGTGAACGAGCCGTTACCGTGGAAACGATAACGTATTCGAACGAGCACATTAATAAGTCTGAGGTGCTGGGTTTTTTTTTTAAATTAATTAACAAGTTCTAACCAATCAGAATTGATCATTTATAAGTGCTGTGGTAGACGATGTCATCTACTTTATAAGTGCGTATAAATGTACGGTATATCGGTGCAGCTCAAAACATTTGAATATCGTGGAAAAGTACATTTTTTCCGTAATTTAATTCAAAAAGTGGAGCTTGTCAGCAGATGGAAACATGAAGTGCTCTAAAATCTCCTGGTAGACGCTGCATCAACTCTCAACTTCAGAAAATACAGTGGACCAACACCAGCAGATGACATGGCACCTCAAATCATCACTGACTGTGCAAACTTCACACTGAACTTCAAGCAACTTGGATTCTGATCCTCTCCACTCTTCCTCCAGACTCTGGAACCTTGATTTCCAAATGAAATGCAACATTTACTTTCATCTTCCCTATGATTGTGGTTGTGTACTGAATCAGACTGAGAGATTAAAGGCTCAGGAAACCTTCGCATGTGTTTTGAGTTAATTAGCTGATTAGAGTCTTTTCAGGTCGACATTTCTGTATTATAAATTCTTTCTTCTGATATTTTGAGATACTGGATTTTTGATTTCCGTTAGCTGTAAGCCATAATCATTGAGCTTAAAACAACAAAAAAAGGGCTTGAAATCTTTCACTTTGTGTGTAATGAATCTAGAATATATGAAAGTTCCACTTTTTAAATTAAATTATGGGAAAAAATGAACTTTTCCATGATATTAAAATTTTTTGAGATGCACCTGTATATCTGGAGCAGGGAAAGAAAACACCGTGGTTAATTGAAAGCTGCACTCACAGAGGACGGGCAAGTCGCCGACTGTAAACGCGTCTTCGACCAGTTTCCTGTCCGACACACTGACACCAGCGTGGTGATACCCCACGCCACACATTATTAGATCTTAACAAGGGCAGATGTGAAAAAAAAATTGCATCAGTGCACAGAAAACACAAACACACACACACAAACACAGATGTCTATCTTTTTGCAAATGTCAAGGAATGCATTACAAATACATACCTCTGAGTTTGGTATCGAGAATAGAGTTGGCATATTTCATCAGCCTGTGAGGGAATAAAGTGATTTATACTGACTACGGATCTATATAAAATGATATGTAAGAAAGAAGGTGTGAGAAAGTAAACGCACCTCTGTCTGTGATCAATACTCATAATGAATCTGGTGTCCTTGGCGAGCACAGCAGCAGACTGTTGAACTCCTTTCCTCGTGGAACAAAACTTTGAGGCGCACATATAAAAAAATACAAATTCACACCTCAGCGCTGTTTAATTCTGGATTCTGATTGGTCAGAAGAACGTGATTAATATTCTATAACGGTGGCTTCGGATCACAGGTTTATAGTATATTAATACACATTCTGATATGTTTTCGTTTCTATAGTAACATTCCACGGCACATTGACAGGGACTTGAGTAAGTCTGTAAGTCGATATGGACTTACAGAATGTTTTCTGTAAGGAGTCTCCAGTGTCAGTGCTACAGTGGGTAATGTGTGGAAACAATAAAGTGATAATGGAAGATTCGATTTCTCTCACCACCAGCGTGGGTTTCTGGTCGGAGTAGGTCTGAATGATGCTGGCCATCTTGTAGTTGAGAGAGAGGTCGAATTTGAATTCGTTCTGGTTGTTTGCACACGGAAATCCCAACACCACTTTCCTCAGTTTCACTGGCCTGTGGCTCTCGTCCATCTTCAGACACGCGGCTGGACCCGATTCGTCCGACAGCCACTCGGATATCTGCGCCATCGGTCCATCGTTACTACCACGCTCATTAATAAACCATCGTTTAATCTATTTTACAGCACACAGTATATGTGTATATATAGCTTGTTATGCTACACGTTTTAAAAAAAGAAAACAATACACTTTGGAAATATTCTTTGCTTTATGATTTGCTGGAGTTTTAAAAAAAAAATCAAGTTCACACAATTTATTTAAGCGTATTGATTTGTATTATACATTATCATTTATTTATCTATCTGTTTGTCTGTCAGTCTCTCTGCCTGTCCATTCATCCATCTATCTATCTATATATTTCTATTCATCCATTTATCATTCTGCTTGTCTAACCTGACATTGATCTTTCATCCATCTTTTACATCCATCTATCGATCCATCGGTCTGTTTGTCTACCCATCCTTCAACCTACCTCTTATCCATGGATGCATATCTATCTTTCTATCTATCTATCTATCTATCTATCTATAGGTCTAGCTCTCTATCTGTCTGTACATCCATCTTTGTCTATCTGTCAATACTTCATTCAATCCATTGATCCAGCCGTCAGTCAGTTTGTCTATCTATTTTTGTCTTTCGCTCAGTTTGTCCATCCATCTTTGTGTATCTGTGTTTATCCATCCATATTAAATCTTTATCTATCTATCTATCTATCTGTCTATCTATCTGTCTCATTTTATTACTCTTCTCTCTATCGATCTATCTATCTCTTAAATCTTTGTCTATCTATCTATCTATCTATCTATCAGTCTTCTTTTGTTACTCTTCTCACTATCTATCTATCTATCTAGCTATCAGTCTTCTTTTGTTACTCTTCTCACTATCTATCTATTCTATCTATCTATCTATTCATTCATACATCTTTTTATTTCAGTCTGTTTGTCTATCTATAGTTCATCTTTGTCTGTCTCCATCCATCCATCCATCCCTCCACCCTTCCAGTGTTGACCCTGCGTACATCCTGTAGGTTTGGGATGGTGGCTGAGACTGCTACAAATCTCATGCAGGTCTTTGAGTGTGGCTCTTCAGCCATGCGGTACGACTGCATGGTCTTCATTCTGCTGACCACAACCTCCAGAGTCGCTCCTCGGGTCACATCTTTCACCACATGGATCTACAACACATCGCAAAATCACGGAGAGGGATTAAAACTCTGAATCCCTGCCAATGTTACCGCAATGACTGCAGTGGTAAAATGTAAACGCTGCAGACCTCGTCGATCAGAAAGAGCCGGACCGAGTGCAGTAAAGCGTTATCTCTCCACTTCCTCGTCATACTGTCCCACTTTTCCTTCACAGAAGAAC